>NC_133654.1:131100679-131456138 GCF_009905375.1 Apium graveolens
CTTGTTGCTCACCCTTGCTTTCTTCTTTCATCACACAACATCAGATAGACAAGATGAACATGACCAAGCTTCCAATTCGCAAGCGGTTAGAAAATGTTCCGCAGTTTTATGGAAGCGTTGATGCCGCCGTAGCTGAGGTAGGAGCTACCAATAGGCTAGGTTTTCAACTATTGATGAACCAGAATTATGTATATTTATGAATTGTTATAATGGCAAAGAAATGTAAATTTATTCAGAAACTCTTTTAAGGTGTATTGACATATAATTGTGGAATAAAATGACTTGTGATTATTTTTGGATATTCATCTCTGAGACTATAACTTGTGGTGTGTGTGTTTATGGTGGGGTCACAGTACATAATAGTTGATTATTTATTAAGATTGGGTGTTATTAAGGGAAATGGAACTCGTGACAACCCGGATCCCCGACCCCGGATTTGGGGGTGTTACAGAAGTGGTATCAGAGCGAAGCGTTATAAACCTCAGAGATGATGTGACGTTAAGATAATAAGTTCACTAAGATAATAAGAACTCTTGCCAAGTTCATAGTTGGAGTACCTAACGTAGTACTGACAGTTAAAACCCTTATGGGAACCCTTATAAATATCGTGATAGTAACATAGTTCGTTCTCATATAGGGCAGCGGGGTACCGCACCCTGAGGTTCAGGAGCATCAGCATGAGGATGTTTTATTACATGTTGGAGATCAAATTGTGAATCTGATAGAGTACCCTAACGAGGGACCAGATGAGATTTATATTGAGAATGTTTCGGTTGAGGATGTTATCCCAGAAGGGATTGTTACCGAGGAGGATCTCGTGGAGGATCCTGATGAGAATGAAGAGAGGACCGCTGAGGAATTGATGACCGTAGTCAGGGCGAATACCAGAGCAAGGGTGGCCGCGAGGGTGGCACTAGAGAATGAAGAGTTACCAAGGGCACAAAGGTTAATGAGGGCAGAAGGAGTGGGGCCTTCCACGGCACCAATTATACCAGTATCAGACCCTCTTCCCGAGGCTCCTGAAGACATCCATGAGGTTCCACCAATTCCTGTTCCCTCCCCTGTACAGAGCCCAACACCTACTGAGGAAATGCCACCTTTATCTGCTGCGCCATTGTCACCTGATACCGTGCTTGGTTATCCATTTGGATCCCCTGGGCCTACACCACCTGCACCCCATGGACTGCTAGATGCAACCACTCAGGCTTCTCTTATCGCCGATTATTACATGACTTTGGGTGGCCTATCCGAGGCCCGTAATGTTTGGAGTGATCTGTTGGATTGACTTACTGCACCAAGGATTGAGGGCGGGATACTTCCAGCAGGATTAGCTCATAGCATGGAAAGGATTGAGGCTATCACCCGTGTTACAGCTAGAGGCCATCTTGAGGGTCAGATTGATCCAGATCTACTTGCCACTATCTTAGACCCCATCACCCCTGTGATGGAGCAGGTTAGGGATGTCGTGCGTGCCCGCATTTCTTGATCCATGGTAGTGTGCAGAGCCAGAGCGATCAGACAAGGGTTTCATGTAGCACCGCTTTTGGAGGATTAGCCTAAGTTATGAATGATTAGTTTTAATGACGAGATGATTATCTATGGTAGTACTTTTGGGATATAAGCGATCAGATCAAATGATGTAATTCTCTTTAATGTGTTTAGTAGTTGTACCCTCGAATAAATGATTATGTATATATTCGTTAATTTCAGTTCAGATCAGTTGTTTGTGATAAGTTCATATTGTTAATTGCACTATTAACACTTAAGAGAGTGTCATGAAGTTTATAGAACTTGAGAATTCATAATTTGCAATCATGCAAGGACAGAACGAGGGAAAGACTTAAGCAAAGTAAGTAAAATAAATATCCAGAGATTCTTAAAATTTTTCCAAGCATTATGCCCCCATGAGGAATAAGATTAGGGGAAAACCTTGAATGTGATAATTAGGGAGGTCGTAATTAAGATATAAGGAACCCAGAATATAATGAAGTGGAAAATGAAGATTTTAAATTAAAAGATGACCCCAATTATAGGGAGTAGGAAGAAATATTTAGACTGAGAAAACAGAAGTCGAGCAAGATAGGAAGAACCAGGATGGTACTCCTATTGGGCAATCCATGGACCTGCCTAAAATAAAACTTATACTTTTACCCTAACCACCACCTTGAGGAAACAATGTGGTGTGAAATTCTTTCAGGACCTTTAAGTCGCTAAGCTCTCAGAGTTCCAAGGGAATAGCTGACCCAGCCGAGGTAAGAGCCTGGCTAAAGGAAATACAGGAATCATTTGTGATTCTAAATGATTGATGAATCAGAAAATAGTGTTTTTGTCACTTACCCTCCTAAGAGAGAGACCACCCACTGGTGAAAGACCAAGAAAGGCAAGGAGCAAGAAGTTATGATAAACTGATTACAGTTCAGTCAATTGTTTTCATTAAAGTACTTCCCAAGTTTATGGAGATAGTGTAAAAGCTTTAGAGCCAGAACAAGGCGGACGAGTATGACGAATTATGAATCTAAGTTGTAAAAGTTGTCAAGATTCGTTCTGAGGACACGAATCCAGAATGACGGGATATTTGAAATCAATGCTTATGTTGTGTTAGTTCAGGAAATAATGATAAGAGAAAGGAAAATAAAAAGAAACTGAAGTTGAAAGGAATATAAAGGCAATAGAGTTTGAGGAATAATAAGGAATTTGGGTATGAGGAAACCCTAAAGACTCGTAGCAATAGAAATAGAAAAGTAAGTAATCGTCAGGATGAGGGTGATTCACCATGAGTTAAATTGATGGTTGAAGGCATAAGAGATACATATATGTTGTACCTCCTTCAAGTTGGAAGGATTAGGGAAACCTTGAGATAGTTCGAAGGATAAATAATGAGACGCGGATAGGCCGAGGAGACAAGAAAGTAAGAAATTAGGAAAATTGGATGAAGGAAGTGACCTTCAAGAATATGAAGTGTAAGACCGGTGGCTTGATACCCAAAAAGGGAGACGCCAGGTATGAAAGATATCCCAACATTGAGATGACTGTTGAGATAAACAACAAAAGTAAATAAGGAATTATTATGAAGAAGTTCATGTTGAACACGACCAATATATTCCAGAACATCCTTGTTATCGTTACCCAATTTAGGCAATAAAAGCGGATAACCGTTGTTATCTTTTGGAGGCCATATTGATTGACCTCATTTTAAATACAGATGTTATTGTGAAATTCAGCATATACTATCGAGGTGGGAATGATTGAATAAGACACCCTTATCAGGGATATATGACTTGATTATCAATGGAAAGATGCATGTACCTTTTTAAAGGTGGAATTAAGGATATAACATCGGTAACTTAAAATGAATCCTAGGGGAATGCATAAAGGTTGGCATTTCACCCTTAATAGGGATAGTATGAGTTTTGACAGTATAAATTGGAAAGGATTAAGGTAATAACAACCTTTAAGAATCAGTGGAGAAATTTTTCAGAAGTATATAGACAATGATTCTGGTATTAATAAATGGTATCTTGATATGCCCTGTATCTAGGGAATACATGAGGAACGATTCAAGGATAACCTTAGAGGTGTTACAAGGAGAAAGGTAATATTCAAAATTCTCAAGAATAGAAATGTTGATAAAGGAAATATGACGTAATTATAATGATGCCAAGTGGGGCACGTGTTAAACCACGAGAAAGTATGGATCGAACCAGTAATTGTCAAAATTGTTCAGGGCAATTAGGACTTAAGATAAAAGATGTTCTAAGTCTGATTGAGAGTCAGTCGTGACAGTGATTAACCTCTAAAGACTGAGGCAATAACTTATGGAAAAATGGTGATATTTTTTTTTTACTCATCAAATTTTAAGGAAAACATCTTCACATAAGCTGTGATTGAAATGAGGTAGAAAATTTATTTGGAGGTGGTTAAAATGACATTGACTGTAAGGAAATTTTACTATCAGGAAAGGCCAAAGAGGTGACCGACACTTTAAAGGTAAGAGGATAATTATCGGTGCTCGTGCCAGAAGAATACAATAATAATGGTTAAAGCCGTGAAGATTGTATTATGATTTGAAAGATTGACATTCCTTCTGATGATTGTGCAATACCCAACTGTAATAGTAGTTTGGTAAAGGTTTAATTCATATAATCGCCATGAGCGGGCTATCTATCTCAGAAGATACTATCTTGAGATAAGCCAGGACCATGTTTCAAAAAGGACTAGACGAACCCTTGAGTTAAGTCTTCCATTTAAGGCATACGATTAAGAATGGTATTAACCTGCTATCGTTGCTTTGACTGAAACTCTTCTGTAATTTTATCTACTTCATGTCATGAAAGTACGTCAGAGTTTGGAGTGTTCTTCATGAATTATGATTGGTGATTATGTTAACTCCTTAGAAGTATTCTATAAGACATGTATGGACTCCGTATGGTTAGATATTAAGATTTCATGGAAAGTGAATGACGACAGTAGGTCAGTGGTGGACCATAGTAATGCAGCAATGATTCTGCGAGTAATGAGTCGATTACAACCATGAGAGTTGTATTGGAATGGATGTTGAGATTGAGTACCACTAATCGGGTCGTGGTGGTGTATAAGTTATCATTGATAGACTAATTAAGTAGATTATCTACCTATTGAATATTTATTCCTTCTTATCAATAGAGAGTCGTATTACTATACGAGGAAGGTTGCGGTGCAAGTATAGAATTCTAGTAACGATGATGTATAAAATGAGATTCCAGATTCGATTTTTGATGTCGAGGGAGTTTCGAAGGTGATTGTGTATAAGCTCGAGCAAGAGCATGGGTCCATAGAATGATGGATGGAATAGTAAATATTTAAGCATGTAAAATGCGATGCTATTATACTTGATGTGGATTTATATACATATATGTTTTGTTCTCCTATGTTAAACCTCTATAGTTCAGAGGTAGGTTCCAAGCCGGATATTTTGTGGCAGTATATTTTTTATATATACAATTCTCTTCAATTCGTTCTTTTCTCTTCTTTTCATTTCATATAAACTGAGAAGAACAACCCTTCCAGAAGGGGAGGTATTGCCGAAAGACTATCTATCTGTGTGATAGAAGCCGAGTAGGATACCATCTATTGTTTAATTGCTTGTCAAGTACTAAAGGCTGGCCACCTTCTGTACTAACTATGCAATGTAACAAGTGTTCATGATCATAGTGATCTCTCAATAAGTTCTTTTACTTCTATATGAAAGACCAAGCTTTCGAAGATGGAGGCAACTAGAGAGGAAGTGGTACCAAGTATGGTGGTATTCCGATTCTAACGCGTTCGTGATACTAAGGTTGACGCGATTATCAAAAGGTTATAGAATGCTAACGAGCAAAGGTGCAACCAGTATAATATTAGGAACGGAAAATAGTAACGATTACGAACTGGAAAAGAGTGGGTATTGAGAAGCAAAAGCTATAACGCTAGAAGCTATGATGAGAGTCTGTGCGATAGACTTGAAAGAATTTGGAATGATCACTTAGCACGTATCGAGTTTTCTTACAACGATAGATGATATGTCAATTTCGAGATATCGCCTTATGAGATCCTTGAGGGAAGACAATGTCGATCTCCCTTATGATAGGATGAAGTTGTAGAGCGCAAGATGCTCGTACCCGCAGTAGTCCAAGGGACCAGGGATATAATAGATCTAATCAGAGGACAGCTGGTATTAGCCCAAGATGGACACACGAAGTATGTTGATTGACACGAAATGACAAAGAGTAGGAAGTAGGGGACCTAGTAATGTTAAAGGTATTCCTTGGAAAGGATTGATGAGGTTCAAAAAGAAAGGAAAGCTAAGCCTACGAATTTTGGACCCTTTGAGGTATTAAGACGTATTGGGAAGTTAGCATATGAGCTAGCCCTACCCCCGAACATGTAGCAAGTTCATAACGTGTTCCACGTATCTATATTAAGAAAATGTAATCCGGATGCTAGAAAAATAGGGGCATATGAGCGCATAGACATGCAACCAGACGTAACCTATATGGAGCAACCAGGAAGAGTTATAGATCAAAAATGGACAAATGCTTAGGAGAAGAGTTATCAAACTAGTCAGAGTTTGATGGTAGAACCACAATGTGGGAAAATTATGTAAGAGTTAGAAAGTGCAATGCTAAGAAAGTATCCCTACTCATTTCTATCTGATTCCGGGACGGAATCCTTTTAAGGAGGGGAGACTGTAATAACCCCAAATTTTGGAATTTTTGAAACCCTTATGAATAGTGTTTTGCTGATTATGCTGAATAAGAAAACTTTTCATGCCACACTATGTAGGGGTTCTTTTATTGATCTTCTGGGATATTATTAGTACTCTATATGGTATATAAGTGTATGTAAAGATCGTCAGAATCCAAATCCGAACACTTTGATTTTACCCGAAAATCCACCAGATATCAAAAGAATTGAGTATAAGGTAACATGATAAAAAGGATTTAAATTCAAGGATTTTAAGAGAGGATCATAAAAGGAATATAATGTATTGAGAAAGGTTAAGGGAACCCAAGTAATAAGATCCCGGGTATGATCCCTCAAACGATAAACGAAAACGAAAGTTAAGCGAACCGTATAACAGATCAGCGGTCATTAGCCAAGTAATTAGAAGCTAATCAAAGAGATTAGTGGGGATGATGTCATCAAACCAATAAGAGGAGGACAAAGGTGGGAGGATGATATCACTTGGTGACATAAGCATGACCAAAGTAAGTGTGTTGTTGGTTGATTTAGAACCACACAAAAGTTACCATGGTAAAATGTAAGAAAACAAAACAAAACAAATCAAAAGCAACCAACCAAGCCAAAACATTTCATTTTCATCAAAAAACACAAAACACCTCCATTTTCAAGAAGAGCTCTCGGCTTTTCTTCTTTTTCAAAGAGGAAAATTCCAAAATTCAAGATCCAAGCCTTGTTAATTAGTGAGGTAATTATCTAAAACTCCTTATGCATAGTTATGGATATCCTATAAGTTTGAGCTCCTAAATCATTCACAATCTCTTCCTAAAAATCATGGAAGAAGATGGTGAATAGTGTTTTTCAAGAACTAAAATTTTTGTTCTTGAAGTTTTGTTTAGCTTAAGCTTGGATAAGGACTTTAAGGGTGATTCCAAGCCATTCTCTTGATTCTCCACTCTCCAAGGAAGGTCTAAACTCCAAACCCTAGCTTTAGTTTTGAGTAATTAGGAATGAATATGATTGATATATTATATGTGAAGCATGATGCTTGTTTGTTTAAAGTTTGGTTGAGTTTGTAGAGATTAGTTGGTTTTGTGGTGTTTTTGGAGTTGTAAATCTTGATAATTAGTTAAAGAACTTAAGTAAGCTTTTAGTTCATGATTGGGAAGTAGTATAAGTTGATAATATTGAGTTGTTGGGGCTGTTATGGTGAAGTATGGATGGAGTTTGGTTGTGATGTTGATTGTGGATTGATTTTGGGTTGATTTGGAGTGGTATAAATTTGGGTAATCACGTAAACATAGCCGTCGTAATGCCCGATTTACCGTAGACTGTTTTTGTTCTTAACATCAGAACCCTTGAACTCACTGTTAGGTTTTGACCATTGTCATGTTTAGATAGTTCATGTTACGATCTTCGCTTTGATATGTGGTTCGTTTGAATCCGATGTACGGTTTAGGAGAAACGACCGTTTTAAGTAACGGCGTTTCGCGAACGAACCATTACCCCTCGCCTTACTTTGAAACTTTGGTTAAGGACTTTAAATGACTAATTGGGGTATGAAACAATTATGTTAAGTGTATTAGGCAGTTGGTAAGGTACTCGCGAAAGAATCGCCTTAAAACTCTTAATGGTTAATTTATTAAAAATGGTGGAGCCGAGGGTACTCGAACGACTTAGGTGATTCGTTTAGCGTAGGAGTGACCATAAGCAAACGTTAGGGTTCAATTGGTTAAAGTCTAGTTTCTTAAGCGACTGGGGTCTAATTCTAACTTATGTTGTTGTTCATAGGTTATCGGACCCACTCTAAGCTTAAGTCTATCTGGGAGCACTCAGGCAAGTTTTCAACCCGTTATACTGTTGTTGTGATGTATATGTGTATATGCATGATCTTGTGATAAATGCATATTTGTTATTAGCAAATTCTTGCGATACATTGGAGCATGTGATATGGTATATATGCATGCCTGTTTCGTATTCTTGATTTATATATTTGTTGGTTCAAATGCTTATTAGTTGCATAATACCTATGCTAGAGATAAGCAGTAGTGGCGTATACCCTTAGTATAGGGGACCCAAAGGGGAACATTTTCTAAACCGGGAGTCGATACTCCCGAGTATATTATATATATATATATATATATATTTATATATATATGGATATAGTTTTCAAAACTATTGATCGAATAAGGTTTATTCGATAACTTTATTTTATTTAATGAATATTATTTGAATATTCATTCGAGGACTTATGACTCTGTTTATTCTATTTAATGATTATTAATTGGATATTTATTTGAGGATGTATGACTCCGTTTATTTTATTTAATGAATATTATTTATAATATTCATTCGAGGTATTATGACTCCGCTTATTATTTAATAATATTCTTTATTTTATTAAAGAATAATGTTTCGATAATCAAACTTATTTTCGATTATTCAAATAAAGATCGTACTTTCGTATAAGTATATCTTTGGTTATTTATTATTCATTTCAAGTATAAGTTTTAAAACTTCTACTTCAATTATTTTTATAAGGATTATCCTTGTGGGAATATTATTTAAATAATAATGTTCAGATATTTTCTAATATATCAGGACTGATTTATTTCATTAAATCAGAATTACTCCAAACATTCTTAAAAATGTTTTCGAGTCTTCAAAATGATTTTAAAAATTACAGCGGATCCCAAAACTCATTTTTTATTTAAGATCTTCCTTTCGAAGGGGATTTAAATACTCGCTCAAAATTTGAGGGATCCGGCTCAGTGGTGTATTTTACATTCGCAACGAGGTTGTTGTTTTCATAAATGAATTGATTACTTACCCAACGTTCGGGAAGTAAGTCCATCTATTGAGTCGGCATAAGCAACATGGGCTCAGTGGGCGTCCATGAAAGTATAAGTGGCTCAGTGGGAGTCCATCAAATGCGTAAGTGGCTGAGTGGCAGTCCAGCATAAGGTCCTATTGCGACCAGAGTGATGACCAGTGGGGAATTCGTCCATCTACTAGTAGAAAAGGTTACTTATTGGTATCTTTGTCTGATCAGCAAGATATCAGGTTTATGCCAAGGTTTTCTCCTTTCCAAAATTCATTGGATATTGCAACTCTGTTTATAATTTTCATAACAGAGATTTTCAAGGAGTGTATGAAATGTATATATATATATATAGGTGTATATATATATCAGGACTTAATGACGTATCTCGTAACTTCATTATTTATAATGATATTTCAAAGATTGAATCTATTCAAGTCTTATCTTGTAGTCTCATCAGTGTGATGAACTTTTGAAACTAATTATAACTTGAACGGTGGTAGTTCAAGTAGTATTCGGAAAAGATATAAGTATATTGGAGTATCTTGTAACTTCATCTTTTAAACTTATATCTAGTAAATGATTATCTTATGCATATCAAAGATTTTCAGAAAAATGTTGAGACAAGGTTAGATATATGAGATCACCTTACAACGATATTTTATACAATTATAAATGGGAACTCTGTGTGTATTATACATGTCAGAGGATTTCAAAGATTGTGAAAAGTATATATGTACATATATACTGAATATTTTGCGACTTGGTCGCGGTAAGATATCAAACTTGGTTCATTTCTTCTTGACCAAGACTTTCATGAGGACTATGAGAATGCTCATATATTGTAAATCATTATACATATTATTTTGGTGGGCTTGTTGCTCACCCTTGCTTTCTTCTTTCATCACACAACATCAAATAGACAAGATGAACAGGACCAAGCTTCCAATTCGCAAGCGGTTAGAAAATGTTCCGCAGTTTTCTAGAAGCGTTGATGCCGCCGTAGCTGAGGTAGGAGCTACCAATAGGCTAGGTTTTCAACTATTGATGAACCAGAATTATGTATATTTATGAATTGTAATAATGGCAAAGAAATGTAAATTTATTTAGAAACTCTTTTAAGGTGTATTGACATATAATTGTGGAATAAAATGACTTGTGATTATTTTTGGATATTCATCTCTGAGACTATAACTTGTGGTGTGTGTATTTATGGTGGGGTCACAGTACATAATAGTTGATTATTTATTAAGATTGGGTGTTATTAAGGGAAATGGAACTCGTGACAACCCGGATCCCCGACCCCGGATTTGGGGGTGTTACAGAAGTGGTATCAGAGCGAAGCGTTATAAACCTCAGAGATGATGTGACGTTAAGATAATAAGTTCACTAAGATAATAAGAACTCTTGCCAAGTTCATAGTCGGAGTACCTAACGTAGTACTGACAGTTAAAACCCTTATGGGAATCCTTATAAATATCGTGATAGTAACATAGTTCGTTCTCGTATAGGGCAGCGGGGCACCGCACCCTGAGGTTCAGGAGCATCAGCATGAGGATGTTTTATTACATGTTGGAGATCAAATTGTGAATCTGATAGAGTACCCTAACGAGGGACCAGATGAGATTCATATTGAGAATGTTTCGGTTGAGGATGTTATCCCAGAAGGGATTGTTACCGAGGAGGATCTCGTGGAGGATCCTGATGAGAATGAAGAGAGGACCGCTGAGGAATTGATGACCGTAGTCAGGGCGACTACCAGAGCAAGAGTGGCCGCGAGGTTCCTGTATGCCACTTGTTACAAATCTTACATTTCGGTACTGATGCTTGCGGGGGTTTCTGTCCACTAGTTTCCCGAGACCTATTTTCTTGTGACCTATTCCCAAATTTCTTCTTCTTAAAGTTTCAAGGTCCAACCTGAGGTCTAAATCTCTGATTACTTCCTTGATTCTGGCTCCTGTGACTTGAGCCTTCTTCTCCCGTCTCAAATCTCCTTTTCTTGTTGTTCTTCTCCTTCTGGCTTTGCTCACTTTCGCCTTTAATCACCATAGCCTTTTGGACCACTTCAGCGTAAGTAGTCAACTCAAAGGCTGCTAAGCGACTCCTAATCTAGGGCTTCAATCCTTGCTGAAACCTCTTTGCACTCTTCTCTTCAGAATTGACATATGCACCAACAAATCTGGAAAGCTCCGTAAACTTCTTCTCGTATTCTCCAACTATCATATTCTCCTGCTTCAATTCAAAGAACTTCATCTCCATTTGAGTTTGCATGTAGCGGGGAAAATATTGGTCCAAAAATATTCTCTTAAACCTATCCTTAATGATAATTCCATAGCTTCTAAAGTCCTAGCCGTCTCCCACCAATAATTCGACTCTCTCTTGAGAAAATAGGTGGCATATTCGACCTTCTGATTATCTCCGATATCTACTAAGGAAAAAGCCTTTTCCATCTCCTTAAGCTAATCATGGGCTTCTACCGGGTCCTATGCTCCTCAAAATTCTGGCGGTTTTACAGATTGAAAGGTTTTAAAGGTAGTGATTATTGTTGGGGGTGGTTGAGGTGGCTGTATTTGTTGAATAAGTTGTTGTTGTTGTTGTGCTATAGTGGTTGTTTGTTGTCGTACTAGTTCCAATAGTTGGGCTATATCAGGGTTTCGATTTTCCTCTTCATTCCCTGGGTTAGTAGTGGTTCTTCCACGGGCTATCCTAGGTGCCATTTACTGAAATAAGAGTTATACAATTTTAATAATTCAAGTGATTCAAGGCTAGGGGATTGTCATGGTATACAAGTGTCGATATAAGCAACAATTATGAAGTTTAAAAGAGCAATAAAGGAATTAAGCAGTTCTAAAAAGGTGCATAATTGAAATGAACACAAATTTAAAGTTTTAAAGGGTACAAATGTCATAATACGAATTCAAGTTTTAAATGGTTCAAAAGTCTAGAAAACAGAGTCAACTTGCATGGCACCAAGGCTGGCCTAACAAAGCAATAAAGGATCGAATCTCCTAGAACTAATCCCAGGTTTCCTCCTCGGTCTCCTCCTTAATAAGCTGGGTCCTCACAGAATCAGGGGTATTATCCTTTCAAAGCATTCTGACCACACTCGTCAGCTCATCCTCTATCATCTGGATAGTGATCTGGCTAGTCTGGTCTCGGTGCACGAGCATCTCTCCGAGTCTGGTAGTAGCCACCTGGATCAATGAGTCAAGCCTGCTCACTCCTATGTGCCTCATTGAGTCGCTCCATCAGCCTATCATACTTCCCTTAGAGTCGATCATGCTCTAGCCTTAAGTCAGCGTATACTGAAAAAGCAATGGTGTCGGCCGACGGGGTCGAAGAAGATGAGTGGGCAAGTTGCTCCCAAGAAATATATTTATATATATAAGGGGTTAGATACAATTAACTCAAATAATGCGTACTCGTACTCTCAATACTATCCTTTATACCTATACTTCCTAGAACCTAATTGGGCTATCCAGGGACTCCAAAACTCGGCTCTAATACCAACCTGTCGCGCCCCCAACTCACACACACACACAAACCAGATATAGCCCATAAATAGAACTACATATTAATAAAATACAGAAGATAATCGTAATTAGATTACAATCCCAACAAAATAGAAACAATCCAAGAATCGCTACAGGTTTGGAGTATAGAACAACCCTTCCATCTATTACATAATATATGATGACCGCTCTCGTCCTTCTAGGTTGTCAAAACTACCTAAACCCTCACATAGTCTTCAGCTTGCATACCAGTTGAATTACGGGCGGTCTGCTTGGTACGAACCATACTTGCTAGTTGTAGATAAGGGTTAAATACAAGAAAATGAGCTAAAGTGCTCAACAAGTACTAAACAGTTCCAACAACACATGGTATAATCTCATAATCAGAAGAGCATAATTTGAAGAAATGGATGGATGGTATCTATGGCATTAATAGCAAGAAATCATATCATAAAGGCATAATAACAACAGGAACATGATATAAAGCATAATGGCATCATGTTATAAAATATTTTATCAAAACATCTTCAAAACTCATTTTAGGACGCTACGGATTACAGCCGGTGATCAGCCGCGAAGTAATCCCGAACCGCTCCGGATTCTCAAATATAATGGGATCCCTAGGCAACATTTAAGCCTATCAATACGTGTGGAAGGGACCTGCATCTAAGTCCAATCCACTAAATCAAGAAAACATTTATTTTGTTTTTAAACAGTCATTCGTCTTATAACATGGATGCTAGGGAGGGTATTGTAACAACAATTATCGGTTCGCATTAGGGAATAGTCAATGAATTTAGTTCATAAGGTATATAGATGGAGTTAATGGAATGAGTAATATATCAAGGATAAAGCACTAGCAAGGGTACAAGTTGAAAATAAAAGCCTTTACAATATTTATAAGTTACGGGTAAAAGCATGGCAATCATCATGAGATACAATCAAAAGCATTTATAGTAATTTACGAATCGAGGATGGGAATATTTGCAATGAAATAAAAGGGTTAGAAGTACTCGCCTTCTTATTCGATTTGGAAATTACTCTATTTTAAGGGCACGAGTCTTTCCTTTCTCAGTTCCGGAACCTACACATAATATTAGACCATATTACTAATTATACCTTAACTCTTTACTAATCATAGGCATCTAATATACATATGCCTACCCTATTAACTAGTATATATATATCCACATAAACTTAATTATTTACAAGTAATATATGCATCAATATTTCACATAAACACGAAATGGCATGGCAATTATTTTTTAGTTAACAAAGCATACTTATACTTTATTTGCTGTTCTAGATCCTTATGCAATGACCAAGTAACACACAAGCATTATGACCAATACTCCTACTTCACCTCTACAAACCTCAACTCAACTTAGAAATTATAAGGTACACTTAGGTCTCATTTCAAATGACTCACAAAGCCAATGCACATTCTAAACTTTCCTGAATGCTCACTTTGGCACCCTTTGTGTGCCTTGGCAGAAATATTCATTTCCACCTTATGCATTCACTCAATTATGACTCCCACAAAATTTTATGACATAATACTAACTCCCAAACTTGGTTTGACATCAATGCCTCACATTAAAGACACACGAATGCAATGCACTCCTCTCAAGTTTCGATTACAACTCTAATGATGACTTTTGGGTGTTTTGGTGGAAATGGGGTATCTCCACCTTGTACATTCATTCCAAACCAACTATCAAAGGTTATTAAGACTCTAAAATGACTCTCAAAGTTAGAATGACTCAAAGACCTCACTCAGGCCTCCTTAGGCCTTAAGTGGAAGTTGACACAAAACTGCCTACCCTAATTTCCAAACTGCCCTATTTTTACTAATTTAATACTCACTTATCTAGTTCATTTATTGATTTTAATGGCTTGATAAGCTTCCTAAGACTTAATTATAGTCATATAAACCAATGCCCAATGAATTCTTAACTTAAATCATGATTATAATGGCTCAAATGTGGACTTACACCAAATCTGCCATGTTCTGGGCTCCTCTCGGTTTTATGCTTGTGCACCTGCCCAAATGCATGTTTTTATTAAATCGAAAGCTACTGGACTCAAGTATATACCAAGTCCTAACTCTACTGAGTTCGGGTCTATCAAGGCCTCACCAATGAACACCTAAAATATCCTAAAATTATGGTACAAAATCTGCCACTAAGTGTCTAATGCATCTCCTTCCACCTTAACTCCTTTCTTATTAACCAAAACCAAACAACAAATCAACAACCAAGTCCTATGATGAACTAATACCTATTGAATTCTAGTATACAAGGTCTAATCATATTTTATTTAACACAAAAATCGATTATGACGAGGTTAAAAGAAGCAACTACAATAGCAATTTTATATCTTCGAGTTTTTAAGCAAAAATTCGAACTATATATTCAAAATAATCACTTATATCTAATTAATATAATCACTTTTCATCATGGAATACTTCATATAGCATTTTTATAACATAAACCATAGCCTGCATCACCTAAAAATCAATTACCAAAGCACAAAATCATCAAGTATGGTTTTTACTTCGAAAATCGCTTGTAAACCGGCATGCAAGTGCTATATCCAACATACAAGTGCTAAAACCAACATGCAAGTGCTAAACTTAACTTATCTTGAATAAAACATGGCATGCAAGATTTAAACTTTATAAAACAACATTTTTAAGGAGCAAGACTTTTGAAAACAACATGCATGGTCATTTTTCATAAAACTTCTCAAGATCAACACTCTAAACATTCGGCTCTTAAGAAATCATTGCCAAATGTTTATGAACAAGATTATGACTTGGGAAATAGAAGTAAAACACTTCTCCAAAATCATATTGAGTTCATATCTACAAGCCACCATGGTTTTAGACCTTAGATTCATGAGAATCAAAGTCTAAACCTTTGGCTCCAAGAACATAACATGCACTTAATAAGCTTACCTCAAATTTGCAAGAACTTCCAAGTATCAAAAAGATATCACAAGGTGAACAAGGTTTTTAGCTTGGTTTGGTTTGAGAAATGGAAAAAAATGAGAGACGAGGGTGGGGGGTTGCTCTCGACCGAATGGAACAAGGAGGAAGGAGGTGAAGTGAAAATATGGTGGTGGGTGGAAAATGATAGCACTCACTTGATCTTTTGTCTTTTAAATGGTTAGATTGGTAGTGAAATTGAGAAGGTCAATTTTATGCTTTTGCCAAGCTAGCACTAATGCATGCAAGGGTAAACAAGTCTTTTAGTTGGTAAAAATGAGATAATGGGGTGTGAATGTCAATCATAGCCTTAGTCTCTTTGTGTGAAAATTTGCATGCAAGGGTACTATAGTAATCCACTATTATTCTAAAAATTAAAACCTGATTTAAAAGAAAGATTTTTAATAAATAATTTATAATTTCATAAATCACAAAAATTATACCATAAAATACTTAGAAAATTAGAAATTTTATAAAAGTGCTATCAAAATTTTTGAGCAAAAATATTATTTTTAAAAGGAATTTTCTAAGATTAAATGCTTGAACAATAAACCATTTAAGCATGCAATTAATCACATTTTTATGCAACTAAAATTTTGAAATATAATATATCACTATCTCAATTTTATCTAATCGTCTAAGCGCAAAATTCCCATATCTAAATAATCGTACACATACGCAATCCACAAGAATTCACATTATTACACAGAATATATATATATATATATACTCATATAATATTCTAAACAATTTGCTGGTTGTCACAACATATCATACCCATCATGATCTAATCATAAAAACCAAATACGGCAAAAATCAGGAAATTCGAAATAAAATCTAATAACATTAAATCACAGATTACATGGCCTAAACAATGTCAAACGCCTTACCAATCAGTCGGTGATAGTTTTACCTATCAGTTTTGTTCAGATGCTCGATTACCTATTGAATAGGGTATTCTTTTGTGAAAATCGGACACCAAACCTAGATTTCAGCGAATCCGCTGTATCCAATTCAGAATCGTATCAAATACGATTCTTATAATAAGAACAAACATAAAAAATGTACATATCAGTATATATACAAATTATATAATCATCATATGATTATACAACTCTCATGAATATAATATATTCAAAACAAATATATACATACGTATATATAAACATAACAACATGCAAAACATACAAAATCGCATAAATAATGGTCATGAAATATTGTATACATGCTATCATCATAAAACCAGTTAACACATAAACGAATTAAACACTTTTCGCAAGTAGCTCTGATGCCATTGAAGGGTTTCGAGCACATAAACGCAACGGAAATAGTAATTAAAAAACGTGAAAAACCAAATTTTCGAAACCCACCGCAGGATACATGCGAAAAACAAATATTTAATTCATAGATCGGATTGTTTACCTTATAAAGCTTTATAAATTGGTTGAATAATGGAGATCCAAAGATTGTTCAATCACCACACATCCCGCTCTCGCAATCTACGCTCTATCGGTATCCACACGAATGCTTGAATTCAAGGATTCAATGTGTACTAGCACAAACTCGTTTCTTCTTGCTCTCTCCATCTTCTCTCTTGGTGGCTAGGGTTTTAATAAAAGTCTTATCTTTAAAATCAGCCGCAAGACATATTATATAGAGAGTTGAAAAACGAATCATAACTCTTAACCAATTAGGAATTATTATTATTTCAAAATTTCTATTTGTATAATAATTAAGTCACACTTAATTATTTAACAACTGAATTTCATAATTAATATTAGTAAATTCAAATATCATTATTTATCTAATTAATTAAGTCATACTTAATTAATATAATAAATAATTTGAATTACTTTAATATAATTTAAATCCAATTTAAATTAAATAATCCTTCTAGCATTATTTGTGTGTGACCCTATATGTTATTATTACGTTGACAATGAATTTAAAATCTAATTTAAAATCATAAATAATGAGCGGCATCTAATAATACATCATTGCTTCCCAATTAATAATAATTCAATCAGTGATCGATTCAACCTTTCATGAATAATGTACAATGTAATATAAACCCTTTAACCACATATTACAGATTAAACTTGAGGCATGTAATGTGTCATCCTCATCAATGTTTAATCCAGGTTTCCTTGATCAATGACTAGACTATCATATCAAATCAACATTTGAGCTTGGCCACGTATTTCATAGTCTAGCTCACACAAGAGGCCAATAATATCACTCCTAAAATTAGGAGGGATAAATCCTTTCTAGATCATTCATATTTCTCATTTTGACAACCATAATCATAAAACTTCTTAAGGTAAACAATCTGATCTACAAATTAAATATTTGTTTTTCACATGGATCCTGCGGTGGGTTTCGAAAACTCTGATTTTCACATTTTAATTACTATTTCCATTGCGTTTATGTGCTCGAAACCTAACAATGGCATCAGAGCTACTTGTGAAAAGTGTTTAATTCATTTATGTGTTTACTGATTTTATGATGATAACATGTATACAATATTCGATGACTGTTCAGTGTGCGATTTTGTATGTTTTACATATTATTATGTTTATATATGCGTATATATATGTTTTGAATATATGATATTCATGAGAGTTGTATAATCATATGATGATTATATAATCTGTATATATTCTGATATATACATGTTTTGTGTTTGTTCTTATTATAAGAATCGTATTTAATACGATTTTGAATCGGATGTAGCGAATTTGATGAAATCTGTGTCTTGTGTCCAATTTTGGCGAACGAATACACTATTTCATATGGAATTGAGCATCTGAACGTAACTGATAGCTATTACTATCATCGACTGATCTGTAAGGTGTTTGACATCGTTTAGGCACTGTAATCTGTAATTTAATGTTATCAGATTTAATTTTGAATTTTCTGATTTTTTCAATATTTGGTTTTTTATGATTAGATCATGATGGGTATGATATTAAGATCAGATTATGTGTTTTAACATGTTCTTTTATGTTAATTGAGCATGGTGGAAGATTATGGCTTATGACCTTAGGTTAATGGTTTTGGTTTTTCAAATACGGCTTGCATGTCGTTTAAATCTTGTAATTATTAAATCTCGAATGTAACTCGAGTTCTTCTTATAAGTTCATTAGTTTAGTTTTCATATTTCATTCTTGTAATGTACATGAAGATATGAATATTTTAAGATCAAGGGTAATCCCACATGGAGGCCATCTAAGGAAGCAATACAAGAAAGAAGACATGCAATAGTTAGCTTGTATTTATTTTCCACCTTAGATTGAGCTAGATCTTTGTCATTAGCTTGATAAAGATCACATAGGATGAAGTCATAACCAACCACATTTATTTTTTGCACTTTACATATATATGCGCTTATGATGAATGTATGGGTAAAGTAGTTTATAAAGATGCATGCTTAATTAGATTAAGGATGTATGTATTAGATACGACACCCATGCCATGCTTGCTAAACAAGATAAAATCTATAACGATTCAAGATTTTAAGATGAACAAATGATTATGAGATTCTCGTGTTTATGAAACACGGAATAAAATACAAAATTTCTTTGTTTCTGATATGGTGCAATTTTGTCAAAAGCGAGTTCATTGAACTTGTAAGGCTGTGGGTTTTAAGCGAGACCATTGTGTTTCCCTCACTACCTGGAAATCAAACCATTGACGGATATTGATTTGAAGTATTTTATTCAAGGACAAATTGGGAATCTCTTTATGATGGGATCATGATCATTTTAAAATTAACAAAACCCTAAAGTTAATATTAAATTGATCAAATGCCTTCCAATTAGTCCAATGCGTTAACCCCTGGATCGAAAAGGAGTGGGTTCGCCAAAGCGAAGTACTCCTATCTATCGTGGGAGATGTGTTGAAGTATATTGATACTTTTTAACTATTGAGTTTGAATTAACTAAGTTACCACAATAGGATTGTGAACTTATAGGCATAGAGTTTGACGAGATTTATTAGATAAATATGAACAAATGTTGTTCCACCAAACTATCCAAGAGTTATATAGTTAATATAATTTATAAATGTTGTCTACCTAAATAATCATGATTTAGGAGAAAAGCCAAAGCTAACCTAATGCATGGTGAAATATGGATCTTGGCTCACTAGAAAGGATATAAAAGATATTCTTTCCGAATTAATAGTTAGGGCTATTTATTTGATAAAAATAGTGGGAGATATATATTGTAAATATATATATGAATAATCACTTGAACATAATTTAATGATCATTTGTAGGCTAAGTCATTTTATGCACTTTAATATTGTAGATATCAAATGACAAATAACACAAATAACTTCTCTATGTAATAGTCCTTGAGAAGGACAAGCTGACATGAAATAATTTCCTCAATTGACATCGGAACTTGAGGATTGTTCTTAGGCTCAAAGATGTCACTCAAACCCCTCCCTTATTTCTTCTAGCTGAGAATGAAACATGTGTTGAACAAAATGCTTACCAGAAGCAAATTGATTATGCAACTGATGTTTCATGTCTCATGCTTGTAATTATGAGTGCTGAGCTTTAGAAGCAACAAGAGCATAATGATGCTTATGATATAATTGAGCACCTTCAAAGGATGTTTAAAGGATAGGCTCGTCAGAAAGATTTGACAATAATAAGGCACCATAATTTTGCATTAATGGAAGAATGATATCCGGTTGGACCATATGTTCTAAAGATGATATGTATATGTATCTTGATATTTTGGGTTTCAAGAATAGTCTAGAGACTCAGCTTGATTTGATTAAATAATCTTTGAACAACTTCTATTCTTAGTTTGTTAAGAACCAAAGGAATGAGATAGACAAAACACTCACTGAGTTGTTAAGCATGTTTAGAACTGCTGAAAATAACACGGTAAAGGCATGAATTATGTCCATATTGATGGTGTACACATGGAATGCAAATGGGAAAGGAAAGTGGACAGACAAGGTGAAGATTTGATCTTATTCGGTGCCAAACCAAAGTTCAATCCCAAAGGGATTTTGAAGCCTAATAGTGGTGTTGCTAAAGGAGATGATTGTCACTTCTGTGGAAATAACTAGATGATTGGAAGTTAAATTGTCGAGCTTGTTTGGAAGATCTAAAGAAGAAGACCAATAATGGTCAAGCTTCAGGTATCGGGTTAGAATTGGATCAAAAGTTGTTGCTCTAGCTGAAGGAACTTGATACCTAATTTTGCCCATAAGGCGAGATTGAGAACTTGATAAATTGTTATTACGTGCCTGCCTTTAGCGGATACATTAAATCAATTTCTTGTCAGGACAAGAAAGGTTTTCATTTTAATTAAATAAATAATAGTTGTTTATTCTATTTTAATGATAAGGCTTATAATGTTACACAATGAGTTAACAATTTATATGTTCTAAGTTGACTCAAATTAAACATTACCTCCAGCATTGTCATTAAGCCATATTAATGAGAAATGCATTTCTGAGTTACATATAGATGGATACTTGGATAAGTTTGATTTTGAATCATACGGAAGATGCGAATTTTGTCTCATTGGCAAAATGACTAAAGCTTCTTTTATCTGATCAGGTGAAAGGGCCACCGAACGATTAGGATTTATACATAATGATGTATGTGGTCGAATGCGTATGATGGAAAGGGGTGGCTTATACTACTTCATAACTTTTACTGATGATTTCAGTAGATATGGATATGTGGTTCTTATGAAGAACAAATCCAATTTTTTTGAAAAGTTCAAAGAATATAAGGCTGAAGTAGAAAAGCAAACATAGGAAAGTATAAAAGTTCTACGATCAGATCATGAAGGAGAATACTTAAGCCTCAATTTCAGGAGTTTCTTGAAGGAGTGTGATAGTGTATCATAACTTATTCCTTCTGGAACACCTTAATGGAATAGAGATTCTAAGAGGAGAAATCGTACCTTGTTGGACATAGTGCGATCGATGATGAGTCAAGTGGATCTTCCATTCAGATTCTGGGGTTATGCTCAAGAAACGGCTGTATATACACTTAACCAAATTCTGACTAAAGCGGTTCAAAATACTCCATATGAGATATAGAGTGATAAATGTCATAACATGTCATTTATGAAAATTTAGGGACATGAAGCGTTTGTGAAACGTTTAACCTCTGACAAGCTTGTACCAAAATTAGATAGATGCTATTTTGTGGGATATCCAAGTGAGACTAGGGTATAGTTTTTATAATCCTTCCAAGAACAAAGTGTTTGTTGCTCGAGCCGCTGTATTTCTTCAGGAAGAACTACTTTCTAAGAAAATCAGTGGGAGGATAATACATCTTGATGAAGATCGAGAACCACATGTTAACATTGAACCAGAGTTGGAATAAGATTAGGATGTACATCAAAATGTTGAAAGTAATCATGTCCAAGAAACATAGGTTATTCATAGATCTAGTAGGATTCACCATGAGTCCGGGAGAAATTATGGATTTCTTTTGACTCAAGATGGTGATGTGATGCTTACGGATAATGATAATGCTTATGGTGACTTTAGTTGATCCACTCGAAAGGGTAAAAACCTATAGGGTGCAAGTGGGTTTTCAAGAAGAAAACTGACATGGATGGTAAAGTACAGACCTATAAGGTGCGACTAGTGGCAAAAAGGTTTCAAACAAATTCATGGTATAGACTATGATGAGACTTTTTCACCAGTTGCCATGGTCAAGTCCATCAGGATTTTGTTAGCAATAGTTGCTTACTTTGACGATGAGATTTGACAAATGGATGTCAAAACTGCTTTCTTATATGAGAGCCTTGAAGAGGATGTATATATGATACCACCTGAGGGTTTTTTCGATTCAAAGTTTGCTAAGATGGTTTGTAAATTGCTTCTATATATTTTAGATTGAAGCAAGCCTCAAGGAGAATGGATATTCATTTTGATAAAATGGTCAAAGTGTTTGGATTTATTCAAAACGAAGATGAACCATGTGTTTGCAAGAAGGTTAGTGGGAGCCATGTAACAGTCCTAGTATTATATGTAGATGACATATTATATATAGGGAATGACATACCTTCTCTACAGGCTGTTAAGACTTGGTTGAGAAATAGTTTCTTGATGAAAGACTTAGGCGATGCTACCTATATATTAGGGATCAAGATCTATAAAGATAGATTGAAGAGATTAACCGATCTGGTCGGAGTACATACATTGATAAAATGTTGCATCATTTTAGGATGCAGGAGACAAAGAAAGGATATGTTTCGATGTCTCATGGGATAGTGATCTCAAAGGATAATTTCCCCATATATCATTAGATGATAAGGGCCGTCTTAGAAAAGCTCCATATGCTTCAACAATTGGATCTATAATGTATGCAATGATATGTACTTTTCCTGATATTTCGTATGCTTTGAGCATGACGAACAGATACCAGTCTAATCCAGGTGAGGGTCACCGGATAGTTGTCAAGAATATTTTTAAGTACTTAAAGAGGACTAAAGATTTATTTTTGGTGTAAGAATAAGATAGGGAACTAGTTGTAAAGGGTTACACCGATACTAGTTTCTGAACCTAATTTATGGATAGAGAAGGATAATTATGTGTCTATTCCTGGTTTGTATTTTATCTAAATATAATTGATGTTAGCTTGAATAGTTCACAGCAAAAACATTGATGATTCTATGGAAGCTGAATATATTGATATTTTCGAAATAGCCAAGGAGACTATTTAGGCATGTCCTTAAGCGATATCACCTTATTAATGAGATTAATGATCAAGGAGATATAAATGTAAAGTGCATAGTGATAGGGATAAATAAATTATGATAGTATAATTAAATACTGCAAGGTGTGGACTGCTAGGCCCAATAAAAAGATATATGATACTCAGACCAGAAAGGTTAAGCCTGATGGACCAGATCGGGCTTGATGAAAAAAAGAAGGACCAAAAGCCCTGATTATTAATTAATTTCGTAATTAATTAATAAGGGAAAAATCAGCTATTGAGAAGAGTCCCGATAAGGAAATAAATCCTTATAGATTAGCCTCAAGGGGACCTAAAAGGATAAGGAATCAGTTTCCTACTATCTAGGACTCCAAAGTCCATTCTAATTATGAGACTTGCCCACCAAGTCTCCTATACCAAGTCCAATTCAAGGACTCCCAACATCTATATAAGGGGCCTCACCCCACAAATCAGAACTACATTTTTTGGCTTGATTCTCTAATTCACAGAGATACGTAGGCATCTTGTTAAGGCAGAATTAAGCTACGATACACGAGAGCAGCCATTAAAGGCCTTGAGCTCCCAAATCTTAGTAATAAATACAGCAAATAATAACCTTAGTTTTTTATCCATAACATTTGGCGCCGTCTGTGGGAAAGCACAACAACAACCATGGCGAGAACACGGAGAACAATTAGAGCTCTAGAGGAAGGAACACCATCAGAGACAACCCAGGTGATTTCGTCAACCGTGGAGGTTCCTCCCCATTCGACTTATGCATCTACTCAGGGGGAAGCCCAGATAGGGGCAACTCAACCTCAGCCACAAGGGACAACTCCCCCGACTATTCAAGGTACGAATCCTCAAGTTCAACAAGTACATATACCTGTGAATTCTCGACCCGTCGGGTATGAATATTCAACTATTGTTACTACTAACCCCCCTTATGGGATGCCCCTTAACCCTGAGGTTGGAGGAAGCGGATATGCTGGGCGAAGCGAAGCACGAGGGCAGTCGCCCCCTATATACGAGGTTTGGGTCCTATCCCTGAGGATCGGGAATTTTCTGGTCCTTACACTGAGAGAGACTCCGAATATGATGAAGTGGCCCCGAGAAGGAGGCGTCCTGGAAAAGAGCCAATGGCCGATGGAAGGCAACGCCCCCAAAGCACCCCAGGGGCGAATCCCCAAGAAGTGCAGGAAAGGATCAGGGCTCATGAAGCTGAAATCCAAAGGCTGAGGCGTGATTTGGAGGCTCACCAGGCCAGCAGACCCCAGATACCTCCTAGGGGGAGAAATCCTCCTCCTGTCATAGACCTGGATGGTCCGGTACGAAGAAGGGCTGCTGTCCCAAGAACTGATCCAAGCAATCTCCTTCCCCTTGGAGATCCTGATGATCCAACTCCACCCTTCACAGAAGAGATAATGAATGCCCATATCTCAAGGAAATTCAAGATGCCCACTATCAAAGCCTATGATGGCACGGGAGACCCCGCTAATCATGTTAGGACATTCTCTAATGCACTGCTGCTGCAACCCGTGAATGATGCTATAAAGTGTCGGGCCTTCCCTCAAACCCTGTCGGGTATGGCTCAAAGATGGTACAGTCGCCTGCCCCCAAATTCTATTGGATCGTTCAGAGAATTAAGTCAGGCTTTTATTAAGCAATTCATCAGTGGAAGAGTCCATGATAAAAGTTCAGCATCTCTTATGAGTCTTGTGCAGGGAGCTAAGGAATCCTTGAGAGATTACCTGAATCGTTTCACAAAGGAGGCTTTAAAAGTCCCGGACCTTGATGATAAGGTAGCCATGATAACACTGCAACAAGGAACTAGGGACGAGTTTTTTAAGATGTCCTTGGCCAAACGTCCCCCTGAAAGCATGTTGCAGCTCCAAGAGAGGGCAGGAAAGTATCTCAAGGTTGAAGAAAGTATGCGGAAGACCGTAGTAAGTAATGAGCCCACTGGAGGCAAGAAGCGGAAAACTGATTTAGAATATATTGCAAAGGACAAATATCCTAGAACCGAACAAAACCCTAATTCAACCCCCAAGAGGGGAGGACCTGGGCAAAAGTTCACTGAATACGCTAAGCTGAATGCTCCTAGAAGTCAGATTTTGATGGAGATTGAGAAAGACAGAGATATTCGCTGGCCTAAGCCCTTGAAGGCTGATCCCGCCAAGCTAGATAAGGGCAAGTATTGCAGGTTTCACAAAGATGTTGGCCATGACACCGATGAGTGTAGGCAATTGAAAGATGAAATTGAGTTTTTGATTCGAAAAGGAAGATTGAACAAGTATACTAGAGATGGAGGGGACATAAATAATAATGGAGGGAAGAACTTTGAAGATCGTAGGAGGGACCAAGACGATCAGGGGCGGAATCCCCAACCTAGAGGGCCGGTTATAAATGCAATTTTTGGAGGACCGCGATGCCCTCGAGGACCTGTGATAAACACGATCTTTGGAGGTCCAACTGCGGCTGGATTGTCCAAAAATTCCAGAAAGGCATATACTAGGGAGGTTATGCATATTGTTGGAGAAGCCCCGAAGAGGGCCAGGACAGAAGTAACATTGGCTTTTGATGATTCCGACCTAGAGGGTGTGAAGTTTCCCCATGACGACCCGCTGGTCATAACACCGATAATAGGAAATAGCCCGGTTAAGAGGGTCCTTGTGGATAATGGTGCTTCTGTGGATATCTTGCTCCATGACACCTTTCTAAGAATGGGGTATAACGACTCCCAGTTGACACCAACCAACATGCCGATATATGGATTTGCTGGAGTAGAATGTCCTGTGGAAGGGATAATCAAATTGCCGACCACCATAGGTACGGAACCAAGGCAAGCAACGCAGATGCTGGATTTCGTAGTGTTAAAGGCTAGTTCAACTTATAATGCTATCATGGGGAGAACATGGATACATGCCTTTAAGGCAGTCCCCTCTTCCTACCATTCAGTCATGAAGTTTCCCACCCGAAACGGGATTGGAGAAGAGAGAGGAGATCAAAAAATGGCTAGAAGCTGTTATGTGGCCTCTTTGAGGGCAGATGGAGTTGGGGGGCAGGTTCTTCCTATTGAAGATATGGATGTTCGAGAAAATGATGAGAATAGAGGAAGGCCAGCAGAAGAATTAGTTTCGGTTCCTTTAGACCCCGAGAATCCTGAGAGGATGACTTTCATTGGAGCCACATTAGAGGAGCCCCTTAGAGGGAAGTTAGTGAAATTTTTGCAAGAAAATAGTGATGTGTTTGCATGGTCAGCAGCTGATATGCCAGGCATAGACCCGGAGTTAATTACTCACAAGCTAAATGTGGATCCAAGCCGGAAGACAGTGAAACAAAAGAAAAGAAATTTTGCCCCGGAAAGACAAGAGGCTATAAAACAGGAAGTAGAAAAGCTCTTAGAGGCTGGTTTCATTGAGGAGATTCAATTTCCGGAGTGGTTAGCAAACCCTGTAATGGTGAAGAAGGCTAATGGAAAGTGGAGGATGTGTATAGACTTCACTGATCTGAATGATGCATGCCCCAAAGACTGTTTTCCGCTGCCTAGAATTGATACTTTGATTGATGCCACTGCTCGACATGAGATGCTGAGTTTCATGGATGGATTTAGCGGATACAACCAGATCAAAATGCATAAGGATGACATTCCAAATGTATCATTTATCACTGACTTTGGTGTTTATTGTTATCTTGTTATGGCGTTTGGTCTCAAAAATGCAGGAGCCACCTATCAAAGGTTGGTGAATAGAATTTTTAAGGATCTTATTGGTAAGACTATGGAAGTCTATGTTGATGACATGTTAGTCAAGAGTCTAGTAAAGACTGATCATATAGCCCATTTAAGGGAAGCTTTTGAGGTCCTGAGGTACCACAAGATGATGTTGAATCCTACGAAGTGTGCTTTCGGAGTAGGATCTGGAAAATTCTTGGGACTGATGGTCTCAAAGAGGGGAATTGAGGCTAACCCGGATAAAATAAAGGCGATCCTGGACATGGAACCACCAAAAACTGTTAAGGATGTTCAGAAGCTTACAGGAAGGGTTGCTGCGCTAGGACGATTCATCTCAAAGTCGGGGGACAAGTGTTTGTCATTCTTCAAGTCGTTAAAGAGCATCAAAGACTTTGTATGGAGTGAGGAAAACCAGAAGGCATTTGAAGAGTTAAAGAAGTATATGGCCCAGGCCCCGTTGTTGGCCAAACCAGTTCTGAGTGAAATTTTATTCTTGTACTTGGCTGTTTCAGAGAGCGCCTTGAGCGCGGTGTTGGTTAAGGAGGAACTGAAAGTCCAGAAACCCGTATACTATGTCAGCAAAATTTTGCATGGTGCTGAGTTGAATTATTCAACTATTGAGAAATTCGCTTTAGCCTTGGTAATGGCTTCAAGAAAGCTGCGTCCTTATTTTTAAGCTCACCAGATTGAAGTGCTAACAAATCAGCCACTGAGAAATATCATTCACGATCCCAAGGCAAGTGGGAGACTGATTAAGTGGGCAATAGAGTTGGGAGAGTTCGATCTCAAGTATAAGCCACGTACGGCCATAAAAGCCCAGGCACTAGCTGACTTCTTGGTGGAATGTACCATACCCAACCAAGAAGTTGGGGGGCAGGAAGATACCATACCTCAAGATAAGGGAGTCGACAATGGGGACAGGGAGAAGGATGATAAGGAGAAAGAATATTGGGTTCTCTATTTTGATCAGGAAGATACCATACCTCAAGACAAGGGAGTCGACAATGGGGACAGGGAGAAGGATGATAAGGAGAAAGAATATTGGGTTCTCTATTTTGATGGAGCATCAAAAACAAATTCCAGTGGAGCAGGGTTGGTTTTGCAAAGCCCTGATGGATTCTTAATTGAGTATGCTATGAAGCTAGACTTCCCAACCACAAACAATGAGGCAGAGTATGAAGCCCTGATTGCTGGCCTTGGTCTAGCTGGGACACTTAGAGTCAAAAACTTAAAGGTCCGTGGAGACTCGAAGCTGATCATATCCCAGGTAAAGGGAGAATTTGAGGCAAGGGATGATACGATGGCTAAGTATGTTCGCCTAGTAAGGGCTGTGATGACCCAATTTAATGAATGCCATGTTGAACACATTCCAAGGGAAGAAAATGCTAAATCAGATGCGCTATCAAAGTTTGCTTCATCTGAGATTGAAGAAAGTCCAGGAAGTGTGTACTTCCGTGTTTTGAAGACACGAAGCATAGATGTTAAGCTTGTGGCTCCCATAGGCTTGTGGACGTCATGGATTGATCCCATCAAGGCTCACATTCAGACCGGTTGGTTTCCAAGCGATGCAACTGAGGCACGGAAGCTAACTATTCGAGCACTAAGGTACTCCTTGATAAATGGAATTCTACATAAGAGATCTTTCGTGGTTCCTTACTTGAGGTGTCTCAGGCCCGACGAGGCACGCTTGGCTCTTGAGGAAGTGCATGAAGGTATTTGTGGGCAACACTTGGGGGGCAGGGCCTTGGCTCATAAGATAACCCGTTTAGGCTTCTATTGGCCAGAAATGATGGCTGATGCCAAAGAATATGTGAAAAAGTGTGATCGCTGTCAGAAGCATGCACTAGTTGTTAGGCAACCCCCCGAGATGCTGACCTCTATCAACTCGCCTATTCCCTTTGCTATGTGGGGGATGGATATTCTAGGGCCTTTTCCTATGGCCACGGCACAAAGGAAGTTTCTGATTGTAGCCATTGATTATTTCACCAAGTGGATCGAAGCCAAACCCTTGGCCAAAATCACAACTAAGCAGGTTGCACAATTCCTGTGGGAAAACATTATGTGCCGATATGGAATTCCCCGTATCCTCGTCACTGACAATGGAACACAATTCAACAATGAGGAATTCAAGAAGTATTGTGAAGAAAATGAAATTGAGTTACGATTCACCTCTGTGGCTCACCCGCAAGCCAATGGGCAAGCAGAGGTAGCAAATCGGATAATCTTGGATGGACTAAAGAAGAGGATCGAGAAGTCAAGAAATAATTGGGTGGATGAAATACTTCCAATATTATGGGCCTACAGGACTACCTGTAGAGTCACGACAGGAGCAACTCCCTTCATGTTGGCATATGGGGCAGAAGCAGTAGTTCCAGTAGAGATATCACATTCCTCTCCAAGGATTCAGGCTTTCAATGCAGAAGAAAATGAGGAAGGGCAGAGGTTAACCCTGGATTTAATCGATGAAGTGCGAGATAAAGCACATGCAAAGATAGTAGAATATCAGAAAAATGCTTCATTCTACTACAACCTAAGGGTTAAAGAGAGGTTTTTCAAACAAGGTGATCTAGTCTTGAGAAAAATAGAGGCTTCTGGTGTCGGACAGAAAGGAAAGCTTGCCCCAAATTGGGAAGGGCCGTATAGAGTCAAGAGCGTTCAAGGTAGAGGAACCTACAAGCTGGAGACTATGGATGGTTTTGAAGGCCCGAGAACCTGGCACGCACAAAACCTGAAGGTTTACTTCGTATAAGATAGGCGAAGTACGATTCTCACTTGTCATTGTGACAAGTAGGTTTAAAAGCACCTTGAAGCTTTGCTTGCGTAGGATTTTATATTCCAGTAGAATTTACATTGTCTAGTTATTGTTGATTAGGGTCGAACCCATGCTGTGTAAGGTTTTGGAAAACCAGACTTCATATTAAAGAGTTTGAAATTATTTCAATCTAAGGATGTTTAAAGTTCAAATGCATATTAAGATTGTAAAGTTAAAATAGAAAGAGGCAAGAAAAGCAACATATGAAATATAACCCCGAAGGGTAACAAGTTCTGATATGAATGAAGTATAAAAAGAAGATATACAAAAAAAAACTTAGGCCTTGGAAGGATGAGATTCCTCAGAACCACTATCCGAAGTCTCCTCGGATGTCTCAGTCGTTCCTTCGGACATCTCGGTCGTCCCCTCCAAAGTCCCTGTAGAGGTTCCCTCTGCGGGAGATTATGGCTGTTGAGGCGCTGCTCTTGGAGGCTCTTCCACCCTGGCCTTCTTAGCGACAGGCTCAAGCTCCTCTTCGGAAGAATCTTCCTCCTCTCCGTCCTTGATCATATCAGCAAGTTTCTCAGTAACACCTCCAAGCTCTGGAACTCGCACAGGGCAAGGAAAGGAGGACTGCTCGAGGACCTCTGGGAAATCATCCTGGATGGCCTCCACAGCAGCATCCCAGCCCTCTTTGTAGCTAACTGGGTGAAGAAGGGCATCATGCTCCACCATCAAGTCTTTGAATTCCTGGGTGTCCATCCAGCCATCAAAAGCTTTGTCCTTCTGCGCCTTTAGAATGACATTTTCGGCCCGGGCCGTTTCCAGGTCAGAAGTGGAAGAGGCCAGTTGAGCTTCAAGGGCCTCTATTTTTTGGTTGGCCTCCTCCAACTTCTTGTTGGCATCTTCCAGGCCAACCTTCCAAGCCTTAGCTTGGTGAATTGCCCCTTGGAAATGGGCGTTAGCCTGCAAGAGAAACAGCAAAAGTTTAGAAAAGAAACATGGAAAGATAAGTATCAAGGGCATAGGTAAAGGACGTACCGTCGCCAGAGCCTGGGCTCCAAATAGCTCATTCCCCTCTAAGTCCTGTTGAAGGACAAAATCTTGATAGTCCACCGGGGAGATGGAATGCTTAGACCATTCCTTGGACAGCGCCGTGCTGCCCACGATTGAGTCCTTGCCCCGGATCCCCCAAGCAGGTTGAAAATAGGCCCCTGGCCTCTGCTTGGTGCGCAAAACTTGGCTAGGGCCTTCCTCGCTTGGCTCCATTGCCTGAAGAAGGAACTCAGGGAAGCGGTCACCAAGTCGAGGGTCTTTAAAGACCTTCCCAGCCCTCTTCATCCTGGTTGTCTCCAGGTCCTTAGGCTTGGTAGCCTCCTCAATCTTCTCAGCCACTGCAACAAACGAAGTCAGTTGAAAATCAATAGAATAAAAAATGCAGGAAATAAAGGAGGTAAAGAAAGGAACTTACTTTTCTTATGAACAGGCGAGAGGCCGCATTCTACCAGGACGGTCTCCCGGATAAGGTCCCAAGAATGGGAAGTACCGTTGTCTTGCGTAAGGAGGTTGAAAGCTTTAGCCTCCTCCTCAGACAAAGTTATATCATTTGGGCTCCCGTCCACGGCCAGCCCGAAGGATGATCGAAACAGGGAGCCCCAATCTCCACCTTCCCAAACAATGAACAAAAAATCTTTCTTCCACCCCAAGTTGTTGTCAGGGATGGACTTCCCATTCACGATATGGGGGATAGTGGGGCGCTGATTTATAGAAACCCAACCCGGACTTTTATCAGGGCTGTTCTTGAACTGAAAAATCTTTCTGAAGACAGCAACAGATGTGGGGACATTGTGCTTGGCACATTGCGACAGATAGCACATAATCAGCCTCCAAGAATTAGGGGGGAGTTGGCAAGGGCGGATGCCCACATCAGCCAGTAGCAAAGGAATGAATGGATGAAAAGGGAGTCTGATACCTGCCCTTAGAGTATCCCTATAGACGCATAGCGCGTCCTTCTTCCACTGACAGGCCCTGTCGGCCGGACCCGCAAGAACCAGCTTAAAAGGCTCCTTGATTTTGAAGCAGCTGCTCAACTTTTCCAGCTCCTTGGGATCCCGTAAAGCACTAATATGATCGTGCGCGTCCAGATGCGCATCAGACGGGTACTCGTCCCCTCGAGTGTTGATCATATCGATTAAGGAAGTATACCTCGATCGAATAGGAAATTCGTTGGACTTTCTAGCCACGTTCATCTTGGCCAAGCGAGTCATTTTTTTGTCAGCCATCTGAAAAAGAAAGGGGCACGTAAACAGGCTACCTTAAAACGGCACACAATGGAAAAATAGACACGAAAAGCAAAGGGAGGAATTTTACCTGAAGAAGCACTCCTGAAAAAGGCCTTGAGCTCCGACTTGCTGCTATTGCTCTGAGAATCTTAGCAGGAGGAGAAAGAAGAAAACTTAGAAATGAGAAGGTAAGAAGTAGTAGCCTCTCCTCAGTTCTTTATATAAGAGGAAAAGGAAGTTGAAGGGACGAAAGCCCATTAAGGACAAAGTCCCATGGGAAAAAGCCCAGAAAAAGGAACATTCCAGAATATTCCAAGGATTCTAGAGGATTATAAACAGATCAATATTAAGCCCAATAAGGGAGGCCCAGTAAGTTTTGGAGAAGCCCAATAAAGGAGGCCCAGTAAGTTTTGGAAAAGCCCAATAGAAGAGGCCCAGTAAGATTTGGAAAAACTCAATAAGGCCCAATAAAAAAGGCCAGGCCCAAATCCAATTAGGATTTGGAAAATACAATACCTTAAATTAAAGCCAAATAAAAAAGGCTAGTGGAAGACCAGGATTCAGGTCGAATTCCAGGTCGTGAATCCTGCTCGAAAACTTTCGAGCAGGCACCCGAAAATAACGGATAAAAAAGACCAGGATTCAGGTCGAATTCCAGGTCGTGAATCCTGCCCGAAATTTGTCGACTAGATACACGAAAACAACGGAAAAAATAGGACTGAATTGAGGTCGAAACCTCGACCAGGAATGAGGTCGAATTAGCCAAGCATCTTTCAAGAATAAGGATTAAAAACCCAGGTCGAAGTTCGACTAGGATCTTGGTCGAATTCCAGGTCGTGGATCCTAGTCGAAATCCTTCGACCAGGAAGCAAGAAAACCAAAGAATTTTCGAACAGGATTCAGGTCGAAATGTCGACTATAATCCTAGTCGAAATCCTAGTCGATAGGCTCATGACCAGAAGCTAAAAGGTGGGGGAATTTTCGACCTAGATCCAGGTCGAGTTTTCGACTAGGATCCTGGTCGAATTCCAGGTCCTAGATCCAGGTCGAAATTTCAACTAGGATCCTGGTCGAATTCCAGGTCGTGGATCCTAGTCGAATTCCTTCGACCAGGATGGCAAGGCTGACCCCTATTTCGACTAGGATCCAGGTCGAAATTTCGACTAGGATCCTGGTCGAAAAAGGGCTGGAAATCTGAAAAATTCAGAAAATTAAGGGAAAAATCCAGAAATTAAGGAAAAATCCCAGAAAATTAGGGAAAAATCCAGAAATTAAAGGAAAAATCCCAGAAAATTAGGGAAAAATCCAGAAATTAAGGAAAAATCCCAGAAAATTAGGGAAAAATCCAGAAATTAAGGGGAAAATCCAGAAAATTAGGGAAAAATCCCGGAAATTAGGGAAAAATCCCGGAAATAAGGGAAAAATTCCTGGAAATTAAGATAATTCCTGAATAAAAGGAAAATTCATTGTAAATGTGTAGGTCGCTCCACACTTTACGCGAAAACGAAACCCTGTAAGGGAATAAACAGACTTAACTTCTGCGAAACCTAATCAATGTTTCCCAAAAGTTGGGGGGCAAATGATAGGGATAAATAAATTATGATAGTATAATTAAATACTGCAAGGTGTGGGCTGCTAGGCCCAATAAAAAGATATATGATACTCATACCAGAAAGGTTAAGCCTGATGGACCAGATCAGGCCTGATGGAAAAAAGAAGGACCAAAAGCCCTGATTATTAATTAATTTCGTAATTAATTAATAAGGAAAAAATCAGCTATTGAGAAGAGTCTCGATAAGGATATAAATCCTTATAGATTAGCCTCAAGGGGACCTAAAAGGATAAGGAATCAGTTTCCTACTATCTAGGACTCCAAAGTCCATTCTAATTATGAGACTTGCCCACCAAGTCTCCTATACCAAGTCCAATTCAAGGACTCCCAACATCTATATAAGGGGCCTCACCCCACAAATCAGAACTACGTTTTTTGGCTTGATTCTCTAATTCACAGAGATACGTAGGCATCTTGTTAAGGCAGAATTAAGTTACGATACACGAGAGCAGCCATTAAAGGCCTTGAGCTCCCGAATCTTAGTAATAAATACAGCAAATAATAACCTTAGTTTTTTATCCATAACACATAGTAATGATAGTATTGCAGACCCACTGACTAAGGCTTTGTTGCAGCATAAGCACGAGGATCATACTAGTTCCATGAGTATTAGATACATGGGTGACTGGCTCTAGTGCAAGTGGGATATTGTTAGTGTTTGTGCCCTAGAGAAAACACTATGATGTTTTAGTTTAAGATATTAGGATTATTAATGTTTATGTTCTATCGATTATTCTCTTTATAGTTTATTGATTCTTAATTTACTACGATATAAATGTTAGATTAATAAATGTCCTTAGAATATGATATGCAATTCTATATCTCTAAGTACGTGACTTAGAAATGAGATTATGAGAATAGTATCAATATTCCTAAAGGTCCCTAGTCGAGTATTACTATTAAGGGACAATAATAATGCATTAAGACTGGTGTGTTTGTTGACTGATGATCACATCTCATTGATCATAGGTATAGTGATACTAAAGTCAAAAACACAGGAAGATGTATATGTCACATGGTGCTGGATAGACCCAATGTGAGATTCTACATGTTTGTTGTGTCATAAGTAATTCTCACAGTGATAATGATGTAATGGTCCTTAGACCTGAAGTCATTATATTTCTATACGAGAATTCATATACATTGATTCCATTAAAAGTTATCCTTGACCAGGTAATGATAAAAGTGGACATTGGGTATATTATGAATCGTATGAGAAATATGAATAATCTAGATGAGATTTAACCCTCCTATTTTAGGAGTGATATTATTGGCCTCTTCTGTGAGCTAGACTATGAAATGCGTAGCCCCGCTCAAATGTTGATTTGATATGATAGTCTACTCATTGATCAAGGAAACCTGGATTAAACATTGATGAGGATGACACATTACATGCCTCTAGTTTAAACTTTAATATTTGGTTAAAGGGATCATATTACATTGTACATTATTCACGAAAGGTTTAATAGATTACCGATTTAATTATTATTACTTGGGTAGCAATGATGTATTACTAGATGCCACTCATAGTTTATAATTTAAATATGAGATATTTAAATTATTGCCAACGTAATAATAACCTATAGGGTCGCACAGAGAAAGTATGGAGGAATATTTAATTCAAATTCGGATTTGAATTAAAAAGGAAATTTGAATTATTTATTATAAATTAAATTGGACTTATTTAATGGGATAAATGAATTTCAAATTTATATATTATTAAATCCAAAATTCAGTCATTATTTAGTAATTGAGTTAATCTTAATTATTAAATAAATAGAATTTCATATTTTAATAAACTCTAGCTTGGATTAGGGTTAGGACAATTTTTGGCCTCTCTATATAAATATCCTTAAGGCTAAAATTAGGGTTACGTTTTACTAGATAAAAACATAAAACCCTAGTAGCTAAAGGTGAGAAAGTAAGAGAGGGGAAAACAGGACCGTTCTTGGTGCTAGTCTACGCCTCCTCCGTACCAGCTTTCGTGTGGATACCTCTACGACGTAGATCGTTAAGGGGGGAGACGTGGTGTTCGTTTAAAGATAGGATCTCCTTTTGACAACCATAATCGTAAAGCTTCTTAAGATAAAAAATCTGATCTACGAATTTATTATTCCCTAACAATACAACAAGAATTACAGAAGGGGGTTGAATGTAATTCTGACTACTTTTTCAAATTTAAAGAATGTTCTAACTTGATAAATATAACAGTGTTTGATTAGCAATGGTGCGGAATAAAAAAGTGATAGAAATCAAAACACTAAGTAATAAAAATACAAGCTTTTAAAACTTTCTGGCGGATTTGAAAGTATCCACCAGATATATATATATATATATATCAAATTGAGAACTCTGTGAATCTTTGAATAGCTCACAGCTGCTTACAAGTTTGAACAACTAAACTACAGAAAAATGCTTACATAATATAGCTTGATATGTTTCTCTGAAAATAAGCTTGCTTAGTTAATTGTTCTACTTGCTACACATGGTTTATATATCACCAAGTTTACATGACAATAAGACATCATAATAAAACAAAACATATCTAGTCTAACTCCATGCTACTTCATTACTCTATTCCAACATCTTTGAATATCTTCACAATTGCATGGAAATGGCAATGCTTCTTTGTTCTTGAAATCCTGCTTAACAGGCTACCATATTCCTTTTGCAAACACCCAACACATGTGACTGTGTTGTCACTATCAATAGCTATTTGAATTTGATCATCAGTCGGGACTTTGTTGATCATCCATCGGGAGCTTTTGTTGATCATCCGTCGGGAGTCTTTGTGAACCATCCGTCGGGAGCCTTTTCTGTCACTTGACTCCATTTCATTTATACAGAATTATTAGACATTTTATATTTACAATTAGTCACCCTATTCTGTATATCCACTAGTAGTCAACATGACTCATATACTCCTACAGAATCTACACATTATTGCTTACAGAAATGTGGTACAATCTTATTGTTACATAAGCTAATCGCTTGATGGATGTCAATCTGTTATCCGTCGGGACTACAAAGTTCATCCATCAGGACTATATTAGATCATCCGTCGAGTGCTACAAAGTTCACTAAGTTAAATCTACTAAGGTGTTTTGTTTAACTTATCATCAAGTTCACAACATATTCCTAACAATCTCCCCCAATTTATTTCTACTGGAATTGTAGTCATAAATTAAGAGAAACTTGATGATAACAAAACACACCTAAAATTAAATATTAAAAAGTAGTAGTTAAAACTGATAAGTGTTACAATATTTATTGAAAATTGAACAAAGCAAAGTGTACAAAGAGTTCTCACAATCATTATCAAGGTGCTCCTATAGTCCGAGCAGATAATTCTACTTCCTTGATTGTCTGAATTTCTTCCCAAGCTTCCTATTGTTTTCCTCTATTTGATTATGGAGTTGTCTGTGGAATTCAAGTTCATCATCTTCAGATAGATCCAGCATTTATTGCATTTCCACTAGAGTCTCATTGCTAGAGATACTCAATTGTGTTAGTGTTTGTGCCCTAGAGACAACATTATGATGTTTTAGTTTAAGATATTAGGATTATTAATGTATATGTTCTATAGATTATTCTTGTCACACCCCAAATTTAACAAAAGAAACTATACGAATAATCACAATAGTTATCAAAAGGAAATAAATACATCTGAATCCAAGATCTTACAGTTTAGGGTTTGGAACAGCCCAACACTATTAACTATTACAACCTGATTTCAATACCACGAAACGATCACTATACTACCTGAGCTCGAACATACGAATCAGCATCACAAGTCTTATGGGTGTTCTGCTTGAATCTAACCATATCTGCTAGCTGAAATATCAGGGTAAAAGCAAGTAGTGAGCCAAATGCTCAACAAGTGCTATATAATACATAACCAAGAATAAAAGAATAACCATGGAAATGAAAGATCCAATAATATAGTAACAAGAGATAAACTTTCAGGGTGATGGCATCATTTATTTATAACATGCAATTAAAAACCATTTCTTTATCAAAAACCATTTTATGATGCTACGGATTACAGCCGGTGTTCAGCCGCGAAGTAATCCTGAACCTCGCTGGGTTCTAGAACTTTAATGGCATCCCTTGGCAACTTTTAAGCCTATAAATTAGGAGCGGAAAGGACTTGCATCTCAGTCTAGATCCACTATTTAAAGAAAACATTCATCCCCCTTTGGGACTGAAAATCCACTTTTAACTTTTCATTTTAAAAACTGATGCCAAGTGACGGTTAAATTCTTAAACAGTGAACATCTTTATGAGGGGTTCTAGGTCAACTTCGAATCACATGGAATAGGTTCAATCAATTTTAAGGCCATGATCAACTAAACTGATATCTTATCAATGGGTATTGCAAAGTTTCTATTCCCAATGAATCTGATCATTAAACATAAGGGTATTAAGCAAATAATCAGGGTTACATTGAGTTCATGACATTAACTCAGGGTGTAAGAACTAAAGTTGTTAGTTATAACTACATAGGGTTGGCTTTAGATAGAGCATCAATTTAATGTTTAAAGAGATTATAATATTAAACAAATTTTTTAAGGAATTGGTAATGAAGTTTAATAGGGTTTCTGAAAAGAGCTAGGTCAAACTAGGTTCAATGTAGTGGTTCTAGATAAGACATAGGTATTAGAATATAAAGGAGGTAAGCATCAATTCAAAGTATAATAGGGTATCATGGTTTAAGGGTAAAAATAGAATTATCAAGCAATCATGAACAATGTTAAGGAATAACTGACTTTTAGGTGTCAAGATAAGGTTACTGAGTATAACTTATACTGGGTTCAGCATCATAATTACTTTGGTATACTTTCATGGTATGAGTTTTGAGTTACTTGTACATCAATCTTCAAGTAAAGTTAAACTACTTGTATTAGATACTTGAGGGTTCATGGCACTTGCATATAATACGAAAGATAGAATTGAAAACACTTGGATCATGTATATATGTATATCAAGGAGATTTAGAATACTTGCATCATATATAAAAGTTGGGTTAGCACACACTTGCGGTGTAAACAAAAAGGTTGATTGAAACACTTGCCTTGAGAAATGCTTGACTTGACTGGAAGGTAGGAGCAATTGGGAGCTTTACTCGACTTTAATGGAAAGTTTACACTCGTCTCGTGAGCCTACACAAAATAATAATAACCTCATTATAATATATTCTCACTAACTCAACCTAATTATAAACCGAAATTAAGCACATTGGCACTTAGGCCTATATACACATACATGCTTACAATTACCTTATAAGCATAATAGTTCACATAGCCACATATGCTCACATAACACATTTAGGTACATAATAATATATCAACACATTATATTGCATCACTAAGCTTGGATGATCTCACTCCACTTACTCAAGTCACTTAGTTATGCTAAACTAGTCAAAACTCCTAATATTGACCCCATAACTCGAAGTGCCTTTCCTAAAACATCAAGTTCCTATTGACCCTGACCTAGTCCCTACATTCTACTGATCTCATACTATCTTAAAATTATGATGGTCAACCTAGGCCTCACTCAAAAGTGCTCTAAAACTAAATGTTAAGTGAATGTACTCATTATAGTGATTTGAGGATGACATCAATGGTTTCTTGAGTATAGTTGACACCCTTACACCTCAAGTTTACCTCCAAAACTTCTACACTAGACTCTTCTCATCATAAGGTAACTCCCAAATTTGGTGTGACTCAAAGGCCTATCTTGGGCCTCCCTAGGCCTAAGCTTAAAGTCCATGGTTCCCCTGTTTTCTAGATAGAAACGTGTCATGTTTTGCACTAACTTGTGACACATGATTCTAACTCAATTCCTATTAACTATGGCTGGAAAAAAAACCTCTGACACTCCCTCTAACTAGGGCCAACCAAGACCTAGTGAAGTCCTACCCATGACATGGTCAAAACTCCTCATTTCTAGGCTGTAGTCAAACTGTCCCCTGCGGAACAGATTTAGCATTTTCACTCGTGCACCTAACCAAACAACCTACAAACCTCTAATTAATATCTAAAATCTGAAATATACTCCTATTACTAGCTTCTGGTGGTTTGGGCCTCAAAGTGTATTACAATTACAAGGTCATATCTCACCCTAAACCTCATGATACCAAACTGAAAATCTGCAGAATCTAATGTACCCTTTCCCTCATGTTTCCTACTTGACAAGCCAAACCAAACATCAAACAAAACCCAAAATAAACCCCAACCAAGGAAACCTACTGAACTAACACTCCCACACACAATATTGGCTTAGTGGAGATCACCCTTACCTAAAGTGCAATATAGCAAAACAAGAGTCAAAATAATACACTAATTACAAGTCATCACAATTTCGAGAATAACAACTCAAATCCTCCACATATATATGAATTAAAATCACATAACAAAGAGCACAAATCATATTTAATATCTTAACTCAACTGAAATTAGAGTTTATTAACAAAAATCAATCCAAATGATCAAGAACTTTCAAAAATCATGAGTTGAACATATACATGCATGCTCTCGAACTTACAAGCCAAAAACAATATGGTTTCCATATAAATTTCATCATAGAATCAACATGCAAGCCTAGCATTAGTCATAACTAATATGATCACTTAGCATGCAAAGAGTTTTATCAAGTTTTTATTTCCAAATCCATGCTATTAATCACAAAAACATACAAAAATCAAACAAAGCAACAAGAACACATCCATTCGGCTCCTAACAAGTCATGGTCGAATGGATTAGGGTGAAAACAACATTTGCACAAGTATGACACACTCATGTCTAGCCATTCTCAACCCCATGTTAATATATCTCATGGTGAAAACCTTATATTCACAAGAATCAAAGGTGTTCACTTTGAGTTTAACAAAACACTACCATGCAAGATTAAAACATAGATTTTTCATCATAAACTCTTTGGATTATAAATGAACAATATATGGGAAGTGAGATTACTTAATGGAGGGTGGATGTTTGAATGAAAAATGAAGGAGAATGAGGGGTGGGGGCTTCGGCCGAGAGAGGGAGAAGAGGGGAGAGAGTGGAGTGGAGTGAAGTGAGAATGAGGTAAGGTTGAGTGTTTTTACTAGCTTTTGGTTATTCAAATACTAATATTCAAAGATATAGTAATTGGAGTTAAATTTTACTATTCTATCCTTCTTCCACTACTAGCAAGATTTACATGCAAGGTTATTTATGTACTTTGGCTAGTGAAGTAGTAGTTATTGGGGTTGGAATTTCCAAGTTTGCCCTATCTTTTGTTGGAAGTAAAATGCATGCATGGACAACTAAGTAAATTGCAAATTAAAAATTAACTAATCTATATAAAACAATTTCTATAAATATAAATACACTTCCATAAATCATAAAATATATATCATAAAATAGCTTATGATTTTAGTAATTTAATGATATAAAATTTGAAATTTTTTTTGTTAAAAGATTTTTAAAAATCAATTTTTCCTATAGAATGAAATACTTTTGATTATCATTTAAAAATACTAAATAATAAGATCTTCCTTTCGAAATTTTTTGTATAAACTAATACATTAAACACTTAGTTTATGGGCACCCAACATATAGATCACCCACATCTATAATTCCACACAATTTAAATCTCAAATATAAACACACAATTATAAATAAGATTTAGAAATACCGGTCGTAACATCCTCTCCCCCTTAAAGGATTCTGTCCTCAGAATCTAGGAGAATAAGTGAGGATACCGGCTACGCAATATCCGACTCTAGTTCCAACGTTGACTCTTCAACCCTGGGATTTCTCCAAAGTACTCTTACCAAATTGACCAACTTATTTCTAAGACTCTTTTCTTGCCAGTCGAGTATTTTGACCGGTTGCTCCACAAATGACAGGTCTGCCTGAATCCCTATAGGTTCACACTCTATCATATGGTTGACATCAGGATTGTATTTCTTAAGCAATGATACATGAAACACATTATGGACATGCTGATACTGAGGTGGCAAAGCTAACTCATAGGCTACCTTCCCTACTTGACTCAAAATTTCAAAAGTACCAATATATCTAGGCGCTAACTTCCCTTTCTTACCAAATCTAGACAATCCTTTCCTCGGTGATACCTTCAGCAATACGGCTTCACCTACTTGGAATCTGATATCCTTACGTGTTGGGTCCGCATACTTTCTTTGCCTATCTTGAGCAGCAAGTAATCTCCTCTGAATCAATTTGACTGTCTCATGCATTTATTGCACCAATTCTGGGCCTAGAATCTTTCCTTCTCCCACTTCATCCCAACTAGTTGCTGATCTACACTTCCATCAGTATAAAGCTTCATATGGTGGCATGCCAATACTGGGCTGATAGCTGTTGAATTATAGGAGAATTCTACCAATGGCAGGTGGTCATCCCAACTTCCTGCAAAATCAATCGCACAACTACGCAACCTGTCTTTAATTATTTGGATTGTCCTTTCGCTTTGACCATCAGTCTACGGATGATATGCCGTACTCATGTTTACCTTTATGCCAAGACTTTCTTGAAATTGCTTCCAGAATCTCAAGTTAAATCGTGGATCTCTGTCCGAAACTATTGATACAAGCACGCCATGTCGTAATACGATTTCACGCACATACTGATGGACCAATCTGTCCAATAAAGACTTCTCAGTAATTGGAAGAAAATGTGCCGACTTCGTAAGGCGATCAACTATAACCCATATAGCGTCATGTCCGGATTTCGTTCATGGTAATCCTACTATAAAGTCCATGGCAATGTTTTCCCACTTCCATTCTAGAATCTTTAAGGGCTAAATTAATCCGCTTGGTCTTTGATGTTCTGCCTTCACTTTCTGACAAGTATAGCACTTCGCAACCCATTCTGCGACTTCTCGCTTCATATTTGGCCACCAAAAGTTCTGCTTCAAGTCCTGGTACATCTTGGTGCTTCCCGGATGGATTGAAAATCTAGAATTATGAGCTTCTTGCAATATCTCATTCTTTAATTCAGTCACATTAGGAATCCAAATTCTTGAGGAAAACCTTATTATACCTTGCTCATCCCTTTGAGTTCAAATCTCTTCTCTGGTCAGTTGATTATTCTCCTGTTTCATCACTTCTTCCTGACCTTTCTTTATCTTTTCCAACAAAGTTGGCTGAAAAGTCATAGTATGACAAATCTCTTCAACTTTTCCGCAACCACAAAGTTCTAATTCAAATCTCTTAATTTCTTCAGATAATTCCTTTGGTATTGCTATCATATTCAACCTCTCCTTCCTACTCAAAGCATCGGCTACCATGTTCGTCTTTCTCGAATGATAATTTATCGAGCAATCATAGTCCTTAATCAATTCCAACCATCTCCTTTGCCTCATGTTGAGCTCCTTCTGAGTGAAAATATACTTTAATCTCTTGTGATCCGTGTAGATCTCACACCTTTTTCTGTAAAGTTAATGTCTCCAGATCTTAAGTGCAAATACTATAGCTGTTAATTCCAAGTCATGTGTAGGATACTTCAATTCATGTGGTTTTAGCTGTCTTGATGCATACGCAATCACCTTGTTGTGTTGCATCAGCACACAACCCAAACCTTTATGCGAAGCATCACTGAAAATCACAAAGTCTCATTGATTGTCTGGTAATACTAACACCGGAGCTGTAACCAACCTCTGTTTCAATTCTTGAAAACTATCTTCATATTCTGCATTCCATTAAAATTTTTGATTCTTTCTAGTCAACTTAGTCAATGGCGTGGCAATTTTCGAGAAATCTTTAACAAATCTTCTATAATATCCCGCCAATCCTAGAAAACTTCGCACTTCCGTAGGTGTCTTTGGTCTCTCCCAACTCATAATTGCCTCAATCTTTGCCGGATCCACTTTAACTCCTTCACTTCCAATAACGTCCCAAAAATTGAACCTCCTTTAACCAGAACTCACATTTACAAAACTTGGCATACAACTTCTCTTATCGGATTATCTCCAATGCTATCCATAGATGCTGCATATGTTCTTCTTCTGACTTTGAATATATAAGAATATCATCAATGAATACCACTACAAACTTGTCCAAATACTTTTAAATACCCAGTTCATCAGATCCATAAATGCTACAGGGGCATTAGTCAACCCAAAAGGCATCACTAAGAATTCATAATGTCCGTATCTTGTCCTGAATGCTGTCTTCAATTGATGGTATCCTGATCTTAAATCAATCTTGGCAAAGCACTTAGCTCCTTTCAGCTGATCAAATAAATCATCTATCCTTGGTAGCGGGTAACGGTTCTTAATCGTCATCTTATTCAACTCCCGATGGTCTATACATAACCTCATGCTTCCATCTTTCTTCTTTACAAACAGAACAAGTGCTTCCCATTGCGACGTACTTGGCCGTATCACTCCTTTATCCAATAATTATTGTAGTTGGCTCACCAACTCTTTCATTTCTGCTGGTTCCATCCTATAAGGTGCCTTCGAAACTGTTCTGTGCCTGGAGCAAGGTTGATCTCAAACTAAATTTGTCGATCTGGCGGTAAACCTGGTAGTTCATCTGGAAACACATCTGGAAATTCGTTGACTACAGGAATATCTTCTATGCCGGGGCTCTCTCTTTCTGAATCTACTACATAGTCTTGGAACGATTCACAACCTTTCCTAAGCAATTTCTTAGCCTGGACGATTGTAAGAAACAGTCGCTCTTGCCTCTGACCCTTAAATACCACTTTCTCTCCACTCTCCATCTTTAGATACACTTTCTTAGATTTACAATTTATTTGAGTGTTATTCTCTCCTAACCAATCCATGCCTAAGATTAAATCAAACTCCCCTAACTTGAAAAGTATCAAGTTTGCTGAAAATTTATGTCCCGAGATATCAATCTCACACTTAGGACATAATTGACTCACATGAATCTTTTCTTGATTTACAATTACCACATCTATTACCTCGTTCATAGTCATTTTATCATATTGAAGTTTATCAACAAAAGTTTCTGATATAAAAGAACTCGTAGCTCCAGAATCAATCAATACCTTAGCTTCAACATTATTCATTAAAAGTTTACCTGCTATCACCTTAGAATTATGAATAACGTCCTTCATCTTTAAATCAAATGTCCTTGCTGTTGCTTGTGGAGTTGTAGTAGATGGTGGAGGTAGTGCGAATACCTCAGCTGGCATGTTTGCACTAGTACTTGCCACATTCATCAAAGTCTTGACTGGTCCAGTTGACTTGCATTCCCTAGCTATATGTCCAGTCTTTCCACACTTATAGCATGTAACTCCCGGCTTCGGTACCTTGCATTCATTAGCCAAGTGTGCCTTCTGGTTGCATCTATAGCACGTCATGTTCAGCTTATTACACACTCATGGGTGTCTTAATTGCATCTATATCATGTCATGTTCAGCTTATTACACACTCCTGGGTGTCTTTTTCCACAAAGCTTGCACTCTGATCTCTAAAATCTATTTTCTCCAACTTGTCCTTGGCTTGCTTGGTTGTTCCCCTTTATGATTTTGTCTCTTATTTAAATTTTCCTTCTTCTGAAAATTTCTACCTTTGCAGAATCCAATCCTTTTCGCACTCCTTTCTTGTGAGCTTCAAGCTTCAGACTTCTCTCCATAAAATGGAACCTTCCTCTTCTTGTTATCCTTTTCTTTCCTTGACTGCATCCCATTACTCAAAATCAGAACAACTTTCTGTACTACTCCAGCATAAGTATCAAGCTCAAATATAGCCACTCTATCTTTGATCCAAGGCTCTAATCCTTGTTGGAATCTCTTTGCTTTCTCCTCCTCAATGTTCATATACTTCATCACAAACCTTGACAACTCTGTAAACTTCTTCTCGTACTCCAATACAGACATACTTCCTTGCTTCAATTCAAGAAATTTAAGCTCCATCTAATTCTGCATGTACTTAGGGTAATACTTTTTCAGAAATAGCCTCTTAAACCTTTCCCAAGAAACCGGTTGATTTGCCTCCATAGCTTTCACTAATCCCACCAATAGATGATTTCACCTTTAAGAAAATAAGTAGCATATGGCGTCTTCTGATCTTCTCCTAGCTGAACCAATTCAAAAGCTCTTTCCATTTCCTTAATCCATGTATTAGCTATTACTGGATCAGTGGTATCATGAAATGCAGGTGGATTCACATTCTGAAAAGCTTTGAAAGTGACAACTTGTCAAGGTGGTACTGGTGGATCATGTGGTTGGTGTGGTTCACGGTAATCTTGGTTTTCAAATTGTTGTTGAAGAGTTCTTTGTTGTTGAGCTATAGCATTTATTCGCTGTTGTAAGGTTTCCAGCAATCGAAGAATATTAGGATCTGTGGTAGAAGTTGTTGCCGGGTTCTTCTTTTTAGGTGGCATTATCCTGAAATAAAAGTTATAACACAACATGTATGAACAATTCAGATAATTCAAGGTTAGGGTATCACAAGTCAATATATTCACATATACGATCGGGTTTCAAATTAAACAATAAGGGTGATACATATAAGGCGTAAAAATAATTGATAGCAAATAGAACGATAGTGCATATTTATCGAAATTAAGGTCAAGGTACATCAAGATCAGAATAAAGTCTGAATCTAGGGATAACATGCTTAATTAAAGGAAAACAACAGGGAATTCTACAAAGTCCAATAACACAACAACATGAAAAGTAGATAATGGAAAGAACTAAGGCTCCACTCCATCTGAACGGGGTCCGGTAGTCTTCTCCTCACGAAGCATCTTCACAATACACTGGAGCTCGTCCACAATCATCTGGATAGTATACTAGCTGGTACGGTCTCGGTGCGATGAAATCTCATCAAGCTTAGTGTTTACGTATTGAACCAAAGATTCCAGCCTCGCAATCATTTACTCCTTAGGTTTTCCTCCAAAGTTTCGGCTGTCCGGATATACGTTCTTCAATCGCTCTAACAGTCGATCGTACTTGCCCTGAAGCCTGTCGAACTCACGCCTCAACTCAGCATACACGGAGAAAGTAATTGTGTCAGACGGTTCAGAGGATGATGAGGAATGCACCCTTTGCTACCAAACAATGCATAGATATATATATATATAAGAGAATTATTAACGATGGATTCGCTTAAACTATACTCACACTGTCACATAATATTTTGTAACCTATGTATATATATCTTATAACCTATTTGGGTTGTCCAGTGACTCTAAACCGTAGCTCTAATACCAAAAACCCTGTCACACCCCAAATTTAACAAAAGAAACTATATGAATAATCACAATAGTTATCAAAAGGAAATAAATACATCCAAATCCAAGATCTTATAGTTTAGGGTTTGGAACAACCCAACACTATTAACTATTACAACCTGATTTCAATACCGAGTCCTCACACGAAACGATCACTATACTACCTGAGCTCGAACATACGAATCGACATCACAAGTCTTACGGGCGGTCTGCTTGAATCTAACCATATCTGCTAGCTGAAATATCAGGGTGAAAGCAAGTAGTGAGCCAAATGCTCAACAAGTGCTATATAATACATAAACAAGAATGAAAGAATAACCATGGAAATGAAAGATCCAATAATATAGTAACAAGAGATAAACTTTCAGGGTGATGTCATCATTTATTTGTAACAAGCAATTAAAAACCATTTCTTTATCAAAAATCATTTTATGACGCTACGGATTATAGCCGGTGATCAGCCGCGAAGTAATCCCGAACCTCGTTGGGTTCTAGAACATTAATGGGATCCCTCGGCAACTTTTAAGCCTATAAATTAGGAGAGGAAAGGACTTGCGTATCAGTCCAGATCCACTATTTAAAGAAAACATTCATCCCCCTTTGGGACTGAAAACCCACTTTTAACTTTTAATTTTAAAAACTGATGCCAAGTGACGGTTAAATTCTTAAACAGTGAACATCTTTATCAGGGGTTCTAGGTCAAATTCGAAGCACATGGAATAGGTTCAATCAATTTTAAGGCCATGATCAACTAAACTGATATCTTATCAACGGGTATAGCAAAGTTTCTATTCCAAGGAATCTGATCACTAAACATAAGGGTATTAACCAAATAATCAGGGTTATATTGAGTTCATGACATTAACTCAGGGTGCAAGAACTAAAGGTTTTAGTTGTAACTACATAGGGTGAAATTTAGATAGATCAGCAATTTAATGTTTAAAGAGATTACAATATTAAACAAGATTTTTAAGGACTTGATAATGAAGTTTAACAGGGTTATTGAAAAGAGCTAGGTCAAACTAGGTTCAATATAGTGGTTCCAGATAAGGCATAAGTATTAGAATATAAAGGAGGTAAGCATCAATTCAAAGTATAACATGGTATCATGGTTTAAGGGTAAAAATCGAATTATCAAGGAATCATGAAAAACTTAAAGGAATAACTGACTTTTAGGTGTCAAGATAAGGTTACTGAGTATAACTTATACAGGGTTCAACATCACAATTACTTTGGTATATTAGAATGGTATGAGTTTTGAGTTACTTGCATAGCAATCTTCAAGTAAAGTTAATGTAATATCCGGAACATAGCGTGTAATTATTTTTATGGATAAATGATTGTTATGCGATTTTTGGTCAATTATCTGATGCTTGGTGTTGTTATGTGGATGTTTATATGTGGTAAAGTATAAGTATGTTAATTTTATTATGTATAGAATAAAATATAGATAATTAAGGTATTTTTAGGTAATTTTTGGATTGTTATGTAATTTTATATTGATTTATGAATTTATTAACTACTTTCTGAATAATTATAAAATTATTTTTTAAGCCGGGAATCGTCCAACCTCAACCGTTTTTCTGTTTTTATAACCCGAAACTCTTCCGAAAACTCCTTCCTAACCTAATCCGGTAATTTCAGACATTTTCCATGTTTTGACTTTTTCGATCCAGATTACGGTTTGACCCGTGCACGGCCCGACGCAATATTTTTGATACGCTAACCCTTTTCGATAACGATATCTTCGTACAAATCATTTTATAAAAGCCAAGTTTTAATAATTATCCTAAATAGGATAATGCTTATCCAAAACAGGATAGTGCTTATCCAAAACATGATAGTGCTTATCCGAAAAGGATAATGTTTATCCAAAACAAACATATTTATCGATCCAACATGATCCAGAACGTACTAATATTCTGAAAATATAAATAGCCCTATCTTATGTCATTTTCACGCGTAAAATCATAATCAGACAGTATAAACCATGAAAACCAGAGAAAACTTTATTAAAAACACTGTATTCTTCAAAATCAATCGCATAAACGAAGTCGTTATCGAACTCCGATTCGGGCACGCCATATATCAAAATGAAGCTCTCGAAATCCTCTTTCTGAATCAACCAATAGTTTTTGCCCATAATCAAGGTATTTTTCTAATTTAATTATTTTAATTCGAATTAAATATGGATTAAATTATAAATTTTTGTTCTTGATGTTTTTGATATGATTTGATGCCATAATGGTGTAGATCTTTTCTTCCTCGTCATTTTGGTATATTATATGTCAAAAACCGAGTTCAATAACATGCTTAAAATGATGTTTGATTCTCTGATTAAAGAACTAGGGTTTATGTTCTTGAATGTTCTTAATTGAAAATTGGGCATTTCTTAACTAGGGGTTATTAGATTGAATTGTTTGCATCAGTAGATAGATCGTAGAACAAGGAATCAAATGGTATAAATGGATTGAACGGAGGATTCCTGGAATAGGTTCGCCGGAAAATTTACCACGGCGGTGTCGAGATTTTTGGACGGATTTTTCAGGAGATTTAGAGATCGTTTGTTTGTTTTGATTACGGATAATTGTTCCTGGAAGCAAGGGCTTTAATCCTTGTTACTTTGATGACGATCTGGACTATTTTTCAGTCACCGGAAAAGCTCGGGGTTGCCGTCAATGGCGACCGTCGGCGAAGGTGACGATGGGGAAGATGACAATTTGCCATTTGAACCCCCCATCTTTGCAAAATTTACATTCCAGTCCTTTTCGTTTTAAAAACTTATAAAAATCATATTTCTGTTTTAAAATATTGCAGAAACAAGATTTCTATTTTAATTTCTTTTGTAAAATTTTCAGAAATTGATTTTATTATTTTAAAAATTCAAAAATTCATTAATTCTTTTCTGAAAATTATTTTTAATCAAAAAATAAATCTTAATTATTTAATTAATTAATTTTAGTTAATAATTAATTATTTAATTGATCAATTAATTTAAATATTAATCGATTATTTAATTTAATTAGTTATTAATTAATTTTAATTGATTTAATAATTAGATTTAATTATTTAAAATTGATTTAAAAATTTTGTAAAATAGTTTCGAGCTTTTAAATATTATCTTAAATTATTTTCAAAGCTCGATAATTATTATAAAATCATTTTAAAGTCAAACTCGGGTGTCGAACCCTATTATTTAATTATAAAATGATTCGGGGTTAAATTTTAATTCTAAAAAATGTTCAAAAATTCGCATTAAATACCTGAAAAATCATTTTGACCCCGAGTCTTCTTTGAAAAATTGTTTTGATCGAATATCTTGCGTGCTATGTGCTACGTGCTATCTAATTGATGTGTTATGTACCTATGTGATTATTGTTTGAATGTTTTTTTGTTGTAACTTTCAATCCGTAAATCAGATTTGGGTAAAACGAAGGGTAGATAAAATCTTATGACGACTATGTGATGATTAGAAAAGTATGAGATTGAGTATTGATAGATGATTATGATTCCTAGAAGAGTAAGCGAGACATAGAAAAAGAAAGTCAATGATCCGTAGATAGAATTGAAGCATAGAAAGAGAAGGCAAATGATTGACGAATAAAAGCAAGGCATAGAAAAAGAAGGAAATTGATTGATGAGTAGAACTGTTAGATGAGTACAAGTGAAGTTGGAAATCATCTATGATAATGAAAGTCTTTCTGAACCTTTCTTCGAGATATATTGTGAATATATTTGAACTTTCTCATAACATGTTGCTATTATTCAAAATAAATCTTGTTTTATATTGCAAGCGTTTTAAACTATTCAACCTTAAATCTTGATTCTTATTGATCTTGAGCCATAAGCCTTATTCTTCATAAACCATTGATTGTTGAATTCTCATATACGAGCCAGATATATACGATACTACTCCACAAATATATAAACACCGTAAACCAAGTATTTCAACAGAATTTCTTGAGTACACAAAAACTTATACACCCCGGAATACCCTCCCACATCAAAGGTCAATACCCTGTATTATCATTGAACCATTGTTCTTCCGATACTTGATTTTTCATCAGGCTTAAAGTCATTCTTCATATTTACACCTTGATATATCCTGGTGATACCTGTGAAATGTTTTATTTTCTGAGATAAATGCTTTATCAATGTTGATTATGATTCTGTTTTTAAAAAAATGAAAAGAATATCCAATTCTATTCATTGCTTATCTAGAAACTTGATTCTTATGAATCATTTCAACTGATCATTGTTGAAACTCAGCTATTGTTATCTTGACTTGTTGAGCTAGTTTGCTCACTCTTGCAAATCTGTGTATCTTATTTTATAGTTGAAAAGGAAATTGTTGGTAACAAGGATTCCCAGTCCAGTGTGCAAGCTAGAATTCCAGGATAAGATGGACCGAGTTAGCATGAGCTTTATAATGTAGATGAGTTGTGTAAGATTGAGAAAAAAACAATATCATTATCAGTTGTATGCAGAACTAGTTGGGATTTGGTACGATGTAATAAAAGTTAAGGTTGTGGCTTGTTTTCGCACTTTAACCTGTTGCGATCCATGGTTGTGGTAAGGAGGGTCTTTGTATATATTACTTTCATAAGTAGGTATTTATAAATTGAGTGTGTGTGTGTTGTGAACCCCAAACTTCTGACCCGGGTTTGGAGGGCGTCACAGGTTTGGTATCAGAGCTACTGGTTATAAGTCCCTTAAACAAGCCTAGATTATCGGGAATGGGTAGAGGGTTAAGATTAGTATTAAGAAATAGAACGTCGAGAGGTTAAGTGTGATTAAATAGTACGTTTTAGTGTGATTCGTGGTGAGATTCGAGATTCTTATCTAGAAGTGTAATATTCAGATAGCGGCGATGGCAGATTCCTTTATTTCGATATCATCTGATCACTCGGAGCCGTCAGTTGGAGGACCGTCAGCTGATCCATGCCTTGCTCGTCCACCGGTGTTAGCCATGTCACATTCTGTTACAGCGATTGTACCTTTTCAAGTTCCTATCTCATCCCCTGATGCGAGACTACCTATTCGAGAATCCCCCACATGCTAATTCTGGTTCTACCGGATATTCAACTGTGGGTGCATCTTTTTTGTCTCCCCTATACATGTTCTATACCATCAGTTTTAAAATCCGTCTTCTGAAGTAATAACACTTATGAGGATGGATTTGAGAGCTACAACATGTAGTGAATACACGAGATATTAAGAGGGGTAAGAAGAAAGCTAGAGAGAAATTTTAGTTATTCCGAAGGATAGCTGCTACTAGGTTATATGGAGCTGCTAATGAGTATGTCACCCATGATTATCTTGTGAAGTGAGCTGGATGGATTTCTAAAAAAATTTGAGAGGATTGGTGATGTGGATCTCTCCACAAAGAAAGAAAAAAAGAAGAAGAAAAGGGATAAGAGAAGAAGAGGATATTTCAAAAGAACAAGATCAATCCAGAAATGTGAACTTTGAATCTCAAATTGCTTAGATCAATCCAGAAACTAAGTAATTCGAATCTAATCTTCAAAACAATCCAGTAATTGAAGTTTAGAGAAAAGAAAAACTACTCATAGTTTATCTCAAAACATAAGTTTTATATCATCCATTGTCTCTCTTAAAATATTACATGAGAAGGGTATTTATAGGCTTAGACAATAACCCAAACCCAATAGGATTCCAAGAGAAATTCAATATCAGCTTGAATTAGCCAATATCTGAATCCTTCCAGGAAACAAATTTAAAAACCAAATCTGGATAGAAAAAAGACAAAAATTAAATACAAATAGGAAAATAAAATCCTAAGTGCTTAAAACAAGAAAAACCCTTTCAAGTGAAAGGTAAAAACTTGCAAGCAAAATTCGAATTAATAATTATATAATAATTAGCTACTTGTCCAACTTCATGCATCGCTCCTTTATTCCTTGTTGTCCAAGTAAGCTGCATAACCCATGTTTGTGTCCTCTCCAATTGAACATCACCACGAGCACACATAACCAAATCCAAATTAACATATTCATTCCTTGATCCTCATAATTCTCCTCTCCTTTGAAGAAAACTCGCCCTCGAGTTCTGAAGTATTTAAGAATAAGCACACAATGAAGAGATTTCTTGTACAACTTGAAAGCCTTAAATTTCAATTCCATCAGCAATAGCTTTGGAAGTAAACTCGAAAGAATAAGATAGTTTGATGAGATAGGTGCATTCAACAAGTTCTCTACCCCCAGAAAATCATTGTGTTCCACTAGGATGATGTTGTTTTCCTTGTAGACAACCTCTTTAGTTTCGAACTTCTCCTTTAGTATCTCTTCTTCTTCAACAATGTCGTCACACACAAATTTAGGAGATGCATCTATCTGATTTTTTTCAACAACCAAAATTTTCTCAACAAGTGACTTTCTTTCTTCATGCTTCTCTATCATAGCTTCTTTTGTAACTGGTTCATCTTTTTTATCCAAACTTAATGTAGTCGCCACATGTAACACCTGGTAATCAACAACAAGATCCGCGACATTCTCCACACTGACAAAGTTTTCTTCTTTAGTTTCTTCTGAAAGAGTAAACTCGTGAAGGGAAGACTTCAATTTCTCGTCTTGTTGAAAAGATTCAAATTCCAAAGCAAGATTGCATACATCATTAAACGAGATATATGGACTTGATTTAACCTTTCGATAAATAGGCAAATTCAATCCATGAATAAATCTTCCAATTTTAATTGTTTATGTTTCCTCCAAGTCACAAATAAGGCGCAATCTATAAAATTCAGAAGTATACTCGGAAACACTCATAGTACCTTGAGAGAGGGATGTCATCTTCATTATACATTCGAATTTATAATGCAAAGGAATATATTTTGCACGAAGTTTCTTCTTCAGAGATGTCCAAGTCATAATCTTTTCTTTTCCAGATCTAACTCTTTTTGTGTTTAGATTATCAAACCACAAACCTGCTTTGTTTATAAGTTTAAGCGCTGCAATCTTGAATATTCTCATCTCAGTCCAACCTGTATAAGCAGAAATCTTGTCGACTTGTGTAACCCATTCAACAAAATCATCTATGCTACCCAAACCTGTAAAGTAACCAAGCTCTATACCAGGATCATAGACTTCATCACTATCTTTCACCTTAACTAAAATTTTATCCAATTCATCAAACCTCGATTCCGTTGAATTAGCAAGCTTTTGAGTACGTTTATCAATCTCATCCAATTTTCCAAGTAATTTTCTGAGCAATTCATCCGTAGCCATAAGAAAAATCTGAATTTTTTTGATGAACAGTACCCGTGAACAGTGCCGATGAACAGTGCCCGTGAACAGTAAACTCGTGAAACAGTGCCGATGAACAGTACCCCCCGTGAACAGTACTCGTAAATAGTAATTTTTTTTTTGAAATCTAGATCTCCCAACAATTAAGAAATTGGAGAAAAAACCTTGGCTCTTGATACCAAATTGATGTGGATCTCTCCACAAAGAAAGAAAAAAAGAAGAAGAAAAGGGATAAGAGAAGAAGATGATATTTCAAAAGAACACGATCAATCCATAAACGTGAACTTTGAATCTCAAATTGCTTAGATCAATCCAGAAACTAAGTAATTCGAATCTAATATTCAAAACAATCCAGTAATTGAAGTTTAGAGAAAAGAAAAACTACTCATAGTTTATCTCAAAACATAAGTTTTATGTCATCCATTGTCTCTCTTAAAATATTACATGAGAAGGGTATTTATAGGCTTAGACAATAACCCAAACCCAATAGGATTCCAAGAAAAATTCAATATCAGCTTGAATTAGCCAATATCTGAATCCTTCCAGGAAACAAATTTAAAAACCAAATCTGAATAGAAAAAAGACAAAAATTAAATACAAATAGGAAAATAAAATCCTAAGTGCTTAAAACAAGAAAAACCCTTTCAAGTGAAAGGTAAAAACTTGCAAGCAAAATTCAAATTAATAATTATATAATAATTAGCTACTTGTCCAACTTCATGCATCGCTCCTTTATTTCTTGTTGTCCAAGTAAGCTGCATAACCCATGTTTGCGTCCTCTCCAATTGAACATCACCACGAGCATACATAACCAAATCCAAATTAACATATTCATTCCTTGATCCTCATCAATTGGAGATCGAGAGTTTTCTTGGAATTAGATGATGTTATGACTAAGCATGATACGTGTAGAAATAATGTGACCGACCTTGTGTTATAAAATAAATCTGATGATCGCTGAATAGATTTGTTATACTTAGTAATTGTAAGAGATGATGATGGGAATGTTACCAGTATGGAGACTAGAAGTGAAGTTATGAATAAGATAGTATGCAACGGTAATTGGAGTTTTTGTCGACCAATGAAAGTAAAATAGACCCAATAAGGGATAGAGGGTATATGGAAATGAATGGGCTGTTACCTGAGCATTTTCCTAATTTGATACTTAGTAGTAAAGGATGACGACCAACTCATATAGTAATGACGATCAGGTTTATGATTTTCAAAATTTTAAATAGTTTTCAAAAGAGATTTTCATAACAATATTTTTCTAAAAGTCCTTGGAACAAAACAAGTTTTAAAACTTGGTTGTCGAACTACTACTTGAGTTTGTTGGTTTTCATAAGATTCAGATTTTCCAAGAGAATACTTGTCATAGAAGTTAGTATGGTTCATTTAGAAGGCCAAGTGGACCCACTATTATGGAGAAGATTTGATTGTTCTTAGCAGAAGAGTGCAAGTATTATTCGATAAGTTTAACAACTGGACCAATGTACAGAGAAGCTGTTTATTCAAGTTCTGAGATGATTAGAGTTCGAAGAATATGTCAATTCACGAGAAGCTGAGTACGAGCGAAGAAGATTAAGGAAATCTCCAGACTTTCTAAAGGAAGAATGTTATTAGCAAGGGAGTGGATATCATCCGTAGTGTAAATGGAATTTGGAAGTTGTGATTGTAAATCTCGTAAAGAATGCAAATAGGGTCAAATTATAGGAATATTGAACATGGAAGCATGACGCTAAAGATACAAGACCTAATAAAGGGGAAATTATCTTAATAATCGATCCAAGAAAGCCTTTTTGAGAACTTTCTAAAGTTGATATATGACTCAGAATGGGACCTATTGGTTGGACAAGCGTTGAAGCTGTAAACAGATGAAATGTGGATGTCGACCAATGATATCATTCTTTTCTATAAAACCATATATATTCTTATGAATCTTGAATAAAGTATGAATTTCTTTCATGATCAGCTCTATGAGGTGATTAGAAAATTGTTGAATTCCTTTCAAATTGTTCCTCCTTCAAAATATTATTTTCTGATTGAGACAAACAGTGTTATGGTGTGACGCTTTGTCGAAATGACAAAGAGTCTGGTGGGACGCCACCTAATCATGTGCTGTATGCCATATAGTATGAAAGACCGGCCATCTTGAGTACAAATATGGTTGTCTCACTCATATCTAAATCATCATTCATTCTTTCTTCTTCAATGTTGATTTCCTGTATTATGAACCCTTTCGATTGTTTCCTTGTACTGTTATCCCTTACAAAAAGTTTCCAATCAGAATCATATACACAAATTCCTTCTTGCGTAAGGTCTATTCCTTGAATATTTTTAAAAGAAGTGAAATGAAACCGTGTAGCCGATGAAGTTATATGATAAGTGTGGATAATTGCAAGCTGATAAATGGTGGACATTTACATATAGAGAAGAACCATTATACCGATAACGGGATTGTTGCGAGGACATTAAATCATAGGCGAAGATATGTTGTATACATGATACGTTGCAAGTATGAGATGTTGGCGTGAAATGGAATAGTTAGCTAATCGTATGAGGTAAATTAATTAGAAGAATAAGAAAGTAAAGCTGCGTATATCAGATAAGGCAAATGATTGGTTGGACAACAGAAGCGAATGAAGAAATTCTTAATAATAACCAGATAATCGATTAATACATTGTAAAGATGAAGCCTACCTTAATCATGTGAGAGATACTTGTCATGAAGGTTCAAGATCGAAGAAATGCTAGTTACGAATAAACTTCAAAGGTGTTCTTCAAGGAATAACTGAGTAGGCAAAGAATGTTCAGTATAGAACGATATAGGTAGAGATGAATATATGGTAATTGTAAGGATTTTTAAGAAGTGATGTTTTTAAACCAAAGGAACTCTTTCACAAGATTATGAGAATATTGGTTGAGACCATGTGTTGGTTATTAGAAGTTGAACGAGTTAACTGATAAGAACGCGTATTGTCGAGGATAGACGAATTGTTAGAGAGAGAGCTTAAAATGAAACATAAACCGGAAGAAATTTTAGAATAAATTATAATAGTACTCCGTAGTGGTATTCGGGTATAAAAGGATGTGAGAAAGGGTATAATATAATAAGAATTGTTCGCTATTATCTTAAGTTGAACTAAAATATGGGTTGTACTGGTTAGTATTATATGTGATAGTGAAATGGTGAGTTTAGAAGATGGAAGTTGATTGGTCTACTTGTGAGTTAATTGTTGGTTGTTTGATTGATTGTTGGTGTCGGCTTGAGTCCGGCTGGTAGTCAATAATATAAAGGAGATGCTGCCCAAATTTTTGGAAAATACCCTACTTTTAACGATAGAAAGTATACTTCCGTGTGTTATCGCTATTCATGTTAATAATCCAAATGATTATGATATCGGTTCTTGAAAGAGGTTGTCACAACCAATCTGACTATATATAATTATTCTTTGATTTTATTTAGCTAGTCATCACTTGGTGCAATTGATCAATTAAATGAGTTAATTGGTTAATTTTACCAATTAATGGTCAGTTAGATGGAAATCGATTCCAATTAGATTAAGTTAAATTTTGATGTGACTTTCAAATCTGAAATCAAAGAAATGAGGAATTTGGGGAAGGTAAGGACACCAGTATAGTCCAGAAGTTGATGCAAGTGTGTGAAGCTTTACTTAAATGAATATTCCCTTAGTAAGGGACAAGAAAGATAGAAAGTTATTTGTATGGACAGCTGAGAAAGAGGTTTTTAAGAACTAAAGAATTAAGATAGAGCAAAGAGAAGGGATGAAGGAAAGGAAGAAGGGAGGTGGAATAAAGAAGAAATTAGTACCTACACCAATATGGATTTTATTAGCCAATCAAAGAGATTCTATCATCTGCAATAAAGTTTTATCAAAGGGTGTCTTGTTTCTGAATTGTTTTGATAATCATTAAATAAATGATTTATCAAGTATTTCTGTCTTGGATAAAAGGTGAGGTACAGTTTTAGTTCAGTTTCTGATTGATATTGATACTTAGGTTGTTGTTAAATATCAAAAGTGGTATTAATATAGATGATTGATGTTTACTTCAGTATGGGATGTTGTGAGCATCAAAGTTCATATTGATATCTAATTTGTTATGACATCAAAATAAGTATTAATATGAGGAGTTCGGTTGTGAATGAGCTATGAGAATGAAGAATGAAAATAGGAAGGAAAGTGGAATGAAAAGGATGATAAAGAAACTTTATAGGTAAAATATGGGTAATATCAGGGACAGAAGTAAGGTGAAAAATTTGGGAAACATTGGTAAATTGAGATAGGGAAGGCACCCAGGTTAACGATCAAGTACCGAGGGCTAAAAGAAGATATTTAGTGACTAGACATGAAGAGGAAATGGGAGGAAATATGTGAATGAATATTATGCCGACCCAAGAGTTAAGGCGGGACGTCAAAGACTAGATGGATATATTTTGCCAGGAAACGATGTAGTGAAGTCACCTGAGAACCAAAGTTTGTCTAATAAGTGGGTTAGTTGCTGCTTGAAGAGATGGTGGTACGTCGTCAGATCAGGAAATTGATTGTAAATGATTGATATTACTTGATTTGAGATTTGACAGGAGTATTCAGAATACGATGAAATATGTCGAACCAGAATAGTATATACCACTCCTAGATGAACAGACAGTAAGTAAGGAAGAACTAAAAGATAGGAATTTGGCTACTATAACTCAAGGGATTCAAACTACTCCGAAAAATATGATACGAAACATAGATGTCAAAGAGGACTTTCTGATAGTATGGCACAAAGGAAGAATAAGCGTTATATGTGACTGGACATCATGGAAGAGCATTGTAGTCAATTCGTATGAGAACTCCCTAAAACCAAAAATGATAATATGGATTAGAATAAGCGGGTGATGCCTCCAAATTAGTATACTTTCTTCTAAGTAGTAAGAGAATTTCGCTCGGAAAATCTACTCGATTGTGATTCAAGGAAATTAAGCTATGATGTTACGGCTGTGCGCCAACCATATCCAGTCAAGATTTACTCGTTAATTCGTTACTCTAGTGTAATTTCGAGAATGTTAAAAATCGAATACGTCCTAGTTTCAGTATATCACTCGCAGATGGACGAGAAGATTAAACGAATGATTAGAGCCTCGAATGCGATTGGAAGCAATTACAAACTAGGTTAATTTAACAGATAAACATGTGGGAATGAGATTCAACAACCAGTAACTATTGGAAACGTTTATGATCACGAATTTCTAGAATTACAAAGAAAAGAGAACTAATAGGCGTTATGCTGGCCCTTTTGAAACAGTAGAATAGGGAAAATAAGTGCAAGTGAGTTGGCTTCACCGCCACATGTATAGCTAGTTCATAAGGTGTTTATATGTGTATATTCACGAAAAGTAACTAAGCTCCATTATATATAAAATGGAAGTGAGATACTGGAATATATTATTATCTGATCCTTAGTGTGATTTTGAGGACAGAATCCTTTTAAGGGGGGAGGATGTAATATCCGGGACATAGCGTGTAATTATTTTTATTGATAAATGATTATGATGTGATTATTATGTGATTTTTTGTGAATTATATGATGCTTGGTGTTGTTATGTGGATGTTTATATATGGTAAAGTATAACTATGTTAATTTTATTATGTACAAAATAAAATATAGATAATTAAGGTATTTTTCTGGCAATTTTTGGAGTGTTATATGATTTTATATTGATTTATGAATTTATTACCTACTTTCTGAATAATTATAAAATTATTTTATAAAGCCGGGAATCGTCCAACCTCAACCATTTTTACGTTTTTATAACCCGAAACTCTTCCAAAAACTCCTTCCTAACCTAATCTGGTAATTCCGGACATTTTCATGTTTTGACTTTTTCGATCTGGATTACGGTTTGACCCGTGCGCGGCCCGGCGCAATATTTTCGATACGCTAACCCTTTTCGATAACAATATCTTCGTACAAATCATTTTATAAAACCCCAGTTTTGATATTTATCCTAAATATGATAATGCTTATCCAAAACAGGATAGTGCTTATCCAAAAGCGGATAGTGCTTATCCAAAACAGGATAGTGTTTATCCAAAATAAACGTTTGTATCGATCCAACACGATCCAGAACGTCTAATATTCTGAAAATATAAATAGCCCTATCTTATGTCATTTTCATGCGTAAAATCATAATCAGACAGTACAAACCCTGAAAACCAGAGAAAACTTTATTAAAAACACCGTATTCTTGAAAATCAACCGCACAAACGAAGGCGTTATCGAACTCCGATTCGGGTGCACAATATATAAAATCGAATATCTCGAAATCCTCTTTCTGAATCAACCATCAGTATTTGCCCATAAATCAAGGTATTTTTCTAATTTAATTATTTTAATTCAAATTAAATATGGATTAAATTATGAATTTTTGTTCTTGATATTTTTAATATGATTTGATGCCATAATGGTGTAGATCTTTTCTTCCTGGTCATTTTGTATATTATATGTCAAAAACTTTCATTAACATGCTTAAAATGATGTTTGATTCTCTGATTAAAGAACTAGGATTTATGTTCTTGAATGTTCTTAATTGAAAATTGGGCATTTCTTAACTAGGGGTTATTAGATTGAATTGTTTGCATCAGTAGATTGATCGTAGAACAAGGAATCGAATGGTATAAATGGATTGAACGGAGGATTCCTGGAATAGGTTCGCTGGAAAATTTACCGCGGTAACGTCGGGATTTTTGAACGGATTTTCCAGGAGATTTAGAGATCGTTTGTTTGTTTTGATTACAGATAATTGTTGCTGGATGCAAGGGCTTTAATCCTAGTTAATTTGACGACGATGTGGGCTGTTTTTCAGTCACCGGAAAAGCTCGGGGTCGCCGTCAATGGCGACCACCGGCAAAGGTGACGTGGGTAAGATGGCAATTTGCCATTTGAACCCCCCATCTTTGCAAAATTTACATTCCAATCCTTTTCGTTTTAAAAACTTATAAAAATCATATTTCTGTTTTAAAATATTGCAGAAACAAGATTTCTGTTTCAATTTCTTTTATAAAATTTTCAGAAATTGATTTTATTATTTTAAAAATTGAAAAATTCATTAATTCTTTTTTGAAAATTATTTTTAATTACAAAATAAATCTTAATTATTTAATTAATTAATTTTAGTTGATAATTAATTATTTAATTGATCAATTAATTTAAATATTAATTGATTAATTAATTTAATTAGTTATTAATTAATTTTAATTGATTTATTAATTAGATTTAATTATTTAAAATTGATTTAAAAATTCCGAAAAATAGTTTCAAGCTTTCAAACATTATCCTAAATTATTTTCAAAGCTCGAAAATTATTATAAAATCATTTTAAAGTCAAACTCGGGTGTTCGAACCCTATTATTTAATTATAAAATGATTCGGGGTCCAATTTAATTCCGAAAAATGTTCAAAAATTCGTATTAAATACCTGGAAAATCATTTTGACCCGAGTCTTTTTTGAAAAATTAATTTGATCGAATATCTTGCATGCTATGTGCTACGTGCTATCTAATTGATATGCTATGTACCTATGTGGTTATTGTTTGACGGTTTTTTTGCTGTAACTTTCATTCCGTAAATCGGATTTGGGTAAAACGAAGGGTAGATAAAAGCTTATGACGGCTATGTGACGATTAGAATAATATGAGATTGAGTATTGATAGATGATTATGATATCTAGCAGAGTAAGCGAGGCATAGAAAATTTAAGTCAATGATCCGTAGATAGAATTGAAGCATAGAAAGAGAAGGCAAGTGATTGACGAATAAAAGCAAGGCATTGAAAAAGAAGAAAATTGATTGATGAGTAGAACTGTTAGATGTGTACAAGTGAAGTTGGAAATCATCTATGATAAGGCAAGGCTTTCTGAACCTTTCTTCGAGATATATTGCAAATATTTCTGAACTTTCTCATAACATATTGCTATTATTCAAAATAAATCTTGTTTTATATTGCAAACGTTTTAAACTATTCAACCTTAAACCCTGATTCTTATTGATCTTGAGCCATAAGCCTTATTCTTCATAAACCATTGATTGTTGAATTCTCAGATACGAGCCAGACATATACGATACTACTCCACAAATACATACACATCATAAACCAAGTATTTCAACAGAATTTCTTGAGTACGCAAAAACTTATACACCCTGGAATACCCTAACATATGTAAGGTCAATACCCTGTATTATCATTGAATTATTGTTCTTCCGATACTTAATTTTTTATCAGGCTTAAAGCCGTTCTTCATGTTTTCACCTTGATATACCCTGGTGATACCTGTGAACTATTTTATATTCTGAGATAAATGCTTTATCAATATTGATTATGATACTGTTTTATTGAATTACAATGGTTATCCTATTGAATTGTTTTAGAATTGGATGGTTTTATAAATGTGGACCAGATTCGTGGTCAGACCAGATTCGTTGCCATATTAGGCCAATGCCTGCCTTGGATCCAGTATATAGAGCAAAGACGGGAGCCTTGCTCGGGGTTAGTGCGTGACTGATCAGCAGCCTAACCTTGGTTTTTGAAAAAATGAAAAGAATATCCAATTCTATTCATTGCTTATCTAGAAACTTGATTCTTATGAATCATTTCAACTGATCATTGTTGAACCTCAGCTATTGCTATCATGACTTGCTGAGCTAGTTAGCTCACTCTTGCAAATCTGTGTATCTTATTTTATAGTTGAAAAGGAAATTACTGGTAACAAGGATTCCCAGTCCAGTGTGCAAGCTAAGATTCCAGGATCAGATGGACCGAGTTAGAATGAGCTTTATAATGTATATGAGTTGTGTAAGATTGAAAAAAAAATAATATCATTATCAGTTATAAGCAGAACTAGTTGGGATTTGGTACGATGTTATAACATTTAAGGTTGTGGCTTGTTTTCATACTTTAACCTGTTGCGATCCATGGCTGTGGTAAGGAGGGTATTTGTATATATTCCTTTCATAAGCAGGTGTTTATAAAATATGTGTGTGTGTGTGTGTTGTGAACCCCAAACTTCTGACCCGGGTTTGGAGGGCGTCACAGTTAAACTAGTTGCATTAGATACTTGAGGGTTCATGGCACTTTCATATAATATGAAAGATAGAATTGAAAACACTTGGATCATGTATGTGGCACCCTCCAAACCCGGGTCAGAAGTTTGGGGTCCACACACACACACCTTATGAATAACCTGCTTGTAACAATGATAAAGATAATAATAATATGCAGTGACCCTACTTACCAACTACCACGGACCGCAACAGGTTAAAGTATGCACACAAGCCAAACACACCTACTTATATTATAAACGTTCAAATCCCAACTATTCCAAACTCAGAACTGAGTATTAAACATTATTACAAACTTTTACAAACTCAAATTATCCCAAAAGAAGCCTACTAGCTTAGCTCGATCAACCTGAACCCCTAGCTCTCGCGCTGGACTGGGGATCCTCGGTACCAACCGGTTCCTTTTTAACTGGAATGAACATAAACAACATCGCACAAATGAGCTAACTAGCTCAGCAAGTCACAATGATAAAACTGAGAATAATGATCATCAGGTAAATATGGTTATGATATCAAGTGAATAATGGATTATGATTTAGAATTGGATACTATATTTTCATTTTAAAAACCATGGTTAGGCTGCTGATCAGTCACGCACTAACCCCGAGCAAAGCACACAACACTGCTCTAACTACTAGATCCAGGGCACACATTGGCCTAACTTGACCATTATATGGTCTGACCACGAATCTGGTCCACAATTTTTATAAAAATAATCCAATTCTACCATAACAACAGAATAAGCAGTAATAAACAATAAACAGGATCATTAACAACATTGGACGTTCAATAATGAAAATGGTTTCAACCTGTGTAAAGATCAATATGGCGTTTCCAAAGCTTGGTTGTTAGGTAATGAAAGAATTGGATAACAAAGGAATCAACATTTTAGGGTTCCAAGAATTTGGTCTTTCAAAGCATAAGATACAATGGTTTGAATGTGTAAGCAATTTGGTTCAGTGTTTAATATTTAGTTTGTATGTATTTGTGGAGTAGTATCATATATTTGAGGTTCGTATTTGGGTATACAACAATCAATGGTCTAGAAAGAATCAGGTTTACGGCTCAAGATCAATAACTGAAATCAAGGTTTAGGGTTCAGTGCTCCAAAGCACTTGCAATGTAAAACAACAATATCAATCAATATAATATCCGAGAAAGTTCAGAACACTTTCCTGGTACTAGCTTATTATACTACACTTGCTCTCAATCACCACTGTCTTACTCCTGGACTATCTGTTTCCCTTTCCTACACCGTGCCTCTTCTGCTCACATATCATAAGCATCTATCAATATTTAACTCATATGATTCTATTCGACACATACTTCTATCTACCCTTCGTTTCACCCAAATCTGATTAACGGATTGAAAGTTACAAAATAACAAGTAAATATCGAATATACAGACCGACAGTCAACCAACAAGTCACATATAAAACATAGCACATCACATAATCAATAATATATCATTTATAAATAAATCTCGGGTCATAAACAAGCTTTCTGGTATTTAAAATGATTTTTAAAACATTTTTCGGAATTAAAACGGGTCGTTGGATTAATTTCGAAGCATTAAATAGGGTTCGGTTGGCCAATTCTGGCTTCAAAACAATTTCATAATAATTATCGAGCCTTGAAAACATTTAAAATAGTATTTTAAAGCTCGAAACTATTTTTCGGAATTTTTAAATCATTTTTAAATAATTAAATCTAATTAAATAATTAATTAAAATCAATTAATAATTAATTAAGTCAATTAATTAATTAATTTCCGAATTAATTGACCAATTAATCAATTAAAAATTAACTGAAATTAATTAACTAATTAATTCAGATTTATTTTTGAATTAAAAATAATTTTTGGAATTAAAATAATAATTTTTAGAATTTTCAGAAATTAAAAACGAATTTTTATAATAAAAATAAATAGAAAATATGATTTTTGAATATTTTTAAAACAGGAATCCTAAATTTGTAAACTCTGGAAACTTGTTATGGATAAAAAACTAAGGTTATTACTTGCTGTATTTAATACTAAGATTCGGGAGCTCAAGGCCTTTAATGGCTGCTCTCGTGTTTCGTGACTCAATCTGCCTTTACGAGATGCCTACGTATCTCTGTGAATTAGAGAATCAAGCCAAAAAACGTAGTTCTGATTGGTGGGGGTGAGACCCCTTATATAGATGTTGGGAGTCCTTGAATTGGACTTGGTATAGGAGACTTGGTGGGCAAGTTTCATAATTAGAATGGACTTTGGAGTCCTAGATAGTAGGAAACTGATTCCTTATCCTTTTAGGTCCCCTTGAGGCTAATCTCCAAGGATTTATATCCTTATCGGGACTCTTTTCAACATCTGATTTGTCCCTTATCAATTAATTACGAAATTAATTAATAATCAGGGCTTTTGGGCCTTTTTTATTCCATCAGGCCTGATCTGGTCCATCAGGCTTAACCTTTCTGGTCTGAGTATCATATATCTTTTTATTGGGCCTAGCAGCCCACAGCTTGTACAATTAATGCAGTATTTAATTATACAAGCATAATTTATTTATCCCTATCATTTGCCCCCCAACTTTTGGGAAACATTGATTAGGTTTCGCAGAAGTTAAGTCTATTCGTTCCCTTACAGAGTTTCGTTTTTCCGTAAAGTGTGGAGCGACCTACACATTTACAATGAATTTTTCCTTTTATTCAGGAATTATCTTAATTTCCAGGAATTTTTCCCTTATTTCCGGGGTTTTTTCCTTATTTTCTGGATTTTTCCCTAATTTTCTGGGATTTTCCCTAATTTTCTGGAATTTTTCCCTAATTTTCTGGGATTTTTCCCTAATTTTCTGGGATTTTCCCTAATTTTCTGGGATTTTTCCCTAATTTTCTGGGATTTTTCCCTAATTTTCTGGGATTTTCCCTAATTTTCTGGGATTTTTCCCTAATTTTCTGGGATTTTCCCTATTTTTCAGATTTCCAGCCCTTTTTCGACCAGGATCCTAGTCGAAATTTCGACCTGGATCCTAGTCGAAAATAGGGGTCAGCCTTGCCATCCTGGTCGAAAGAATTCGACTAGGATCCACGACCTGGAACTCGACCAGGATCTTAGTCGAAATTTCGACCTGGATCTAGGACCTGGAATTCGACCAGGATCCTAGTCGAAAATTCGACCTGGATCTAGGTCGAAAATTCCACCTCTCTTTTTTTTTAGCTTCCTGCCATGAGCCTATCGACTAGGATTTCGACTAGGATTCTAGTCGATATTTCGACCTGAATCCTGTTCGAAAATTCTTTGATATTCTTGCTTCCTGGTCGAAGGATTTCGACTAGGATTCACGACCTGGAATTCGACCAGGATCCTAGTCGAACTTCGACCTGAGTTTTTAATCCCCTTCTTTTTTTTTTAAAGATGCTTGGTTTATTCGACCTCATTCCTGGTCGAAGTTTCGACCTCAATTCAGTCCCGTTATTCCAGCTTCTTGCCATGAGCCTATCGACTAGGATTTCGACTAGGATTCTAGTCGATATTTCGACCTGAATCCTGTTCGAAAATTCTTTGATTTTCTTGCTTCCTGGTCGAAGGATTTCGACTAGGATTCACGACCTGGAATTCGACCTGGATTCTGGTCTTTTTTACCCGTTATTTTCGGGTGTCTGCTCGAAAGATTTCGGGCAGGATTCACGACCTGGAATTCGACCTGGATTCTGGTCTTTTTTACCCGTTATTTTCAGGTGTCTGCTCGAAAGATTTCGGGCAGGATTCACGACCTGGATTTCGACCTGGTTCCTGGTCTTCCACTAGCCTTCTTTATTTTAGCTTTAATTTAGGGTATTGTATTTTCCAAATCCTAATTGGATTTGGGCCTGGCCTTTTTTGTTGGGCCTTATTAAATTTTACTGAGCCTCTATTATTGGGCTTTTCCAAATCTTATTGGGCCTCTTTTATTGGGCCTTTTCAAAATCTTATTGGGCCTCTTTTATTGATCTGGGCTTAATACACCCTGTTTAGAATGCTCTAGAATTCCTAGGAATATTCTGGAATATTCTTTTTTCTGGGCTTTTTCTTATGGGCTTTTGTCCTCAATGGGCTTTTCGTCCCTTCAACTTCCTTTTCCTCTTATATAAAGGATCGAGGAAAGGCTATTACTCCTCACTTTCTCATTTCTTAGTTTTCTTCTTCATCTTCCTGCTAAGATTCTCAGAGGAATAACAGCAAGTCGGAGCTCAAAGCCTTTTTCAGGAGCGCTTCTTCAGGTAAGATTCCTCCCTTTGCTTTTCGTGTCTATTTTTCCATTGTGTGCCACTTTAAGATAGCCTATTTACGTGCCCCTTACTTTTTTTCAGATGGCTGACAAAAGAATGACCCGTTTGGCCAAGATGAACGTGGCTAGAAAGTCCAACGATTTTCCTATTCGATCGAGGTATACTTCTTTAATCGACATGATCAACACTCGAGGGGACGAGTATCCGTCTGATGCGCATCTGGACGCGCACGATCATATCAGTGCTTTACGGTATCCCAAGGAGCTGGAAAAGTTGAGCAGCTGCTTCAAAATCAAGGAGCCTTTTAAGCTGGTTCTTGCGGGTCCGGCCGACAGGGCCTGTCAGTGGAAGAGGGACGCGCTATGCATCTATAGGGATACTCTAAGGGCAGGTATTAGACTCCCTTTTCATCCATTCATTCCTTTGCTACTGGCTGATGTGGGCATCAGCCCTTGCCAACTTCCCCCTAATTCCTGGAGGTTGATTCTGTGCTATCTGTCGCAATGCGCCAAGCACAACGTCCCCACATCTGTTGCTGTCTTCAGGAAGATTTTTCAGTTCAAAAACAGCCCTGATAAAAGTCCGGGTTGGGTTTCTATCAACCAGCGCCCCACTATCCCCCATATCGTGAATGGGAAGTCCATCCCTGACAACAACTTGGGGTGGAAGAAAGATTTTTTATTTGTTATTTAGGAAGGTGGAGATTGGGGCTCCCTGTTTCGATCATCCTTTGGGCTGGCCGTGGACGGGAGCCCAAATGACATAACTTTGTCTGAGGAGGAGGCTAGAGGTTTCAACCTCCTTACGCAAGACAACGGCACTTCCCATTGTTGGGACCTTATCCGGGAGACCGTCCTGGTAGAACGCGGCCTTTCGCCCGTTAATAAGAAAAGTAAGTTCCCTTTCTTATCTCCTTTATTTCCTGCACTTTTATTTCATTGATTTTCAACTGACTTTGTTTGTTGCAGTGGATGAGAAGATTGAGGAGGCTACCAAGCCGAAGGACCTGGAGACAACCAGGATGAAGAGGGCTGGGAAGGTCTTTCAAGACCCTCGACTTGGTGATCGCTTCCCTGAGTTCCTCCTTCAGGCAATGGAGCCAAGCGAGGAAGGCCCCATCCAACTTTTGCGCACCAAGCAGAGGCCAGGGGCCTATTTTCAACCTGCCTGGGGGATCCGGGGCAAGGACTCTATCGTGGGCAGCACGGCGCTGTCCAAGGAATGGTCTAAGCATTCCATCTCCCCGGTGGACTATCAAGATTTTGTCCTTCAACAGGACTTAGAGGGGAATGAGCTATTTGGAGCCCAGGCTCTGGCGACGGTACGTCCTTTACTTATGCTCTTCTTACTTATTTTTCCACGTTTCTTTTCTGAACTTTCGCTGTTTCTCTTGCAGGCTAACGCCCATTTCCAGGGGGCAATCCACCAAGCTAAAGCTTGGAAGGTTGGCCTGGAAGATGCCAACAAGAAGTTGGAAGAGGCCAACCAAAAAATAGAGGTCCTTGAAGCTCAACTGGCCTCTTCCACTTCTGACCTAGAGACGGCCCGGGCCGAAAATGTCATTCTGAAGGCGCAGAAGGACAAAGCCTTTGATGGCTGGATGGACACCCAAGAATTCAAGGACTTGATGGTGGAGCATGATGCCCTTCTTCACCCAGTTAGCTATAAAGAGGGCTGGGATGCTGCTGTGGAGGCCATCCAGGATGAGTTTCCCGAGGTCCTTGAGCAGTCTCCCTTTCCTTGCCCTGTGCGGGTTCCAGAGCTTGGAGGGGTTACTGAGAAGCTTGCTGTTATGATCAAGGACGGAGAGGAGGAAGATTCTTCCGAAGAGGAGTTTGAGCCTGTCGCTAAGAAGGCCAGGGTGGAAGAGCCTCCAAAAGCAACGCCTCAACAGCCAACAACTCCTGCAGAGGGAACTTCTACAGGGACTTCGGAGGGGACAACCGAGACGTCCGAAGGAACGACCGAGACTTCTGAGGAGACTTCAGATAGTGGTTCTGAGGAATCTCAGCCTTCCAAGGCCTAACTTTTTGTATATCTTCTATTTGAACTTTATTCATATCTAAACTTGTCACCCTTCGGGGTTATATTTCATATGTTGCTTTTCTTCTTTCTGTTTTAACTTTACAATCTTAATACGCATTTGAACTTTAAACATCCTTAGATAGAAATAATTTCAAACTCTTTAATATGAAGTCTGGTTTTCCAAAACCTTACACAGCATGGGTTCGACCCTAATCAACAATAACTAGACAATGTAAATTCTACTGGAATATAAAATCCTACGCAACCAAAGCTTCATGGTGCTTTTAAACCTACTTGTCAATGACAAGTGAGAATCGTACTTACCTATCTTACACGTAGTAAACCTTCAGGTTTTGTGCATGCCAGGTCCTCGGGACTTCAAAACCTTCCATAGTTTCCAGCTTGTAGGTTCCTCTACCCTGAACGCTCTTGACTCTGTACGGCCCTTCCCAATTCGGGGCAAGCTTTCCTTTCTGTCCAACACCAGAAGCCTCTATTTTTCTCAAGACTAGATCTCCTTGTTTAAAAAATCTCTCTTTAACCCTTAGGTTGTAATAGAATGAAGCCTTTTTCTGATATTCTACTATCTTTGCATGTGCCTCATCTCGCACTTCATCAATTAGATCCAGGGCTAACCTCTGCCCTTCCTCATTTTCTACAGCATTGAAAGTCTGAATCCTTGGAGAGGAATGCGATATCTCCACGGGAACTACTGCTTCTGCCCCATATGCCAACATGAAAGGAGTTGCTCCTGTCGTGACTCTACAGGTAGTCCTATAGGCCCATAATATTGGAAGTATCTCATCCACCCAATTATTTCTTGACTTCTCGATCCTCTTTTTTAGTCCATCCAGGATTATCCGATTTGCTACCTCTGCTTGCCCATTGGCTTGCGGGTGAGCCACAGAGGTGAATCGTAACTCAATTTCATTTTCTTCACAATACTTCTTGAATTCCTCATTGTTGAATTGTGTTCCATTGTCAGTGACGAGGATACGGGGAATTCCATATCGGCACATAATGTTTTCCCACAGAAATTGTGCAACCTGCTTAGTTGTGATTTTGGCCAAGGGTTTGGCTTCGATCCACTTGGTGAAATAATCAATGGCTACAATCAGAAATTTCCTTTGTGCCGTGGCCATAGGAAAAGGCCCTAGAATATCCATCCCCCACATGGCAAAGGGAATAGGCGAGTTGATAGAGGTCAGCATCTCGGGGGGTTGTCTAACAACTTGTGCATGCTTCTGACGGCGATCACACTTCTTCACATATTCTTTGGCATCAGCCATCATTTCTGGCCAATAGAAGCCTAAACGAGTTATCTTATGAGCCAAGGCCCTGCCCCCCAAGTGTTGTCCACAAATACCTTCATGCACTTCTTCAAGAGCCAAGCGTGCCTCATCGGGCCCGAGACACCTCAAGTAGGGAACCACGAAAGATCTTTTGTAAAGAATCCCATCTATCAAAGAGTACCTTAATGCCCGAACAGTTAACTTTCGTGCTTCAGTTGCATCACTTGGCAACCAACCGGTCTGAATGTGAGCCTTGATGGGATCAATCCATGACGTCCCCAAGCCTATGGGAGCCAGCAGCTTAACATCTATGCTTCGTGTCTTCAAAACACGGAAGTACACACTTCCTGAACTTTCTTCAATCTCAGATGAAGCGAACTTTGATAGCGCATCTGCCTTAACATTTTCTTCCCTTGGAATGTGTTCAACATGCCACTCATTAAATTGGGTCATCACAACCCTTACTAGGCGGACATACTTAGCCATCGTATCATCCCTTGCCTCAAATTCTCCCTTTACCTGGGATATGATCAGCTTCGAGTCTCCATGGACCTTTAAGTTTTTGACTCTAAGTGTCCAAGCTAGACCAAGGCCAGCTATCAGGGCTTCATACTCTGCCTCATTATTTGTGGTTGGAAAATCTAGCTTCATCGCATACTCAATTAAAAACCCATCAGGGCTTTGCAAAACCAACCCTGCTCCACTGGAATTTGTTTTTGATGCTCCATCAAAATAGAGAACCCAATATTCTTTCTCCTTGTCATTCTTCTCCCTGTCCCCATTGTCGACTCCCTTGTCTTGAGGTATGGTATCTTCCTGCCCCCTGACTTCGTGGTTGGGTATGGTACATTCCACCACGAAGTCAGCTAGTGCCTGGGCTTTTATAGCCGTACGTGGCTTATACTTGAGATCAAACTCTCCCAACTCTATTGCCCACTTAATCAGTCTCCCACTTGCCTTGGGACTGTGAATGATATTTCTCAGTGGCTGATTTGTTAGCACTTCAATCTGGTGAGATTGAAAATAAGGACGCAGCTTTCTTGAAGCCATTACCAAGGCTAAAGCGAATTTCTCTATAGTTGAATAATTCAACTCAGCACCATGCAAAATTTTGCTGACATAGTATACGGGTTTCTGGACTTTCAGTTCTTCCTTAACCAACACCGCGCTCAAGGCGCTCTCTGAAACAGCCAAGTACAAGAATAAAATTTCACTTAGAACTGGCTTGGCCAACAACGGGGCCTGGGCCATATACTTCTTTAACTCTTCAAATGCCTTCTGGTTTTCCTCATTCCATACAAAGTCTTTGATGCTCTTTAGCGATTTGAAGAATGACAAACACTTTTCCCCCGACTTGGAGATGAATCGTCCTAGCGCAGCAACCCTTCCTGTAAGCTTCTGAACATCCTTAACAGTTTTTGGTGGTTCCCTGTCCAGAATCGCCTTTATCTTATCCGGGTTAGCCTCAATTCCCCTCTTTGAGACCATCAGTCCCAAGAATTTTCCAGATCCAACTCCGAAAGCACACTTCGTCGGATTCAACATCATCTTGTGGTACCTCAGGACCTCAAAAGCTTCCCTTAAATGGGCTATATGATCAGTCTTTACTAGACTCTTGACTAACATGTCATCAACATAGACTTCCATAGTCTTACCAATAAGATCCTTAAAAATTCTATTCACCAACCTTTGATAGGTGGCTCCTGCATTCTTGAGACCAAACGCCATAACAAGATAACAATAAACACCAAAGTCAGTGATAAATGATACCTTTGGAATGTCATCCTTATGCATTTTGATCTGGTTGTATCCGCTAAACCCATCCATGAAACTCAGCATCTCATGTCCAGCGGTGGCATCAATCAAAGTATCAATTCTAGGCAGCGGAAAACAGTCTTTGGGGCATGCATCATTCAGATCAGTGAAGTCTATACACATCCTCCACTTTCCATTAGCCTTCTTCACCATTATAGGGTTTGCTAACCACTCCGGAAATTGAATCTCCTCAATGAAACCAGCCTCTAAGAGCTTTTCCACTTCCTGCTTTATAGCCTCTTGTCTTTCCGGGGCAAAATTTCTTTTCTTTTGTTTCACTGTCTTCCGGCTTGGATCTACGTTTAGCTTGTGAGTAATTAACTCTGGGTCTATGCCTGGCATATCAGCTGCTGACCATGCAAACACATCACTATTTTCTTGCAAAAATTTCACTAACTTCCCTCTAAGGGGCTCCTCTAATGTGGCTCCAATGAAAGTCGTCCTCTCAGGATTCTCGGGGTCTAAAGGAACCGAAACCAATTCTTCTGCTGGCATTCCTCTATTCTCATCATTTTCTCGAACATCCATATCTTCAATAGGAAGAACCTGCCCCCCGACTCCATCTGCCCTCAAAGAGGCCACATAACAGCTTCTAGCCATTTTTTGATCTCCTCTCTCTTCTCCAATCCCGTTTCGGGTGGGAAACTTCATGACTGAATGGTAGGAAGAGGGGAGAGCCTTGAAGGCATGTATCCCTGTTCTCCCCATGATAGCATTATAAGTTGAACTAGCCTTTACCACCACGAAATCCAGCATCTGCGTTGCTTGCCTTGGCTCCGTACCTATGGTGGTTGGCAATTTGATTATCCCTTCCACAGGACATTCTACTCCAGCAAATCCATATATCGGCATGTCGGTTGGTGTTAACTGGGAGTCATTATACCCCATCCTTAGAAAGGTGTCGTGGAGCAAGATATCCACAGAAGCACCATTATCCACAAGGACCCTCTTAACCGGGCTATTTCCTATTATTGGTGTTATGACCAGCGGGTCATCATGGGGAAACTTCACACCCTCTAGGTCGGAATCATCAAAAGCCAATGTTACTTCTGTCCTGGCCCTCTTCGGGGCTTCTCCAATAATATGCATAACCTCTCTAGTATATGCCTTTCTGGAATTTTTGGACAATCCAGCAGCAGTTGGACCTCCAAAGATTGTGTTTATCACAGGCCCTCGAGGTCTCGGCCCTCCATAAATGGTGTTTATAACTGGTCCTCTAGGCTGGGGGTTTCGCCCCTGATCATCTTGGTCCCTCCTACGATCCTCAAAGTTCTTCCTTCCATTATTATTCCTATCCCCTCCTTCTCCAGTGTATTTGTTCAATCTTCCTTTTCGAATGAGGAACTCAATTTCATCTTTCAATTGCCTACACTCATCGGTGTCATGGCCAACATCTTTGTGAAACCTACAATACTTGCTCTTATCTAGCTTGGCGGGATCAGCCTTCAAGGGCTTAGGCCAGCGAACATCTCTGTCTTTCTCAATCTCCATCAAAATCTGACTTCTAGGAGCATTAAGCTTAGCGTATTCAGTGAACTTTTGCCCAGGTCCTCCCTTCTTGGGGGTTGAATCAGGGTTTTGCTCGGTTCTAGGATATTTGTCCTTTGCAATATATTCCAAATCAGTTTTTCGCTTCTTGCCTCCAGTGGGCTCATTACTTACTATGGTCTTCCTCATGCTTTCTTCAACCTTGATATACTTCCCTGCTCTCTCTTGGAGTTGCAACATGTTTTCAGGGGGACGTTTGGCCAAGGACATCTTGAAAAACTCATCCCTGGTTCCTTGTTGTAGTGCTATCATGGCTACCTTATCATCAAGGTCTGGGACTTTTAAAGCCTCCTTTGTAAAACGATTCAGGTAATCTCTCAAGGATTCCTTAGCTCCCTGCACAAGACTCATAAGGGATGCTGAACTTTTCTCATGGACTCTTCCACTGATGAATTGCTTAATAAAAGCCTGACTTAATTCTCTGAACGATCCAATAGAATTTGGGGGCAGGCGACTGTACCATCTTTGAGCCATACCCGACAGGGTTTGAGGGAAGGCCCGACACTTTATAGCATCATTCACGGGTTGCAGTAGCAGTGCATTAGAGAATGTCCTAACATGATTAGCGGGGTCTCCCGTGCCATCATAGGCTTTGATAGTGGGCATCTTGAATTTCTTTGAGATATGGGCATTCATTATCTCTTCTGTGAAGGGTGGAGTTGGATCATCAGGATCTCCAAGGGGAAGGAGATTGCTTGGATCAGTTCTTGGGACAACAGCCCTTCTTCTTACCGGACCATCCAGGTCTATGACAGGAGGAGGATTTCTCCCCCTAGGAGATATCTGGGGTCTGGTGGCCTGGTGAGCCTCCAAATCACGCCTCAGCCTTTGGATTTCAGCCTCATAAGCCCTGATCCTTTCCTGCACTTCTTGGGGATTCGCCCCTGGGGTGCTTTGGGGGCGTTGCCTTCCATCGGCCATTGGCTCTTTTCCAGGACGCCTCCTTCTCGGGGCCACTTCATCATCCGAAGATTCGGAGTCTCTCTCAGTATAAGGACCAGAAAATTCCCGATCCTCAGGAATAGGACCCAAACCTCGTATATAGGGGGGTGACTGCCCTCGTTCTTCGCCTCGCCCAGTATATCCGCTTCCTCCAACCTCAGGGCGAAGGGGCATCCCATAAGGGGGGTTAGTAGTAACAACAGTTGAATATTCATACCCGACGGGTCGAGAATTCATAGGTATATGTACTTGTTGAACTTGAGGATTCGTACCTTGAATAGTCGGGGGAGTTGTCCCTTGTGGCTGAGGTTGAGTTGCCCCTGTCTGGGCTTCCCCCTGAGTAGATGCATAAGTTGAATGGGGAGGAACCTCCACGGTTGATGAAATCACCTGGGTTGTCTCTGATGGTGTTCCTTCCTCTAGAACTCCAATTGTTCTCCGTGTTCTCGCCATGGTTGTTGTTGTGTTTTCCCACAGACGGCGCCAAATGTTATGGATAAAAAACTAAGGTTATTACTTGCTGTATTTAATACTAAGATTCGGGAGCTCAAGGCCTTTAATGGCTGCTCTCGTGTTTCGTGACTCAATCTGCCTTTACGAGATGCCTACGTATCTCTGTGAATTAGAGAATCAAGCCAAAAACGTAGTTCTGATTGGTGGGGGTAAGACCCCTTATATAGATGTTGGGAGTCCTTGAATTGGACTTGGTATAGGAGACTTGGTGGGCAAGTCTCATAATTAGAATGGACTTTGGAGTCCTAGATAGTAGGAAACTGATTCCTTATCCTTTTAGGTCCCCTTGAGGCTAATCTCCAAGGATTTATATCGTTATCGGGACTCTTTTCAACATCTGATTTGTCCCTTATTAATTAATTACGAAATTAATTAATAATCAGGGATTTTGGGCCTTTTTTATTCCATCAGGCCTGATCTGGTCCATCAGGCTTAACCTTTCTGGTCTGAGTATCATATATCTTTTTATTGGGCCTAGCAGCCCACAACTTGTACAATTAATGCAGTATTTAATTATACAAGCATAATTTATTTATCCCAATCAAAACTTCAGGGACCAAACTGCATCGTCCCCAAAAGTCCAGGTACCAAACTGCAATTTTACAACCCCCGTCGCCGGAAAATACAGGGGTGGCCGGAGAACACGATTCTGGCACCCTCACCTCACCACAAGCTCTAAATCACATTTACAGACAACCAGGAACTTATTCATGCAATCAAATCATTCAAATAACCCCAGACTTGGCCGGAAATTGGCCAAGAACATCGTCGGTTTGCGGCGAACTTCGGAAAATTTTAAAATACAACTCCCTTCGATTCAGACATCATCTGTTAACGAGCTATATACCAATCGACTGCAAATTTCATAAGGAACATAATCCACTATAAATCAACAGTTAATAACCCCTAAATCAAAAAGCCCCAATTTTCAATTGAAAACATTCATACGGGTTATAAACCCTAATTTTAAAATTCGAGAATTAAACCCACTTTTGAGCATGTTATTGAACTCCAAATCAGACGTATGACATATGAAAATCATCAGGAAAACAAGCTCTACAACATGCACGCATCAAATCATACAAACAATCATCCGAACAAAAATTCATACTTTTAATAAAATTAATTCGAAAATAAATAATTTTTTAGAAAATAAACCTTGATTTCTGCAATGATTTGGAACACAGAATCTGATAGAACACCTCAAGACCTTTGGATTGAGTACTCGAGCTTTCTAAACTGAATTCAATAACACCTCCAAAAGCTTGTTTGATTCTCGAAAGATTATATGAATATAAGGTTTTTCTCTGGAAAGTTATATAATTATCTGTCTGCAAATGATTTTGATATGAAATAAAATATGGTAAAAGGTTATTTATAATTATGGAAAATTAGTATCCCGTTGGATCATTCCGGATATAAAACTGTACGTTTATTTATAAAGACTGATCCAAACGGTATCGGTTTTCGGGACAGTTATCCAGATCTGTTCAATTTTTACTGCGATTTTGGTCTCAGCGCCTGGTTACACGTACTACGAGGTGATAGTTGGGATAGTTTAATAAAAATCTCCCGTTTATCGAAAATACGAGTTTTATTGATTTACCGAAACAAATATTGTATCGAAAATGTTGCCCCGGGATCCGCGCAGGACAAGCCGTACGCCAGATCGAAAAAGCCGAAACATAGAATATGCTCGAAATATTACAATTAGGTTAGGAAGGAGTTCTCAGAAGAGTTTCGGGTTCTAAAAATGTAAAAATGGATGACGTCAGTTGGTTCCCGTTTTTATAAAATAGATTTTAAATACCAGGAAAAAGATTTTATAAATTTTATATGATCCTTATAAATTCATAAATCAACATAAAAATAATTAGGAAGATATGAAAATTATCTATATTTTATTTTGGACATATAAAAATTAAAATACTCAATTATTAATATTTTTAAACATCCAAACACACTTAACAATTAATTCACAGAATAGATACTAAACACATATATTAATTATTTATTAGCAAAAATAATTACACGATATATCCCGGATATTACATCTATCCCCCCTTAAAAGGATTATGTCCTCAGAATCTCCTAAGAAAAGAAATGAGGGTACTTTTCTCTCATATCACTTTCCAACTCCCAGGTTGACTCTCAACCTTTGGGTTTCTCCATAACACTCTTACTACCTTCACCACTTTATTTCTCAATACCTTTTCTCTTTTCTCTAAAATTTCTATCTGACTCTTTACATATGACAAATCTGCCTGAAGCTCTATTGGCTCATATTCTATTACATGCATGGAGTCTGGATTATATTTCTTAAGCATTGATACGTGAAAAATATTATGAATGTGCTCCATGTGCGGAGGCAACGCCAACTCGTAAGCTACTTTGCCAACGCGCTTTAGAATCTCAAAAGGTCCGACATATCTTGGACTCAGCTTTCCTTTCTTTCCAAACCTCGTTAGTCCCTTCCACGGTGATACTTTCAGTAATACCAAGTTTTCTTCTTTGAATTCCATGTCTTTCCTGGACTGATCTGCATATTTCCTTTGACGGTCCTGTACGGCTATCAATCTCTTTTGGATAATTTCAATTACTTCTTTTGTCTATTGTACTAGTTCAGGTCCAAGTATTTTGCGTTCTCCTACTTCGTCCCAATTCACTGGAGATCTGTATTTGCGTCCGTAAAGGTCTTCATAGGGTGGCATCCCAATACTGGCATGATAACTGTTGTTATAAGCAAACTCTACGAGAGGTAAATGCTCGTCCCAACTTCCTTTGAAATCAATAGTACAAATACGTAACATGTCCTCAATTGTCTGAATCGTTCTTTCACTTTGGCCATCCGTCTGGGGGTGATAAGTCGTACTCATATTCAATCTCGTTCCCAAACATTCTTGAAAACTTTTCCAAAATCTTGAATTAAATCTTGGATCTCGATCAGAAACGATAGATACAGGAACTCCATGACGAACTACAATTTCCTTTAGGTACATATGGACCAACTTGTTGAGTGAAAATCTTTCATTTATAGGCAGAAAATGAGCTGACTTGGTAAGTCTATCCACTATAACCCAAATGGCATCATGATTAGCCCTTGTCCTTGGTAATCCTACTATGAAGTCCATGGCAATATGTTCCCACTTCCACTCTGGAATTTCCAATGGCTGTAGCAATCCACTTGGTCTTTGATGTTCGGCTTTAACTCTCTGACGTGTATAACATCTGCTAACCCATTCCGTAATTTCCCTCTTCATATCTGGCCACCAATAACTTTCCTTTAAATCTCTGTACATTTTGGTACTCCCTGGATGGATGGAATATCTTGAATTATGTGCTTCCTGTAAAATTTCATTCTTCAGCTCCGTCACCGGTGGAATCCAAATTCTAGAAGAAAACCTAAGAATACCTTGATCGTCCTTCTGCGTGCACAATTCCTCACCCACCAAACGATTTATATCTTGATCCATTACATCTTTCTGACAGTTCTTTATTTTCTCTAGCAACTCCGGCTGAAAAGTCATACTATAAACTTTTGCTTCATTAGGCCTGCAAACTTTAATCTCCAATTCAAGTTTCTAAAATTCCTTATATATCTCTTCAGGTACTAATAACATATTTAACTTTTCCTTTCGACTTAACGTGTCTGCTACAACGTTCTCTTTACCGGGATGATAATTAATCGAGCAATCGTAATCCTTGATCAATTTTTAACCATCTCCTTTGCCTCATATTAAGTTCCTTTTGTGTGAATATGTACTTTAAGCTTTTGTGATCCGTGAAAATCTCGCACTTTTCTCCATACAAATAATGTCTCCAAATTTTCAAAGCGAAAACTATGGCTGCTAGCTCCAAATCATGAGTAGGATATTTCTGTTCGTGTGGTTTCAATTGCCTTGACGCATACGCAATCACCTTATCGTGATGCATTAGAACGCATCCTAGTCCTTTATGAGAAGCATCGCTATAAATTACAAAATTCCCTTGATCGTCGGGAAGTGACAACAGGTGCTGTGATTAATCGTTGCTTTAGTTTATGAAAACTTTCTTCGCAGTTGTCGTTCCATATAAACTTTTCATTCTTCCGTGTAAGCTTTGTCAATGGTATTGCAATCCTTGAAATTTTTTGAACGAATCGACGATAATATCCCGCTAATCCCAAGAAACTTCATACCTCGATGGGTGTTCTCGGTCTTTCCCAATTTGTAATTGCCTCGATCTTTGCTGGGTCCACTTTGATCCCTTCATTACTGACTATGTGTCCTAAGAACTGAACCTCCTGTAACCAAAACTCACACTTCGAGAATTTAGCATATAATTTCTTTTTCCTTAAAATCTCCAAAGCTGTTCTCAAATGTTCCGCATGATCCTCTTCCATTTTTGAATAAATTAAAATATCGTCTATAAACACAATAACGAACTTGTCCAAATACTCTTTGAAAATTCTATTCATCAGATCCATAAACGCTGCCGGGGCATTGGTCAATCCAAAAGACATTACTAAAAATTTTTGTAATGCCCATACCTTGTTCTGAAAGCTGTCTTTGGTATATCTTCTGGCTTGATCTTCAGTTGATGATATCCCGATCTCAAATCAATCTTAGAGAAATACTTGGCTCCCTTCAGTTGGTCAAACAGATCGTCAATTCTAGGTAATGGATACTTGTTCTTGATTGTAAGCTTGTTGAGCTCCCTATAATCGATGCACAGTCTCATGCTTCCATCTTTCTTCTTGACAAATAATACTGGGCTCCCCACGGGGATACACTGGGTCTGATTACTCCTTTCTCTAACAGCTCTTGCAATTGCTTCTCTAACTCGTTCATCTCAACGGGCGCCATTCTATATGGGGCCTTGGATACCGGTTCCGTTCCAGGTGCTAAGTCGATTGCAAACTCAATTTCTCTATCTGGAGGAAGTCCTGGTAACTCATCGGGAAACACGTCTGGAAATTCATTCACTACTGGAATATCTTCAAGTTTCACTGGCTCCTGACTCCTATCAATCACATATGCCATAAAATGCTCGCATCCTTGTCGTAATAACTTCTTGGCTTGAATCATCGTTAAGAACTTCTTTACTTGTTTCTGACCCTTAAACGTTGCTATTCTTTTGTCTGGCGTTTTCACCATTACCTTCTTATTTCGACAATCTATCTGAGTATCGTGCTTAGATAACCAATCCATTCCTAGGATAACGTCAAATTCTCCTAACTTAAATGGTATCAAATCTACATAAAACTTATTACCAGAAATCTCAATTTCATATTTCCCACAAACTTGATTGACAAATACACGTTCTTGATTTTCCAATTCCACAGTCATTATTTCATTTAAATACTCAACTGGACAATTTAACTTACTAACAAAATCTTGTGAAATAAACGATCGAGTTGCTCCCGAATCTATTAACACTTTGGCACATAAAGAATTCACATTAAGCGTACCTGCCATGACATCTGTATCCTGGATAACATCCTTTATAGACATGTCAAAAACTCTAGCCCTTAGAGTCTCATTTACTGCTGGGGTAGATCCCATAATCCTCAATGCATTACTGACTGGGGCTGGTGTCTTGCAATCCTTGGCTATATGTCCTAGTTTCCCACATTTAATACACGTAAATCCAATGGCTGAAACCTTCACTGCTGGATTCCGGATAGGCTGATCCATATTAACTGGCTCTCTTGATGGCTGATTTCGGCACTCCCTTGAATAGTGCCCTTTCTGATTGCACTTAAAACAAACTACATTCAACTTATTACAAACTCCCCCATGCTTTTTCCCACATACTTGAGAATCTGGAAAAGTTAATCTCAACTGATTTGGCTGATTCGCATTAACTGGACGGTTGCCCTGGCTTCCGTCGCTTGCATTCTGTCTCCTGAAATTAAAATTCCTCCCTGGCTAAAACTTGCCCTTCTTAAAATTTGGAAACTTCCCTGGTTGTGACTGATCTTCATTCCCTTCAAATTTCCTTTTCTTGCTTTCTTTCTCCTTTTGTGACATCTCACTCTCTGTCTCTGCGATCGTAGCCTTCTGTACAACTCCTGCATAAGTATCCAATTCAAAAATGGCTACCTTCCCTCTGATCCATGGTTTCAAACCTTGCTGGAATCTTTTAGCCTTCTTCCTGTCAGTATTCACATACGACGGCACATAACTTGACAATTCCTCAAACTTACTCTCATAATCTGTCACCGACATGTTTCCTTGCTTTAATTCTAAAAACTTCAACTCCATCTGATCCTGGACAAACTGAGGAAAATACTTTTCTAAAAACAATTCCTTAAACCTTTCCCAGGTAATAATATCTGTACCTTCCAATGTCTTCACCATCTCCCACCAATAGGTGGCCTCATTCTTCAAATAGTAACTTACAAACTCAACCTTCTGTTTGTCCTTTACTTTTACTAAGGCAAATGCCTTCTCTATCTCTTTTAACCAAACATTTGCTTCAATCGGCTCTAAGGAACCCTTGATTTCTGGTGGGTTTACTGCCTGAAAAGTTTTAAAAGTTACCTGGGGATTAGTCTGTCTTTGTTGTTGTTGTGCCAAGTGAACTGTTTGTTGGGCCAAGATTTGAAGAATCTGGGCTATTGCTGGGTCTATGGGTCCTGGGTTTGCATTTTGGTTTGTATCATCTTGATTGTTATTGTTGTTGTTGTTGGTTTCTTCATTCTGGGTGTTGGTGCGGGTGTTTCTTTTGGGAGGCATTTTCTGTAAGAATCAAACAACTTATTTAGCTTTTAAACCAAATTCTTTGCAAAAAATAAAAGTTTTGTAAAACAGAAATATTTCTTTTTTGAAAACAGTTATAACTAAGTAAATTGCATGCTTCTTTACAGAATATAAACAGTTATGGAAAATAGGGTACATGGTATCACAAGGGTATAACTGGTGTAATAAATAAGGTAAAGTAAAACAGGTGCTGTAAAATGAATGACAATACTGGAAAGGAAATGTGCTGATATATATAGATCAAAAGTTTTGGGTAGTACAAGCGTAAAGATGCTTCGAAATTAAGAGCAAAAAGGGTACAACAACCTACTCACTAGTCAGCATAGCTAATCTATGAATACAACTCAAAAGTCTACTGATACACACTACACACTACTGTACATACTACATAACCATCACAATACTGCTCAGCATCTCTGGATCTCTAACTCATGGCAAGTCTGGACCTCCAATCTCCTCAAGCTCCTCTAGAACCCATTTAGCCCACTCCACTAGGAAATCAGGGGTGATGTCCTCATGTATAGCCTCAGCAATCCTCACTGCAGCTGCTCTACGAAATGCCTGGAGCCTCTCTCAGAGTCGTCTCTCACCACTTCCAACCTCTCTGGTACGCATAATATATAGTAACTCCTGAATCTGACCCTGTAGGAATCGCTGCTCCATAAGGCAAGCCTCAAACTGATGATATGGAACAGGATAGGAAGAGAACTGGAAAGGTACTCCTGTAACTGAGTGACTAGTAAAGCCTGAATCAGCATGTGGGGGTCCTCTGATAGGTGGCCTCATGCCTGGAGGTGGAATAGCCTGCAATGGTACGGGCTGCAACACAGGTGGAGGTAGTATAGCCAACACTGGTGGAACAACAGGACGTGGATACGAAGACGGTACTCCAACTGAAGGCTCTGAGTGATCAGCTGATATGGGGATAAAAGAGTCGGCCATCGCTGCTATCTGAAATCATATCACAATATAAGAATCTCGAAACACGATGTGAATCATACTAATACCTGTTATACCAAAGCACTCAACCTCTCGACGTTCTATCTTTCTATTCCTTACTTCTAATCCTAACCCTCTACCCATTCCTGTAAACCTAGGCTTGTGTCAGTGACTTATAACCTGTAGCTCTGATACCAAACCTGTGGCGCCCTCCAAACCCGGGTCAGAAGTTTGGGGTCCACACACACACCTTATTAATAACCTGCTTATAACAATGATAAATATAATAATAATATGCAGTGACCCTACTTACCAACTACCACAGACCGCAACAGGTTAAAGTATGCACACAAGCCAAACACACCTACTTATATTACAAACATTCAAATCCAAACTATTCCAAACTCAGAACTGAGTATTAAACATTATTACAAACTTTTACAAACTCAAATTATCCCAGAAGAAGCCTACTAGCTTAGCTCGATCAACCTGAACCCCTAGCTCTCGCGCTGGACTGGGGATCCTCGGTACCAACCGGTTCCTTTTTAACTGGAATGAACATAAACAACATCGCACAAATGAGCTAACTAGCTCAGCAAGTCACAATGACAAAACTGAGAATAATGATCATCAGGTAAATATGGTTATGATATCAAGTGAACAATGGATTATAATTTAGAATTGGATATTATATTTTCATTTTAAAAACCAAGGTTAGGCTGCTGATCAATCATGCACTAACCCCGAGCAAAGCACACAACACTGCTCTAACGACTGGATCCAAGGCACACATTGGCCTAACTTGACCATTATATGGTCTGACCACGAATCTGGTCCACAATTTTTATAAAAACAATCCAATTCTACCATAATAACAGAATAAGCAATAATAAACAATAAACAGGATCATTAACAACATTGGACGTTCAATAATGAAAATGGTTTCAATCTGTGTAAAGATCAATATGGCGTTTCCAAAGCTTGGCTGTTAGGTAATGAAAGAATTGGATAACAAAGGAATCAACATTTCAGGGTTCCAAGAATTTGGTCTTTCAAAGCATAAGATACAATGGTTTGAATGTGTAAGCAATTTGGTTCAGTGTTTAATATTTAGTTTGTATGTATTTGTGGAGTAGTATCGTATATTTGAGGTTCGTATTTGGGTATACAACAATCAATGGTCTAGAAAGAATCAGGTTTACGGCTCAAGATCAATAACTGAAATCAAGGTTTAGGGTTCAGTGCTCCAAAGAACTTGCAATGTAAAACAACAATATCAATCAATATAATATCTCGAGAAAGTTCAGAACACTTGCCTGTTACTAGCTTATTACACTGCACTTGCTCTCAATCACCACTGTCTTACTCCTGGACTATCTGTTTCCCTTTCCTACGCCTTGCCTCTTCTGCTCACATATCATAAGCATCTATCAATATTTAACTCATATGATTCTATTCAACACATAGTTCTATCTACCCTTCGTTTCACCCAAATCTGATTAACGGATTAAAAGTTACGAAATAACAAGTAAATATCGAATATACAAACCGAAAGTCAACCAACAAGTCACATATAACACATATCACGTCACATAATTAATAATATATCATTTATAAATAAATCTCGGGTCATAAACAAGCTTTCTGGTATTTAAAATGATTATTAAAACATTTTTCGGAATTAAAAAGGGTCGTTGGATCAATTTCGAAGCAGTAAATAGGGTTCGGTTGGCCAATTCTGGCTTCAAAATAATTTCATAATAATTATCGAGCCTTGAAAACAATTTAAAATAGTATTTTAAAGCTCGAAACTATTTTTCGGAATTTTTAAATCATTTTTAAATAATTAAATCTAATTAAATAATTAATTAAAATCAATTAATAATTAATTAAGTCAATTAATCAATTAATTTCCGAATTAATTGACCAATTAATCAATTAAAAATTAACTGAAATTAATTAAATAATTAATTCAGATTTATTTTTGAATTAAAAATAATTTTTGAAATTAAAATAATAATTTTTAGAATTTTCAGAAATTAAAAAGGAATTTTTATAATAAAGATAAATAGGAAATATGATTTTTGAATATTTTTAAAACAGGAATCCTAAATTTGCAAATTCTGGAAACTTGAGGGACCAAACTGCATCGTCCCCAAAAGTCCAGGTACCAAACTGCAATTTTACAACCCCCGTCGCCGGAAAATACAGGGGTGGCCGGAGAACACGATTCCGGCACCCTCACCTCACCACAAGCTCCAGATCACATCTACAGACAACCAGGAACTTATTCATGCAATCAAATCATTCAAATAACCCCAGACTTGGCCGGAAATTGGCCAAGAACATCGCCGATTTGCGGCGAACTTCTGAAATTTTCAAAACACAACACCCTTCGATTCAGACATCCTCTGTTAACGAGCTATATACCAATCGATTGCAAATTTCATAAGGAACATAATCCACTATAAATCAACAGCTAATAACCCCTAAATCAAAAAGCCCCAAATTTTAATTGAAAATATTCATACGGGTTATAAACCCTAATTTTAAAATTCGAGAATTAAACCCACTTTTGAGCATGTTATTGAACTCCAAATCAGACGTATGACATATGAAAATCATCAGGAAAATAAGCTCTACAACATGCAAGCATCAAATCATACAAACAATCATCCGAACAAAAATTCATAATTTTAATAAAATTAATTCGAAAATAAATAATTTTTCAGAAAATAAACCTTGATTTCTGCAGTGATTTGGAACACAGAATCTGATAGAACACCTCAAGACCTTTGGATTGAGTACTCGAGCTTTCTAAACTGAATTCAATAACACCTCCAAAAGCTTGTTTGATTCTCGAAAGATTATATGAATATAAGGTTTTTCTCTGGAAAATTATATAATTATCTGTCTGCATATGATTTTGATACGAAATAAAATACAGTAAAAGACTATTTATAATTACGGAAAAATAGTATCCCGTTGGATCATTCCGGATATAAAACGGTACGTTTATTTATAAAGACTGATCCAAATGGTATCGGTTTTCGGGACAGTTATCCAGATCTGTACAATTTGTACTGCGGTCTTGGTCTCAGCGCCTGTTTACACGTACTACGAGGTGATAATTGGGATAGTTTAATAAAAAGCTCTCGTTTATCGAAAATACGAGTTTTATTGATTTACCGAAATGAATATTGTATCGAAAATATTACGCCGGGACCCACGCAAGACAAGCCGTACGCCGGATCGAAAAAGCCGAAACATGGAATATGCTCGGAATATTACAATTCGGTTAGGAAGGAGTTCTCGGAAGAGTTTCGGGTTCCAAAAACGTAACAACGGATGACGTCGGTTGGTTCCCGTTTTTATAAAATAGATTTTAAATACCCGGAAAAAGATTTTATAAATTTCTTATGATCCTTATAAATTCATAAATCAACATAAAAATAATTAGGAAGATATGACAATTATCTATATTTTATTTTGGACATATAAAAATTAAAATACTCAATTAATAATATTTTAAATCATCCAAACACACTAAACAATTAATTCACAGAATAGATACTGAACACATATATTAATTATTTATTAGCAAAAATAATTACACTATATATGTCGGATATTACAATATATATATGTATATCAAGGAGATTTAGAATACTTGCATCATATATAAAAGCTGGGTTAGCACACACTTGCAGTGTAAATAAAAAGGTAGGTTAAAACACTTACCTTGAGAAAGGCTTGACTTGACTGACAGGTAAGAGCAACTGGGAGCTTTACTCGACTTTAATGGCAAGTTTACCCTCATCTCGTGAGTCTATACAAAATAATAATAACCTCATTATAATATATTCTCACCAACTCAACCTAATTATAAACCGAAATTAAGCACATTGGCACTTAGGCCTATAAACACATACATGCTTACAATTATCTTATAAGCATAATAGTTCACATAGCCGCATATGCTCAAATAACACATTTAGGTACATAATAATATATCAACACATTATATTGCATCACTAAGCTTGGATGATCTCACTCCACTTACTCAAGTCACTTAGTTATGCTAAACTAGTTAAAACTCCTAATATTGACCTCATAACTCGAAGTGCCTTTCCTGAACCATCAAGTTCCTATTGACCCTGACCTAGGCCCTACATTCTAATGACTTCATACTATCTTACAATTATGATGTTCAATGAGGCCTCACTCATAAGTGCTCTAAAACTAATTGTTAAGTGAATGTGCTCATTATAGTGATTTCGTGATGACATTAATGGTTTTTTGATTACAATTGACACTCTTACACCTAAAGTTTACCTCCAAAACTTCTACACTAGACTCTTCTGATCATAAGGTAACAACCAAACTTGGTTTCACTCAAAGGCCTAGCTTGGGCCTCCCTAGGCCTAAGCTTAAAGTCCATGGTTCCCCTGTTTTCTAAACAGAAAAGTGTCTTGTTTTGCACTAACTTGTGACACATGATTATAACTCAATTCCTATGAACTATGGCTGTAAAAACACCTCTGACAATCCCTCTAACTAGGTCCAATCAAGGCCTAGTGAGGGCCTACCCATGACATGGTCAAAACTCGTCATTTCTAGGTTATAGTCAAACTGTCCCCTAGGGAACAAATTTAGTGTTTTCACTCGTGCACCTAACCAAACAACCTACAAACCTCTAATTAACATCTAAAGTATGAAATATACTCCTATTACTAGCTTCTGGTGGCTTGGGCCTCAAAGTGCATTACAATGACAAGGTCATATCTCACCCTAAACCTCATGATACCAAACTGAAAATCTGCAGAATCTAATGTACCCCTTCCACCATGTTTCCCACTTGACAAGCCAAACCAAACCAAACATCAACCAAAACCCAAACTAAACCTCAACCAAGGAAACCTACTGAACTAACACTCGCACACATAATATTGGCTTAGTGGAGATCACCCTTACCTAAAGTACAATATAGCAAAACAAGAGTCAAAATAATACATTAATTACAAGTCATCACAATTTCGAGAATAACAACTCAAATCCTCCATATATAAGAATCAAAATCACGTAACAAAGAGAAAAAATCGTAGTTAATATCTTAACTCAACTGAAATTAGAGTTTATTAACAAAAATCAATCCAAATGATCAAGAACTTTCAAAAATCATGAGTTGAACCTATACTTGCATGCTCTCCAACTTACAAGCCAAAAACAATATGGTTTCCATATAAATTTCATCATATAATCAACATGCAAGCCTAGCATTAGTCATAACTAATATGATCACTTAGCATTCAAAGAGTTTTATCAAGTTTTTATTTCCAAATCCATGATATTAATCACATAAACATACAAAAATCAAACAAAACAACAAGAACACCATCCATTCGGCTCCTAACAAGTCATGGCCGAATGGATTAGGGTGAAAACAACATTTGCACAAGTGTGACACACTTATGTCTAGCCATTCTCAACCCCATGGTAATATATCTCATGGTAAAAACCTTAGTTCACAAGAATCAAAGGTGTTCACTTTGAGTTTAACAAAACACTACCATGCAAGATTAAAATATAGATTTTTCATCATAAACTCTTTGTATTATAAATAAATATATGGGAAGTGAGATTACTTAATGGAGGGTGGATGTTTGAATGAAAAATGAAGGAGAATGGGGGGTAGGGGCTTCGGCCGAGAGAGGGAGAAGAGGGGAGAGAGTGGAGTGAAGTGAAGTGAGAATGAGGTTGAGTGTTTTTACTAGCTTTTGGTTATTCAAATAATAATATTCAAAGGTATGTAGTAAGTGGAGTTAAATTTTACTATTCTATCCTTCTTCCACTACTAGCAATATTTCCATGCAAGGTTATTTATGCACTTTGGCTAGTGAAGTAGTAGTTAGTGGGGTTGGAGTTTCCAAGTTTGCCCTTATCTTGTGTTGGAAGTAAAATGCATGCATGGAGAACTAAGTAGATTGCAAATTTAAAATTAACTAATCTATATAAAATAATTTCTACAAATATAAATACACTTCCATAAATCACAAAATATATATCATAAAATAGCTTATGATTTTAGAAATTTAATGATACAAAATTTGAAATTTTTTTTGTTAAAAGATTTTTAAAAATCGATTTTTCCTATTGAATGAAATACTTTTGATTATCATTTAAAAATACTAAATAATAAGATCTTCCTTTCAAAATTTTTTGTGCAAACTAATACATTAAACACCTAGTTTATGGGCACTCAACATATAAATCACCCATATTTATAATTCCACACAATTTAAATCTCAAATATAAACACATAATTATAAATAAGATTTAGAAATACCGGTCATAACAATTCTCTTTATAATTTATTAATTCTTAATTTACTGTGATATAAATGTTATATTAATAAATGTCCTTGAAATATGATATGAAATTCTATATCTCTAAGTACGTGACTTAGAAATGAGATTATGAGAATATTATCAATATTCCTAAAGGTCCCTAGTCGAGTATTATTATTAAGGGACAATAATAATGTATTAAGACTGGTGTGTATGTTGACTGATGATCACATCTCATTGATCATAGGTATAGTGATACTAAAGTAAAAAACACAGGCGGATGTATATGTACATGGTCCTGGACAGACCCAATATGAGATTTTACATTTATGTTGTGTCATAAGTAATTCTCACAGTGATAATAATGTAATGGTCCTTAGACCTGAATTCATTATATTTCTATACGATAATTAATATAGATTGATTCCATTAAAAGTTATCATTGACTGGGTAATGATAAAAGTGGACATTGGGTATATTATGAATCATATAAGAAATATGAATGATCTAGATGGGATTTAACCCCCCTATTTTAGGAGTGATATTATTGGCCTCTTGTGTGAGCTAGAATATGAAATGCGTGGCCACGCTCAAATGTTAATTTTATATGATAGTCTACTCATTGATCAAGAAAACTTAGATTAAACTATGATGAGGATGACACATTACATTCCTCTAGTTTAATATATAATATTTGGTTAAAGGGATTATATTACATTATACATTATTCACGAAAGGTTTAATCGATCGCCGATTCAATTATTATTACTTGGGTAGCAATGATGTATTACTAGATGCCGCTCATTTTTTACGATTTTAAATTAGATTTAAAATTCATTGCCAACGTAATAATAACCTATAGGGTCACACACCAAGAATGCTTGAAAGATTATTTAATTTAAATTGGATTTAAATTATATTAAAGTAATTCAAATTATTTATAATATTAATTAAGTATGACCTAATTAATTAGATAAATATTGATATTCAAATTTACTAATATTAATTATGAAATTTATTTGTTAAATAATTAAGTGAGAATTAATTATAATAAAAATAGGAATTTTGAATTAATAATAACTTCTAATTAGTTAAAAGTTATAATTCGTTTTCCTACTCTCTATATAAGATCTCATGTGTGGCTGATTTTGTAAGAATTTTTTTTTCTAAAACCCTAGCCACCAAGGGAGAAGATGGAGAGAGCAAGAAGAAACGAGTTTGTGTTAGTACACATTCAATCCTTGAGTTCAAGCATTCGTGTGGACACCGATAGAGCATAGATCGCGAGAGCGGGATGCGTGGTGATTGAACAAGCTTTGGATCTCCATTAGTCAACCAATTGGTAAAGCTTCTTAAGGTAAACAATCTGATCTATGAATTAAATATATGTTTTTCACATGGATCCTACGATGGGTTTCAAAAATTCTGTTTTTTTTACGTTTTAATTACTGTTTCTGTTGCGTTTATGTGCTCGAAACCCAACAAATTGGTCATCCAGTCTGAAGAATCTTCTAAATCCTTTATCATCCATGAATTTCATTAGCCAATAAGGCCTCAAATGCACTCTCTTTCCTGTGAAGGGAATTGATAGAGTTTTAGGAAGTGCATCTTTGGCTTTATTACTCCTTAGCTCTTCAATCTTCTTTAGAACCAGTCTCCTTGCAGTCACATTAAATCCAAAGTTTTTTTTAAAAGATGAGTAGATCTTTATTAGTACATAACAACTTTCTTCTAGAATCATGTGAAGGGCCATGTGATTTCTTTCCCTGCCTTGTAGTTGAACACCAATCTTTCAGGAAGATGTCTGTGAGCATCAATTCCTCTTACTTCTTCCAGTTCATTCAAGTAGAGGTTTAAATCTGAAAACTCCTTGATATCACAGATATATAAAAGATCTTCCTTGTTGACTGTAGATTCAGCTTTGGTTAAGGTCTTGGTTCTGAGAGTCACATGCTTCACTTTCTTGATTGCTCTAGTCTTTGTTTTCTTTGGCTTGCTGAAGATATGTAAGTTGACTTTAGGAATTGGAAAACTTTCCCAGTCTATTGGCTCATCCTTGGGAACTATGGGCTCACCATAAAAGTTCTTTGTAGGATCTACCTTGAATTCGTCCTGTACCACTGGTGGCTTGGATGGTTGAGTTGTAGATGTAGAATGTTTGGGAATGTAGTCTTCCATTTCCTCATCACTAAAGTCCAATCTTCTCTTGATTCTTTGCTTATACCTTGGTTTCTTTATCTTTTGAGGTGCATCTTGCACTTTCTGATCCTTAGCTTCAGTAATCACAGATGGTTGTGCAAAAATCTCTGTTGTAGTCTTCACAGCTTGAAGTTTGGCCAAAATAGCAGCTTGCTCCTTCTTTTGTTTGAGCTTCTTAGCATCTAAGGTAGCCTGCTTCTTTTCTTTCCTGATTCTTTCCTTCTCTTCCTTCTTAGCTTCCACAAACAGAGGATGTCCAGCCACACATAGATTTCCTTACCATTTTTGTAGATTTTGGCAATCTTTCTTTTAAGTGCTGAATCAGTTGGATCTTTGAAAAATGCAATTGACCTAGCCAACAGCTTCTTTTTATCTGGCCTAGGTGTCTCAAACACAAGATCCACAAGATTTTTGTCTGAGAACTTTAAGTAGTTGCTTTTAGGCTTCAAGATTAGATTTGATTTTGGAGATTTGATGCATGAGGTTTGTCCTTTTTCCAAGTTGCCCAAACTCATTTCATGCACTGAGAGTTGTTTTACTTGAGAATGGTGATGAAAGGTCTTGTCTAGCTTCTGTAACTGACCAAATTTCCCATGAATAGCTGCATCAATCTTCTTCCATTTCTCATCTAGTTCCTTCTCAACAGCTGCAACATCAAGCATCTTGACATTTGTCTTTGAATCAAGTTTAGCAGCTGCTATTTGGATCAGATCAATGCTGTCCAATACTGGTGGCTTTGGCAGAGTAATTTTTGGAATAATTACTTGACTGATTTGAACATTTACCACATGCTCCCCCTCACTGGTTGGCTCTGCTTGATTGACTTGGATTGCTAAATCTTTCTCCACCTTTTTGTTATCATCAAGTAGAGTGGAGGTAGAAGTTTGTGCAGCCACCAGCTTTTGCAGCAACTGAGTTTGCTGGGCTTGATATAGCCGGATACCTGTGAGAGATACCTCTATTATAGTTAGCCTTGCATCAAGGGAATCCACTTTAGTAGCAAGATCATATTCTTCCTTAGCTGTCTTTTAATGTCAAGCATTGTTGTATCTGGAAGTTTAGCATCCAATCTTTCAGAGACATCTTTCTTTACTTGATCAATCTCAGTTTTGATAGAAGTGACATCCTGATTGTGTTGAAGAGCTTGAATCTGATGTAATTGTAGAGAGTTGAGATGTGCCTTTAAGAGCTTCCTGGTGCTAGCATTTGTGGTAGATTGAAGAGCATTATGTATCTCTTGAATTTGATGGATGAGAGTGGTTTTGAAGTGTTGAATATCACATTCCTTAGAGAATGCCCATAATGGCATGCCAGATCTGGAGCTAGGGCCTACTTCTCCCCCTATGTCCATGAGCTTTTCATTATCATCACCATCATCTCCAAAGAAATCTATAGACTCTCCAGTACCATAGTCAGCATCATCACCAGCTCTAGGTGGCATGGCTGTGATGGCATCCTTTGCTATTTGTATTGATTGAGTAGTATATACCAAGTTCAACATCTTTTCTGTATTTTCATTACCCTGTCCAACCAAGAGTTGATATGTTGGAACAGGATGAATAAATGTCTCTGCATCCAAAGAGATGGAATCTATGACAGCTTGATCATGCTGAGATAGTTTCTCTCTGTCTGCATCATTGACATTCATTGACTCACTAACAATGATGTCCATCCTTATTTCTCATGTACCTGTATTTCTCTCATTTTCTCTCTATTCTTGCATCAAGGGCTCCCCTTGGCTTCCCACCCTCACACCCTCACCTTCACCATCTAAGGTGGGACTCCCCTCACTCACTTTTGCTAGATCTGAAGAAATGGTCTGCATTGGTTCACTCATTTCCTCTCCTTTTGCCTGGGAGCAACCCAGCCTCTCACTCAATTCACTCCCTGCCCTCAGTCCTAAGACTGATTGTACTACTACTAGGTCATCTGCACTTGTGATAATTGTTAGGATTTGAAGTTGTGCAGAGAGTACCGACGGATGAGGAATATCCATCGGGATAGTAGTTTGGCTAGCCGACGGATGACTGTTGTTAGGCACATCCGTCCGGATACAATCACTACTCGACGGATGAACAATATCCACCGGGATAGAAGAAATGAATGAGTTTGTAGTGGAGACTATTGTAGACTCTGTGTAGATTGATGAAAATTTGGGCACAGATGTCTCAATAGACTCAGAAAGAATTGGCAAGTGAGCCAACAAATCATCTAAAAGATGATGCTCACTTGCTTGGATTTTTGGCTTCTCCAATAGAGTTAAAGATGGAGAATTTGGAAATGATGTATGAATCATGTCTATATCCAGTGAGTCTGTGAGTGAATTTAGTGTTTCAGGTGCTTCAATTATCAATGATTTTGGTTGTGACTCCACATTTATTGGAGCCACATCAAGCTGACTTTGAGATGGTGCAGTGACTGAGTCTTTAGCTCCAGTTTGCACTGTGTGTGTTCCCTGTGCATCCCCAAGGGTTTTAGATATTTTCTTTCTGGCATAAGTCTGTGGTGAACTTCTGTCCCTAACCCTCTTGGCCTGTGCTCCTGGTTGGGAGCTTGTTTCAATAGTAACATCCTTTTGGGAGGATGGAACTAGAATTGAGCTGATTTCCTTGTTAAAAATCACAGTTTGTTGGGAAACTGTGGTGTGGCTAGGCTTGGGTACACTAATCTCACCATCCTTATCCTTAGGGTTTCTTTGATTTTCACCCTGTCCCTCACCTAACTCACCCTCCTTCACAGTCCCTCTTTGCGTTTGGTAGTTTTTGCAACTTATTTCTTTTGAAAGAAACCAGAGGGGGTTTTCCTTGCTTTGGATTTTGAAGTTGTTGATTTGGTAGCTTGGGTAGGCATCTGTTGGGTCATTGACACAGATGTCATAGCTACACTTGAAGGCAAAGAAATTTGTGAGGTTGGAAGAGTAGAGATATTGGTGCTTACCTTACTTACCTGAGGCCCCTCCATGATTGGAAAGTAGAAGAGGGCCACCTCTTTATGGTGACTTACTCTGTTAAGATCTGTAATGATTCTCCTTTCTTGAACCCAATAATTCAGATTGTTGGTTGGGTTCTCAACATCAATATTCTCAATAAGATGGTTAGCAAGCATCATAAAGAATCTAGCATAATAGACACTTTTACCTCTCTTATTAAGTTCCCCTAACTTATAACCTAACTCAAACATGATCATGTCAGTGAAGTTAAAGTACTTATCAGTAACTAGCATATAAAACATGTTAAGCATGGAATGTTAACAGAATCAAAATTACTCACTTTACTAGAAAATACCTTAGTTACCACATCATACAGATAACTTCATTCCTTTCTAAGACCTAGCCTCCTAATCGAACTTAACTTAGAAGTAGAAAGTGCATAACCCATAGAATTTAGCATGGTAACTAAATTAGCATCAGTGTGTGGAACAGTAGTAGTGTTATCTGGAATTTTAAAGCATGCTTTGATAATGTCACTATTAATGCAGAACTGCTTACCTTTGAGAGTAAAAGTTATGGTCTTGTCAGTAGAATGATACACATTTGTTGTCCATATCTCCTCCACAACCTTACAGTAGATTGTGGGTGATTCCAGCATAGCATAACCGAGTTTGCATTCCTTAAAAAAATCCATCATTTTGTGAAAATCTCCAGATTGTGGAATCTCCTTGTTCACAAGAGCTACGAAGTTGTTCTTTTCATAGACTACTAGTGCCATTGTTAAAGTATGTAAATTTGCAGAGAGAGTATTTGCTTTGGAGAAGAAAGAAGTTAAAGCAATTGATTTGAGAATGATAAAAGAATAGAATAAAAATAAATTCTACTTTTATACTATCTCAGAAATAAACTGTCAAAAATAATAAAGTGAAATAAAGTAACCAATCAAAATAGCCCAAAATAGCCGTTTAAAATAAATAAACTTTCAAAATTCTGTCAATTATCCGTCATGTTATACTTACAAACTATAAGTATACCCGATGGATAACGTTCATATTTTTAACGGCTAAGATTGAGACAGTTCGACGGATGAGAATAAAACAATTATCCGCCGGGGTATAAGATAATCCAGAAAAGTAATTGATTTTTATTAATAAATAGTATTCCGACGGATGATCAAACTCGTTGGATAATGAACATCTGTCGGGATGTAAATTTTGACTTAGCCAAAATTCCATCCAAAATAGAAAAATCAATTAAGTTTATGGCTGCATTATAAATTACAAAAATATCTAAAATTATTTAAGAATAATTAAGCATACCTAACTCACTTACCAACCTTGAAAATGTGGATTCATCAAGTGGCTTGGTAAAGATATCTGCAAGCTGCTTTTCACTTGGAACAAAATGAAGTTCCACAATACCATTCATCACATGTTCCCTAATGAAGTGGTACTTGATGTCTATGTACTTTGTTCTTGAATACTGTACTGGATTTTCAGTGATGGCAATTGCACTTGTGTTATCACAGAAAATGGGAATTTTGTCCATTTTAGACCATAGTCCAACAATCGATTTTTCATCCATAAAATATGTGCACAGCAACTACCAGCATCAATATATTCAGCTTCAGCTGTAGAAGTAGAAACTGAATTTTGCTTTTTACTGAACCAAGACACAAGTTTGTTCCCTAGAAACCGACAGGTTCCTGTTGTATTCTTTCTATCTATTTTATAACCTGCATAATCTGCATCTGAATAGCCAGTTAGATAAAAACCAGAATCTCTAGGGTACCAAATGCCAAGTTTTGGTGTTCCCTTGAGATATCTGAAAATTCTCTTTATAGCTACTAAGTGAGATTCTCTAGGATCAGCCTGAAATCTATCACAAAGACAAGTAGCAAACATTATATCTGGCCTACTAGCTGTTAAGTACAGAAGTGAGTCAACCATGCCCCTATAGCTTGAAATATCCACAGACTTTTCAGTAGTGTTTAATTCAAGTTTAGTTGCAGTGGCCATGAGAGTTTTTGCAGATGTGCAATCCATTAGATCAAACTTCTTTAAAAGATCATAAATATATTTTGTTTGACTAATGAATATTCCATCATTAACTTGCTTAACTTGTAAACCAAGAAAGTAAGTTAGTTCTCCCATCATGCTCATTTCATAATTACTTTGCATCAATTTGGCAAAATTTTTATAAAGTTTTTCATCTGTAGAGCCAAATATAATATCATCTACATAAATTTGAACAAGTATACTAGAGCCATTAACATTTCTAAAGAATAAAGTTTTATCAACAGTACCTCTTGTGAAGTGATTTTCCAAAAGAAACTTTGATAAAGTGTCATACCAGGCTGTAGGTGCTTGCTTCAGTAAATAAAGTGCTTTCAAAAGATAGTAGTCATATTCTGGAAAATTTGGATCTTCAAAACCAGGAGGCTGACTGACATAGACTTTCTCTTCCAAATCTCCATTCAGAAAGGCACTTTTGACATCCATTTGATAGACCTTGAAATTGGCATGGGCTACATAGGCTAATAAAATTCTGATGGCTTCAAGTCTTGCAATAGGAGCAAAAGTTTCATCAAAATCTATTCCTTCTTGTTGACAGTAGCCCTTAGCAACCAATCTAGCTTTGTTTTTTGATCACTATGCCATTTTCATCCATCTTATTTTTGAATACCCACTTGGTGTCAATTGGATTCTTTCCTTTAGGTTTGGGTACCAGCTTCCATACCTTGTTCCTTTCAAATTGGTTTAGCTCCTCCTGCATAGCTAAAATCCAATCATGATCCAACAAAGCTTCTTCTACCTTCTTTGGTTCATCCTTAGAAAGGAAGCTGCTATATAGACATTCTTCTTGAGTTGCTCTCCTTGTTTGAACTCTAGAAGATGCATCACCAATGATGAGCTCAAAAGGGTGATCTTTAGTCCATTTCCTTTGTTGAGGTATATTAGCTCTAGATGAAGAGGCCTCATTGTTGTCTTGATGTGTGACTGAGTTTTGATTATGAGAAACTCCCCCTGAATTTATGAATCTTTGATTTAAGAAAGGAGTACTTCATGTAGGTGATCTATTCTGACTCTCAGCTTCTCTCATTATTCTGACGGATGATGCACTTTGTATCTCGACGGATGAAGCTGATTGCCTCCCAAAGGATAAGGCAGATTGTCTCCCGACGGATGAAGCATTTTGTAACTCGACAGATGTTGAATTATGTGCTTCATTAGTTGTATATTTTTCCGTATTATCCTTAGTCACTGTTTCTTGACCACTTACATCATCACTATCATCATTAACCATCTCCACATTATCAAACTTGAGGCTCTCATGGAAATCTCCATCTTGCAGTCCTTCAATATTTTTATCATCAAACACAACATGTACTGATTCCATAATAATGTTGGTTCTTAGATTGTAGACTCTATATGCTTTTCCCACAGCATATCCAACAAAAATTCCTTCATCTACTTTAGCATCAAACTTTCCATGTTGATCAGTTTGATTCCTTAAGATATAACATTTGCATCCAAAGACATGAAGAAAATTTAGAGTTAGCTTCCTATTCTTGAACAATTGGTAGGGTGTCATGCACTTTGCTTGATAAACCAAAGAGATATTATGAGTGTAGCGGAAGTATTTACAGCTTCAGCCCAAAAATATGTTGGTAACTTTAATTCTTTAAGCATTGTTCTTGCAGCTTTAATAAGAGATCCGTTCTTCCTTTCCACTACTCCATTTTGTTGTGGAGTTCTTGTTGTATAAAATTCATGCATAATCCCATTCTCTTTATAAAATGATCTCATCACAGAATTCTTGAACTCAGTTCCATTGTCACTCCTTATTCTTCTTACTTTAAAGTCCGGATGATTGTTGACTTGCCTTATGTGATTGATGATGATTTCACTAGCTTCAAATTTAGATTTTAGAAAATATATCCAAGAGAACTTTGAGAAATCATCTACAGTTACTAGGCAATATCTTTTTCTTGAGATGGACAACATATTGACTGTTCCAAACAAATCCATGTGCAACAGTGGCAAAGGTTCTTCAATTGTTGAATCAAGCTTCTTTCTAAATGATACTTTGATCTACTTTCCTTTTTTCCATGCATCACATAATCCATCCTTTGTAAACTCCACTTGAGGAATACCTCTAACAAATTCTTTCTTGACAAGCTCATTCATGGTCTTGAAGTTTAGATGGGATAACTTTTTATGCCATATCCAACTTTCATCTTGACTTGCTTTACTGAGAAGACAAGTGATTGATTTTGCATTTGATGAGTTGAAGTCAGCTAGGTACACATTTCCCTTTCTCACTCCAGTGAGAACCACTTTATTGCTCCTTTTGTTTGTCACAACACAGGCTTCTAAATTGAAAGTAACTGAGTTGCCCTTATCACAAAGCTGGCTGATACTCAATAAATTATGCTTGAGACCATCCACTAGGGTAACCTCTTTAATGATGACATTATCTTTTGAAATCAAACCATATCCCATAGTATAACCTTTGCTATCATCTCCAAAAGTAATACTTGGGCCAACTCTTTTCTTGAACTCAGTGAGTAGGGTAGAATCTCCAGTCATGTGCCTTGAGCAACCACTATCCAGATACCAAAGATTCTTTCTGTTTCCATGATTTCTTGAAAAACTTGTTTCTATTTCATCATATTTTTCCATTATTGCTAGATTGACATAGTTTGTTTCTTCATCCTCATCCAATCCATCTGCAGCCCAATCATTCTCCTGTGTAATAAAAGCCCTTTCCTTTTGTTTGAGCAATCCAACGTATTTCTTTTTGTAATCAACAGGCTCAAACTTCTTTATGCTGGAATCAGACTTTCAACATTCATTGGAAAAATGACCCTCCAAGCCACATTTGAAACACTTGAATTTTGACTTATCAACCATGTTTCTGTTTGGCTTAGCTGCTCCAAAATTCTTCTTGAATTTGAGCTTGGAAAACCTCCTGGATAAAAATGCTAGATGTTCATCTATATCATCCATGTCATCTTGGATCAACTGATCTTTATTTTCAGCTACCAGTCCTTTACTCTTGCTTTCACAGACCTTTGAAGTAGACTCAACGGCTTCTACCTTCATCTCTTTCTCTTTTTCTAACTCAGCAACCAGAGCTATGGACCCTCATTTCTTCCTTCCTTTCTCCATCCTTTCATCTTGCTCTATTTCAAGCTCATAGGTTTTCAGGATGCCATACAGTCTCTCCAAGGTGAACTCCTTGTAATCGTGTGAATTTCTCAATGAGACTGTCATTGGCTTTCACTCCTTTGGAAGAGATCTAAGGAACTTGAGGTTAGAGTCTTTTGTTTTATAGACTCTTCCATGCAACTTTAGAGCATTTAGTAGCTTTTAAAATCTACTAATCTACTAAATATATCAGTGAGAGAGTCACTATCTTCACAGTGGAAATGCTCATATTACTGAATTAGTAACTGCATCTTGTTCTCCCTTACTTGCTCAGTACCATCACAAATAATTTGGATTGTGTCCCAAACCTCTTTGGCTGTTTTACAGTTAATGATGTCAAACATATCACCATCAACTCCATTGAATAATATATTCATGGCCTTTTTATCCTTCCTGACTTGTTCAATGTCAGGATCTGACCATTCATGCCTAGGTTTTAGAACAGATGGTTCATTTTCAGTTGCAGCTCTCATTGATACATGAGGACCTCTTTCTATGCAGTCTACATAGGCCTCATCTTGAGAAAGAAGATGTAGGTGCATCTTCACCTTCCAGTGGTGATAGTTGTCTTTGTCCAGAAATGGGATCTTCACCCCAACATCCTTTTTGTTCATCTTGTTGTTTGTTGTGATCTTTATACTCTTTGTTCTTCAAGAGCTTGCTCTGATACCAATTATTATTCCCTAACAAATCAACAAGAATTTTAGAAGGGGGGTTGAATGTAATTCTGGCTACTTTTTCAAATTTAAAGAATGTTCTAACTTGATATAACAGTGTTTGATTAACAATGGTGCGAAATAAAAAAGTGATAGAAATCAAAGCACTAATAATAAAAAAACAAGCTTTTAAAACTTTCTGGTGGATTTGAAAGTATCCACCAGATATATATATATATATATATATATATATATATATATCAAATTGAGAACTCTGTGAAGCTTGGAATAGCTCACAACTGCTTACAAGTTTGAACAACTAAACTACAGAGAAATGCTTACAAAATACAACTTGATATGTTTCTATGAAAATAAGCTTGCTTAGTTAATTGTTCTACTTTCTATACTTGATTTATATATCACCAAGTTTACATGACAATAAGACAAGATAATAAAACAAAATATATCTAGTCTAACTCCATGCTACTTCATTACTCTATTCCAACATCTTTGAATATCTTCACAATTGCATGAAAATGTCAATGCTTCTTTGTTCTCGAAATCCTGCTTAACAGGCTGCCACATTCCTTTTGGAAACACCCAACGCATGTGACTGTGTTGTCACTCTCAACATCTATTTGAATTTGATCATCCGTCGGGACTTTGCTGATCATCGGTCGGGAGCTTTTCTTGATCATCCGTCAGGAGTCTTTGTGAACCATCCGCCGGGAGCCTTTTCTGTCACTTGACTTCATTTCATTTATACAAAATTACAAGACATCTTATATTTACAATTAGTCACCCTTATATATATCCACTAGTAGTCAACATGACTCATATACTCCTACAGAATCTTCACATTGTTGCTTGCAGAAATGTGCTATAATCTTATTGTTACATAAGCTACTCACTCGATGGATTTCAATCTGTTATCTGTCGGGACTATAAAGTTCATCCGTCGGGACTATATTAGATCATCCGTCGAGTGCTACAAAGTTCACTAAGTTAAATCTACTAAGGTGTTTTGTTTAACTTATCATCAAGTTCACAACATATTCCTAACATAATTAAATATATGTTTTTCACATGGATCATGTGGTGGGTTTCAAAAACTCTAATTTTTCACATTTTAATTACTATTTCCGTTTTATTTATGTGCTCGAAACCCAACACATACAGCTAGAGGTAGTCCTTGTGTAACGACTCGTATACTTTTATATTTAATTAAAGTGTAATTATGAAATTATTAATTGGATAATAAATGTGTATAGCTTCTGTCAGCTATGTGTTATTTTACTTTTATCTATGTGTGTGAATTATGGTGTCCAAGGTGGTTGTGTAATTAATTATGGACTTGTATTGAATTGTTTTCACTTTTAAAAGTGGATTTAATACAAGTTTATTTGTGTAAATATGTGGATTGTCTCTAAATTTGTTTTCAAGAGTTTATAATTTCAATATTTCAAGACTTTATAATTTCAATATTTATTTTTGGGATTTTAATAAAATTTTAAAATCAATATTTCATCAATTCTTTGGCTTTGTATGATTTTCTGATTGCATTTTTTGTAAAATCTGTATTTAAATCCCGAATTCTTCAAAAATTATGGAACTCATGTTTATTTAAGTTGGGAATATTCCGGGAATTTTACAATTATTTTGGGGATTTTTGAGATTAATTTTACCCGCGCGTTGATTCATTTATTTGAGAAAAGCGGGTATAAATTGCATTTCAGAAATTGTTTTAAAATTTTGAAATGTACGTTTTTATTTACTTCGGGATATTTGTAACGTTTTAAGACTATTTCCGTGATTTTCTGAATTTCTTTTTAAGTGGAGCTCGGTTCGTTAATTATCAAATGCGGGTATGAGTTGTGTTTCATAAATGCTTTAAAAATTATGAAAAAATTTATTTTATTAGTTTCGGGATTTTTAGAAAATTTTAAAACTATTTTGATAATTTTTGGGTTATTTTTACCCGCGTAATGATTCGTTGAAATGCGAAATGAGGGATAAAAATAAGGGTTTAACGAGGATACATATCAATTTATGGACAAATGTCTTATTTCTACAAATTATCAGCTACGTGGCAAACTCAGAATTGGTATCCAAAGATAACTATCAGGACACAAATATATACAAACAAAAAAAATCAGTTCATTTTACTCTCATCTCTCCCCAATCCTCTTGTCTCTCAATCTCTCGCTCACTGCTCTCTCTCCCGTTTTTATTTTCTTGTGTTTCGTTCACTTTTCTCTTGTAGCTTCACCTCCTGTTTCCTGGTACCTCACCTGTGTCGCGCTGTTGCTTTTCAGGTGCCGCCCTCCTTGCTTTTCCGGCAAGGGCGGTGGTGCGTGGTCTGTGCGGTTGTGCGATTGATGAGCGTGTGGGTGCGTTAATATGTGTCTTGCCTTTGTTTTGTTTCCGGCTGGTTTTTTTGCGGCTGTGTTTTCCCTTCCGTCTACCGCATGTGGTACACGCGTGTGCGGGTATAGAATATGATAGCTGTTTCCTTTTTGATGCTTTTGAATTTTTATGAACTGAATCTATGATATACGGATGGTTATGTTTGGTGGTTTATTCGATTAACTTCTAAAAAATTTGAAGTAAATAGCTATGATATTTACTCACAATTATTTGGTACAATATTTCGAATAAATCCCCATAATTATTCGAATTTTATTTTTAAGGATTACGAATTAATCGGTGGAACTCGTGACTGGAAACCCGGTACGGGTACCTCCGGGTTTTACCGCCGTCGACAATGAGCCTCGGTGAGCAGATGGTGGACCGTGATGATTATTTCTGAGTCCTAATATTTTAAAATAAATAAATATAAAAATGCAAATAATAATAGTTAGTTGATATAAGTCAGCGGTTGGAATTTATGGAATGTTGGATTGTGTGATTGATTGGTTGTGTTTGTGATTTGACGTCGAGTTGTTCGACGGGTAGGCCGATAAACAGAGGAGGTGCTGCCCGAATTTTTGAAAATTAAATTCGAAAATTTGGGACATACCTTGTAATTATCGGAACGTCGAGCGGGTATATATAACAATATATATATTTTGTGCGAAACCTGAGTGTATGTTGTGGTGAATGTTCTGTCAAAACCAATAACCCTAATTTCATAAAATGACGAGTATACGTATTTACTGAAAATGAACACCGAACTGATTTTTGAGACTGTGAACCCTAATTGTTGCGTATGTTATTATAATATACATAATTACGAGTCAGGTTTGAATATCGTTGGGTAGAATTGGTATCAAGGATATGTCAAGCATACCTAGACATCTAACGTAGGGTATTTTGGCTCTATAGGTTCTAGTTGAAGGACTCCAGAGGTGAAGTCGAACTAAGGATAACCTAGTGATCAATCGACAAGCGTAGCGAGGTTCCAAGAGAAGAACTTGAACGTTGAAGTCGGATCCAGGATAGTCTGATAGTAAGGCGATAAAGCCGAGTGTCTAAGTTAGTCCAAGGTCGATCGGTAATAGTGGTAACGCTCTGCAAGGCAAGTACCCATGTCCATTCTTTTATGGTTCAGTACGTATGAAAAGCTAAATGTTTTATTCTCGTAATGGAACAGAAACGTTTTAAGTTACGTATCCCCTACAGTTATAAATCACTATTTTCAAATTTTTTTGGGGAAAAGTAACTTCGAAAAGTACCTATCTCGAATGAAATGATTTGCGAACTGGATTTTTTATGTGTGCTGGTTAAATAAATGATTTTGAAAGGAGATAGGTACAAGTGTTTTAAAAACTGGATAAAACAGTCAGATATGGGATACATTGGGGCCAGAGTAGGCCTATTGAGGTGGCGTAAGAGGCTAATTCGGTTGCACGCAACATAAAATCGATTAGTCCAACATGTCAGAGACCTAGCTAGTCTCTGAGTTCCGGAACAGGTATATAGGATGGCAGTGAGAGCCGTCCAGTGTTGATAGCCTGATCAGCTGTCTTCACATATCCGTAAGTATCTGATTTGGCTTTGCAATTCTCGTAATGGAACAAGTAAGTTATATAGTGGATTTGGAAATGAAAATGGCATGCTAGAATTAAACTCTGGTATTTGTACACAGCACATTACTACGTTGTTTTGTTAATAGCATGCAAGTTTTGAGTATCCAGTTTCTCAATTGTTTTACATATTTTGCAAGTGAGTTATAATCTCTGTTCCTATTACTGCTTTATTATAAACTGATTTACTTGTTATTCATATAGTGGTACTTCTGAGAAATTGACTGCTTACCCTTGTAGAATGTTTTATATATGTATTGAAGATGCCTAGGAGATTCTTCCGTGGTAGTCAGGGGAGAGTTCCAGTTCCTTCCGCGTCAGACTCCTTTGAGGTAGTTGTGTTGGACTAAGGGTGGTCTATTGAGTTGCTGTGTTAAGTTAGCTGTGTCAGGATGATTGTTGTAAGTTGATTTGTGTTAGTTGTAACCTAAATCATACTTAAACCTAGCAAAGATCTTGGTAAAGGGGTCGTAGTTATATTCTATTATTGAATTGTTATCTTATGATTATTGTTGATGACGTCAATTCCTGACCCCGGGGTTGAGGCCGTCACAGTTGGTATCAGAGCTACAGGTTTGAGTCCCTGATTTAGGTTCGGAGTAGAGTCAAAAGAGTATGGGAAGGTTTATATATAGATGTAAGTCAGCAACTTAATCAGAGGAGCGAGTCTAAGAGTTCAGTCAAGGGTTTCTAAGCTGTAACCCTGACGTTTGCTGAGGATTGACTGGAACTGCCCTAACCTGGAGTACGTCTCCTTTGTATATGTATTATTAGTAATGTTCGGTAGAGATTTCTAGTTTTCCCTCAAGAAAACGAGTCTGATTGCGAGGATTCAGCATTGAGCGGGCTCTTGATGTGTCAGCTAAAGAGACGCCCACGTTATTCATAAATACCATATTTTCTATGACGGGGAATGTTATTAGACTGATAGTGTGACCTTGGTGAGTTCGGATAGCATGGTAATAGCCAGGGACTGCTATGATGACCAAGTTTTATAGTGAATATGGATCAGAACGGGAGGTGATATCTTTGATGTGGTGCCCTCCAAACCCGGGTCAGAAGTTTGGGGTCCACACACACACCTTAATTATAACCTGCTTATAACAATAATAAAGATAATAATAATATATACAATGACCCTACTTACCAACCACCACAGACCGCAACAGGTTAAAGTATGCAGACAAGCCAAACACACTAATAAATTACAAACCGTTCAAATCCCAACTATTTCAAATTCAAACTGAGTATTAAACATTATTACAAACTTTTACAAACCTAAATTATTCCAAAAGAAGCCTACTAGCTCAGCTTTCTCAACCTGAACCTCAAGCTCTTGCGCTGGACTGGGGATCCTCTTTACCAACTGGTTTCTTTTTAACTGGAAAGAATATAAACAACATCGCACAAATGAGCTAACTAGCTCAGCAAGTCACAATGACAAAACTGAGAATAATGATCATCAAGTGAATATGGTTATGATATCAAGTGAACAATGGATTATGATTTAGAATTGGATATTATACTTTTAATTTAAAAACCAAGGTTAGGCTGCTGATCAGTCACGCACTAACCCCGAGCAAGGCACACAGCATTGCTCTAACTACTGGATCCAAGGCGCACATTGGCCTAACTTGACCATTATATGGTCTGACCACGAATCTGGTCCACAATTTTATAAAAACAATCCAATTCTAACGTAATAACAGAGTATGCAATAATAAACAATAACCGAAATCATTAACAACAATAAATGTTTAACAATGAAAGGGTTTCAATCCTTGTAAGGATCAATAAGGCAATTTAAAAGCTTGGATGCTGGGTAATGAAAGAATTGGATAACAAAGGAATCAACGTTTCAATGTTTCAAGGATTTGGTCTTTCAAAGTATAAGATACCATGGGTTGAGTATATAATAGTTCATTTCAGTGTTTGGTATTTAGTTTGTATGTATTTGTAGAGTAGTATCGTAGATTTGTGGTTCTTGTTTGGGTATACAATAATCAATGGATTAGAAAGAATATGATTCATGGCTCAAGGACAATAACTGAAATCAGTATTTAGGTTTCTGTGCTTCAAAGCACTTGCAATATCACAGGATTATCAAGTACTACAATATCTCGAGAAAGTTCAGAACACTTGCCTGGTATTAGCTTACTACACTGCACTCGCTTCCAATCACAACCGTTTTACTCCTCAACTACCTGTTTCCCTTTCCTACGTCTTGCCTCTTCTGCTCACATATCATAAGCATCTATCAATAATTTACTCATGGAATTCTATTCAACACATACTTCTATCTACCCTTCGTTTTACCCAAATCCGATTAACGGATTGAAAGTTATGCAATAATCAAGTAAACACCGAATATATAGACCGATAGTCAATTAACAAGTCACATATAGCACATAATACATCACATAATCAATGATATATTATTTATAAAGAAGTCTCGGGTCATAAATAGGCTTTCTGGTATTTAAAATGATTTTTAAAACATTTTTCGGAATCAAAACGGGTCGTTGGATCAATTTCGGGTTAATAAACAGGGTTCGGTTGGCCCATTCTGGCTCCGAAATAATTTTAGAATAATTATCGAGCCTTAGAAATAATTTAGAATAATATTTTAAAGCTCGAAACTATTTTTTAGAATTTTTAAATCATTTTTAAATAATTAAATCTAATTAAATAATTAATTAAAATCAATTAATAATTAATTAAATCAATTAATCAATTAATTTTCGAATTAATTGACCAATTAATCAATTATAAATTAACTGAAATTAATTAACTAATTAATTTAGATTTATTTGTGAATTAAAAATAATTTTCAGAATTAAAATAATAATTTTTAGAATTTTCAGAATTTAAAAATGAATTTTTATAATAAAAATAAATAGGAAATATGATTTTTAAACATTTTATAAACAGGAATCCTAAATTTGTAAAGTCTGGAAACTTCAGGGACCTAACTGCATCGTTTTCAAAAGTTGGGGTACTAAACTGTAATTTTCCAGCTCTTCGCCGGAAAACAGTCGGGTTCGCCGGAGAACACGTTCCCGGCGTCCTCACCCCACTAACACCTCCAGATCACATCTACACAACATCAGGAGCACAACCATGCAATCAAATCATCCTAACAATCCCTGAGTTGGCCGAAATTTGGCCGTGAAGTTTTCCAGTTTCCGGCGAACATCGGAAAACTTCAAAACACAACTCCCTTCTCTACAGACCTCGTTGGTTCATGAAACTTATACGACTAGATTGCAAATTTCACAGAGAACACAACCCACTATAACACAACATCAATCTATCACAGAATAAAAAAACCCCCAAATTTCAATTAAGAACATTCATACGGGTTATAAACCCTAATTTTGAAATTCGAAAATCAAACTCAAATTTGAACATGTTATTGAACTCCAAATCAGACGTATGACATATGAAAATCATCAGGAAAACAAGCTCTACAACATGCAATCATCAAATCATACAAACAATCATCCGAACAAAAATTCATATTTTTAATAAAATAAATTCGAAAATAAATACATTTTTCGAAAAATAACCTTGATTTCTGCAGTGAAACAAAGCTCAGAATCTGATAGAACACTTCAAATCCTTCATTTTGGTTACTCAAGCTTTGAAAACAGAGATCGGTAACGCCTTCGTTTTGCTGTTTGATTCTTAGAACAGTTTTAGGAAATTAGGGCTTTTCTCTGAAAATTATATAATTAACTATCTGCAAATGATTTTGATACGAAATAAAATACGGTAAAAGGCTATTTATAATTACGGAAAATTTGTATCCCGTTGGATCATTCCGGATATAAAACGGTACGTTTATTTGTAAAAACTGATCCAAACGGTATCGGTTTTCAGGATAATTATCCAAATCAGTACAATTTGTACTGCGATCTTGGTCTCAGCGCCTGGTTACACGTATTACGAAGTGATAATTGTGATAGTTTAATAAAAAGCTCCCGTTTATCGAAAATACGGGTTTTATTGATTTACCGAAACGAATATTGTATCGAAAATGTTACGCCGGGACCCGCGCAGGACAAACCGTACGCCGGATCGAAAAAGTCGAAACATGGAATATGCTCGGAATATTACAATTTGGTTAGGAAGGAGTTCTCGAAAGAGTTTCGGGTTCCAAAAACGTAACAACGGTTGACGTCGGTTGGTTCCCGTTTTTATAAAATAGATTTTAATTACCCGGAAAAAGATTTTAGAAATTTCATATGATTCTTATAAATCCATAAACCAACATAAAAATAATTAGGAAGATATGACAATTATCTATATTTTATTTTGGACATATAAAAATTAAAATACTCAATTAATATTATTTTTGAATATTCAAGTACAGATAACACTTAACAATTAGCTCACAGAATAGATACTGAACAAACATAATAATTATATAATAGCAAAAATAATTACACGATATATCCCGGATATTACATCCTTCCCCCCTTAAAAGGATTCTGTCCTCAGAATCTCTAAGAAAACAAATGAGGGTACTTTTCTCTCATATCACTTTCTAACTCCCAGGTTGACTCTTCAACCTTTGGGTTTCTCCACAATACTCTTACTAACTTTACCACTTTATTTCTCAATACTTTCTCTCTTTCCTCTAGAATCTCTATCGGACTCTCTACATATGATAAATCTGCTTGAAGTTCTATTGGCTCATATTCTATTATATGCCTGGAGTCTGGATTATATTTCTTAAGCATTGATATGTGAAAAACATTGTGAATGTGCTCCATGTGCGGAGGTAACGCCAACTCGTAAGCTACCTTGCCAATACGCTTTAGGATTTCAAAAGGTCCGACATATCTTGGGTTTAGCTTCCCTTTCTTCCCAAACCTCGTTAGTCCTTTCCACGGTGATACTTTTAATAATACCAAGCTTCCTTCTTCAAATTCCATGTCTTTTCTTGACTTGTCTGCATATTTCCTTTGACGATCTTGTGCGGCTATTAATTTTTTCTGGATAATTTTAACAACTTCCTTTGTCTGCTGCACCAATTTGGGTCCGAGTATTTTGCGTTCTCCTACTTCGTCCCAATATACTAGAGATCTACATTTGCGTCCATAAAGGGCTTCATAAGGTGGCATCCCAATACTGGCGTGATAACTGTTATTATAAGCAAACTCTACTAGGGGTAAATGCTCGTCCCAACTTCCTTTGAAATCAATAGCACAAACACGTAGCATGTCCTCGATTGTCTGGATCGTTCTTTCACTTTGGCCATCCGTTTGGGGGTGATAGGCCGTACTCATATTCAATCTTGTTCCCAAACATTCTTGAAAACTCTTCCAAAATCTTGAATTAAATCTTGGATATCGATCAAATACAATAGACACTAGAACTCCATGACGAACTACGATCTCTTTCAAGTACATATGAACTAACTTGTCGAGCAAAAATCTTTCATTTATAGGCAGAAAATGAGCTGACTTGGTAAGTCTATCTACTATAACCCAAATTGCATCATGATTAGCCCTTGTCCTTGGTAATCCAACTATGAAATCCATGGCAATATGTTCCCACTTCCACTCTGGAATCTCCAATGGCTATAGCAATCCGCTTGGTTTCTGATGCTCTACTTTAACTTTCTAACAGGTATAGCATTTGCTAACCCATTCCGCAATTTCCCTCTTCATATTTGGCCACCAATAATTCTTCTTTAAATCTCTGTACATTTTGGTACTCCCTGGATGGATGGAATATCTTGAACTATGTGCCTCTTGTAAAATTTCATTTTTCAGCTCCGTTACTGGTGGAATCCAAATTCTTGAAGAAAACCTAAGAATACCTTGATCATCTTGTTGCGTGTATAATTCCTCACCTACCAAACTATTTATATCTTGATCCATTACCTCTTTCTGGCATTTCTTTATTTTCTCCAATAACTCCGGTTGGAAAATCATACCGTACACTTTTGCTTCCTCAGGCTTGCAAATTCTAATCTCCAATTCCAATTTTTGAAATTCTTTATATATCTCTTCAGGTACGGATAATACATTTAACTTTTCCTAACGACTTAACGCATCTGCTACAACGTTCGCCTTACCGGGATGATAATTAATCGAGCAATCATAATCTTTGATCAATTCTAACCATCTCCTTTGTCTCATATTAAGTTTCTTCTGGGTAAATATATATTTCAAACTTTTGTGATCCATGAAAATCTCACACTTTTCTCCATACAAATAATGTCTCCAAATCTTCAAAGCGAAAACTATAGCTGCTAACTCCAAATCATGAGTAGGGTACTTCTGTTCGTGTGGTTTCAATTGCCTTGACGCATACGCAATCACCTTGTCGTGCTGCATAAGAACACATCCTAATCCTTTGTAGGAAGCATCGCTATAAATTACGAAATTCCCTTGATCGTCTGGAAGTGACAAAACAGGTGTTGTGATTAATCTCCACTTCAATTCCTGAAAACTTTCTTCGCACTTGTCATTCCATATAAACTTTTCATTCTTTCATGTAAGCTTTGTCAATGGTGTTGCAATTCTTGAGAAATTCTGAACGAATCGTCGATAATATCCTGCCAATCCCAAGAAACTTCTTACCTCAGTGGGTGTTCTCAGTCTTTCCCAATTCGTAATTGCCTCGATCTTTGCCGGGTCCACTTTGATCCCTTCGTTACTGACTATGTTTCCTAAGAACTGAACTTCCTGTAGCCAAAACTCACACTTTGACAATTTAGCATATAACTTCTTTTTCCTTAAAATTTCCAAAGTTGTCCTTAAATGTTCCGCATGATCCTCCTCCGTCTTTGAATAGATCAAAATATTCTATAAATACTATAACGAACTTGTCCAAATATTCCTTGAAAATTCTGTTCATCAGGTCCATAAACGCTGCTGGGGCGTTGGTCAATCCAAAAGACATCACTAAAAACTCGTAATGCCCATACCTTGTTCTGAAAGCTGTCTTTGGTATATCTTCTGGTTTGATCTTCAGTTGATGATATCCCGATCTTAAATCGATTTTGGAGAAATACTTGGCTCCCTTCAATTGGTCAAACAAATCATCAATTCTGGGTAACGGATACTTATTCTTGATCGTCAACTTGTTGAGCTCCCTATAGTCGATGCACAGTCTCATGCTTCCATCCTTCTTCTTGACAAATAATACCGGTGCACCCCACGGGGATACAATGGGTCTAATTACTCCTTTCTCTAACAGCTCTTGCAATTGCTTTGCTAACTCTTTCATCTCAACGGGCGCCATTCTATACGGGGCCTTGGATACTGGTTCGGTTCCAGGTGCTAAGTCGATTGCAAATTCAATTTCTCTATCTGGAGGAAGTCCTGGTAACTCATCGGGAAATACGTCTGGAAATTCATTTACAACTGGAATATCTTCAAGTTTTGCTGGCTCCTGACTTCTGTCGATCACATATGCTACGAAATGCTCACATCCTTGTCGTAGTAACTTCTTGGCTTGAATCATCGTTAAGAACTTCTTTACCTGCTTCTGTCCCTTGAACGTTACTATTCTTTCGTCTGGCGTTTTCACCATTACTTTCTTATTTCGACAATCTATCTGAGCATCATGCTTAGATAACCAATACATTCCTAATATAACGTCAAATTCTCCTAACTTAAACGGTATCAAATCTACACAAAACTTACTACCAGAAATCTCAATCTCACAATTCCCACAAACTTGGTTAACAGTTACACGTTCTTGATTTGCTAATTCCACAGTCATTATTTCATTTAAATACCCAACTGGACAATTTAACTTACTAACAAAATCTTGTGAAACAAACGATCGAGTTGCTCCTGAATCTATTAACACTTTGGCACATAAAGAATTCACATTAAGCGTACCTGCCACGACATCCGTATCCTGGATCGCATCCTTCACCGACATGTCAAAAACTCTAGCCCTCGGAGTCTCATTCACTGTTGGGGTAGATTCCATAATCCTTAATGCAATACTGACTGGGGTTGGTGTCTTGCAATCCCTGGCCATATGTCCTGGCTTCCCACATTTAAAGCATGTAAATCCAATGACTGGAACTTTCACTGCTGGATTCCGGATAGGCTGATCCTTATTTGCTGGCTCTCTTGCTGGCTGATTTCGGCACTCCCTCGAGTAGTGCCCTTTCTGGTTGCATTTAAAACATACCACATTCAACTTGTTACAAACTCCTCCATGCTTCTTTCCACATACTTGACAATTTGGAAAAGTTAATCTCAACTGATTCGGCTGATTCACATTAGCTGAACGATTGCCCTGGCCTCCGTCTCCTGCATTTTGTCTCCTGAAATTAAAATTTCTCCCTGGCTGAAACTTGCCCTTCTTAAAATTTGGAAACTTCCCTGTTTGTGACTGACCCTCACTTCCCTCAATTTTCCTTTTCTTGCTTTCCTTTTCTTTCTGGAACATCTCACTCTCTGTCTCTGCGATCATAGCTTTCTGTACAACCCCGGCATAGGTATCCAATTCAAAAATAGCTACCTTCCCTATGATCCATGGCTTCAAGCCTTACTGGAATCTCTTAGCTTTCTTTCTATCAGTATCAACATACGACGACACATACCTTGACAATTCCTCAAACTTCCCCTCATAATCTGTTACCGACATGTTCCCTTGCTTTAATTCTAAAAACTTCAGCTCCATTTGATCCTGAACAAACTGAGGAAAATACTTTTCTAAAAACAATTCCTTAAACCTTTCCCAAGTAATAACATCTGTGCTTTCCAATGTTTTCACCATTTCCCACCAATAGGTGGCCTCATTCTTCAGATAGTAACTTGCAAATTTAACCTTCTGCTCCTCTTTCACTTTTACCAAGGCAAAAGCCTTCTCTATTTCCTTTAACCACACATTTGCTTCAATTGGCTCTAAGGAACCCTTGAATTCTGGTGGGTTTACTGCCTAAAAAGTTTTGAAAGTTACCTGGGGATTGGTCTGTCTCTGCTATTGTTATGCCAGGTGAACTGTTTGTTGGGCCAAGATTTGAAGAATCTGGGCTATTGCTGGGTCCATGGGTCCTGGGTTCACATTCTGATTTATATCATTTTGGTTGTTATTGTTGTTGTTGTTGGTTTCTTCATTCTGGGTGTTGGTGCGGGTATTTCTTCTGGGAGGCATTTTCTGTAAAGAATCAATCAATTTATTTAGCTTTTGAATCAAATCTTTGTATAAAAGAAAAGTTTTGTGAAATAGAAATATCTCTTTTTGAAAACAGTTGTAACTAAGTAAATTGCATGCTTCTTTACAGAATATAAACAGTTATGGAAAACAGGGTACATGGTATCACAGGATATACTGGTGCAATAAATAAGGTAAAGTAAAACAGGTGCAATAAAGTAAATGACCGTGTTGGAAAGGAAAAGGTACTGATATATAGATCAAAAGTTTTAGGTAGTACAAGCGTAAAGACGCTTCGAAAGTAAAAGCAAAAAGGGTACAACAACCTACTCACTAGTCAGCATCGCTAGTCTATAAATACAACTCAAAAGTCTTCTGATACACACTACACACTACTGTCCATACTACATAACCATAACAACACTGCTCAACATCTCCATCTTAAAATGTCTAACTCAGCTTATTAAAGAATAATGTTTCGATAATCAAACTTATTTTCGATTATTCAAATAAAGATCGTACTTTCGTAGAAGTATATCTTTGGTTATTTAATATCCATTTCAAGTATGAGTTTTAAAACTTCTACTTCAATTATTTTTATAAGGATTATCTTTATGAGAATATTATTTAAATAATAATATTCAGATTATTCTAATATATCGGGGCTGATTTATTTTAATAAATCAGCAGTATTCCAAACATTCTTAAAAATGTTTTCGAGTCTTCAAAATGATTTCTAAAAGTTAGGGCGGATCCCAAAACTCATTCTTTTATATTTAAGATCCTCCTTTCGAAGGGGATTTAAATACTTGCTCAAAACCTGGGGGATCCGGCTCTGTGGTGTATTTTACATTCGCAACGTGGTTGCTGTTTTGAGAAAACAATTTGATTACTTGACCAATGTTCGGGAAGTAAGTCCATCTAATTGAGTTGGCATAAGCGACAGGCTGGGGTACGGTCTATCAAAGTGTAAGTGGCTGGGTGGCAGTCCATCAACACGTAAGAGGCCGAGTGGTGATCCAGCACAAGGTCCTTATGTGGCCAGGGTGATGACCGGTGGGGGATTCATCCATCTACTAGTAAAAAAAAGGTTACTTATTGGTATCTTTGCCTGATCAACAAGATATCAGGTTTATGCCAAGGTTTTCTCCTTTCCAAATTCATTGGATATTGCAACTCTGTTTATACTTTTCATAACACAGGTTTTCAAGGAGTGTATGAAATGTATATATATATAGGTGTATATATATATCGGGACTTAATGAAGTATCTCGTAACTTCATTATTTATAATGATGTTCAAAGATTGAATCTATTCAAATCTTGTCTTATAGTCTCATCTATGTGATGAACTTTTGAAACTAATTATAACTTGAACGGTGGTAGTTCAAGTAGTATTTGGAAAAGATATAAGTATATTGGAGTATCTTGTAACTTCATCTTTTAGACTTATATCCAGCAAATGATTGTCTTATGAATGACAAAGATTTTCAGAAAAATGTTGAGACAAGGTTAGATATATGAGATCACCTTGCAACGATATTTTTATACAGTTATAAACTGGAACTTTGTGTATATTACACATGTCAGAGGATTTCAAAGATTGTGAAAAGTATATATGTGTATATATATTGAATATTTTGCGACTTGGTCGCGTTAAGATATCAACTTGGTTCATTTCTTCTTGACCAAGACTTTCATGAGTACTATGAGAATGCTCATATATTGTAAATCATTATACATATTATTTTGGTGGGCTTATTGCTCACCCTTGCTTTCTTCTTTCATCACACAACATCAGATAGATAAGATGAACAGGACCAAGCTCCCAATTCGCGAGCGGATAGGAAATGTTCCGTAATTTTCCATAGGCGTTGATGTCACTGTAGCTGAGGTAGGAACTACCAATAGGCTAGGCTTTCAACTTTTGATGTACCCGATTATGTATATTTATGAATTGTAATAATGGTAAAGAAATGTAAATTTATTCAGAAACCCTTTTGAGGTGTAATGGCTTATAATTGTGGAATAAAATGACTTGTGTTATTTTTTTCGGTATTCATCTCTGAGACTATAACTTGCGGTGTGTGTGTTTATTGTGGTGTCACAGTACAGAGTAGTTGATTATTTATTAAGATTGGGTGTTATTAAGGGAAATGGAACTCGTGACAACCCGGATCCCCAACCCCGGATTTGGGGGTGTTACAGGAATGGTATCAGAGCCAAGCGTTATAAACCTCAGAGATGATGTGAAGTTAAGATAATAAGTTCACTAAGATAATAAGAACTCTTGCCAAGTTCATAGTCGGGCTACCTAACGTAGTACTGACAGTTAAAACCCTTATGGGAACCCTTATAAATATCGTGATAGAAGCGTAGTTCGTTATCATATATGGTAGCGGGACTCCGAACCCTGAGGTTGAGGAGCAACAACGCGATGATGTTTTATTACTTATTGGAGATCAGATTATGGATCCGATAGAGCGTCCTAACGCGAGATCGGATGATGTTCATATTGAGGATGTAGCGGTTGAGGATGTTGTCCTAGAAGGGATAGTTGCTGAGGAGGATCCCATGGAGGATCCTGACAAGAATGAATAAAGGACCGCTGATGAATTGATGACCATGGTTAGTTCGACTACCAGAGGTAGGATTGGTCGGTCACTACCGGAGGTTCGTTCAAGTTTGTAAAGATAGTAGCCCCCTTTAACGCGGCTTACTCGTAAGACTGAGAAGTTTGAATGGACAGAGAAATACGAGAACAACTTTCAAGAACTGAAGCAAAGATTGGTGACGACCCCTATGATGGCGTTGCCGGATGGAAAAGGAGATTTTGTGATGTGTAGTGACGCTTCGCATAAAGAATTAGGGTGCTTCTTATACAGCACAACAAGGTAATCGCGTACGCGTCAAGACAATTAAGGGAATATAAAATTCGATATCCCCACCCATGAACTTGGGCTCGTGGCAATAGTTTTTCCCTAAATATTGGAGGCACTACTTGTATGGAGAGAAGTGCGAGATTTACACAAGCCATAAGTGCTCTAGTGCATTTTCACGCAGAAAAAGCTCAACATACGCCAGAGAAGGCGGTTAGAGCTAATCAATAATTATGATTGGGAGATTCTTTATCATTCGGGGAAAGCCAATGTGGTGGTTGATGCCCTTAGTAAAAAGGAGAGACTCGAGATAATAATATCTTTGGGAGAGTTTATAAGAGATTTTGAGAAAATGGAAATAGAAGTGAAGGTAACCGGAGCCGGTACCGAAAAGCAGTTTGAGATTGCAATACAGACCGAATTATTGGAAAAGAACATATTGTGTCAGGAAAAGTGATGAATGAAGGCAGAGAGCCAACAAATAGATACGAGATTAATACCGAGAAATATGATAAGGGAATAATGAGGTATTCCTATAGAATTTAGGTTCCAAATGTTCAAGAGCTTAAATATGAGATCTTAGATGAAAGTCATAGTTTAAGGAATAAGATTAAGGGCAAACCCTGAATGTGATAGTCAGGGAGGACGCCATCAAGATAGAAGGAACCCATAACATAATGAAGTGGAAAATGAGGATTTTAACGTATAAGATAACCCCAAGTATGGGAGAAGGATGAAACATTTCATACTAAGGAAACAGAAAGTCGAGTAAGGAAAGGAGACCCGAGACGGTACTCCTATACGGCAATTCATGGACCTGTCTAAAAAGAACTTAGACTATTATCCCCAACCATCACCTTGAGGAAACAATGCGGTAGGAAATTTTTTCATGACCTTTAAATCGCTAAGCTCTCAGAGTTTTAAGGAACAGGTCGACCCAGTCGAGGCAAGAGCCTGGCTAAAGGAAATATAGGAATCATTTGAGATTCTAAATGATTGACGAATCACAAAAGACTGTTTTGTCACTTACCCTCCTAAGAGAGAGGCCACCATCTGGTGAAAGGCCAAGGAAGGCACAGAGCAAGAGATTATAATAAACTGATTTAAGTTCAGTCAATTGTTTTCAGGAAAGTACTTCCCAAGGTTATGGAGATAGTGTAAAAGATTTAGAGCCAGAACAAAGGCAGACGAGTATGATGAATTATGAATCTAAGTTGTAAAAGTTATCAAGATTCGTTCTGAGGACACGAATCCAGAATGACGGGATGTTTGAAATCAATGCTTATGTTGAGTTGGTTCATGAAATAATGATAAGAGAAAGGAAAATAAAAAGAAACTGAAGTGGAAAGGAATATAAAGGCAATAGAGTTTAAGGTATGATAAGGGAGTTGGGTATGAGGAAACCCTAAAGACTCGTAGCAATAGAAATAGAAAAGTATTCATTCGTCAGGATGAGGGTGATTCACCATGAGTTAAAATTGATGGTTGAAGGCATAAGAGATACATATATTTTATCCCCTATAAGTTGGGAGGATTCGAGGAAACCTTGAGATAATTCGAAGGATAAATAATGAGACGCGGATAGACTGAGGAGACAAGGAAGTAAGAAATTAGGAAAATTGGATGAAGGAAGTGACCTTCAAGAATGTGAAGTGTAAGACCGGTGGCTCGATACCCAGAAAGGGAGACGCTAGGTATGAAAGATATCCCAACATTGAGGTGACTGTTGAGATAAACAACAAAAGTAAATAAGGAATTAATAAGAAGAGGTTCACGTTGAACACGACCAATATCTTCCAGAACATCCTTGTTATCGTTACCAAATTAGGCAAGAAAAGCGGATAACCGTTGTTATCTTTTGGAGGCCATATTGATTGACCTCATTTTGAATATAGATGTTATTGTGAAATTAGGCATATACTATCAAGGTGGGAATGATTGAATAAGATACCTTTATCAGGGATATATGACTTGATTTATCCATGGAAGGATGCATGTACCTTTTTAAAGGTGGAATTAAGGATAGAATATCGGTAACTTAAAACGAATCCTAGGGGAATGCATAAAGGTTGGCATTTCACCCTTAATAGGGATAGTATGAGTTTTGACAGTATGAATTGGAAAGGATTAAGGTAATAGCAACCTTTAAGAATCAGTGGAGAAATTTTTTTAGAAGTATGTAGACAATGATTCTGGTATTAATGAATGGTATCTTGATATGCCCTGTATCTAGGAAATACATGAGGAACGATTCAAGGATAACCTTAGAGGTTTTATAAGGAGAAAGGTAATATTCAAAATTCTCAAGAGTAAAAATGTTGATAAAGGAAATATGACATAATTATAATGATGCCAAGTGGGGCACGTGTTAAACCACGAGAAAGTATGGATCAAACCAGTAATGGTCGAAATTGTTCAGGGCAATTAGGACTTAAGATAAAAGATGTTCTAAATATGATTGAGAGTCAGTCGTGACAGTGATTAACCTCTAAAGACTAAGGCAATAACTTATGGAAAAATGGTGATATTTTTTTTACTCATCAGATTTTAAGGAAAACATCTTCACATAAGCTGTGATTGAAATGAGGTAGAAAATTTATTTGGAGGTGGTTAAAATGACATTGACTGTAAGGAAATTTTACTATCAGGAAAGGCCAAAGAGGTGGCCGACACTTTAAAGGTAAGAGGATAATTATAGGCGCTTGTGCCAAAGGAATACAGTGATGATGGTTAAAGCTATGAAGGTTGTATTATGGTTTGGAAGATTGGCATTCCTTCTGATGACTGTGCAATACCCAATCGTAATAGTAGTTGGTAAAGGTTTAATTCGTGTAATCGCCATGAGCGGGCTATCTATCTCAGAAGATACTATCTTGAGATAAGCCAGGACCATGTTTCAAAAAGGACTAGACGAACCCTTGAGTTAAGTCTTCTATTTAAGGCATACGATTAAGAATGGTATTAACCTGCTATCGTTGCTTTGACTGAAACTCTTCTGCAATTTTATCTACTTCATATCATGAAAGTACTTCAGAGTTTGGAGTGTTCTTCATGAATTATGATTGGTGGTTATGTTAACTCCTTAGAAGTATTCTATACGATATGTATGGACTCCGTATGGTTAGATATTAAGATTTCATGGAAAGTGAATGACGACAGTAGGTCAGTGGTGGACCATAGTAATGCAGCAATGATTCTGCGAGTAATGAGCTGATTACAACCGTGAGAGTTGTATTGGAATGGATGTTGAGATTGAGTACCACTAATCGGGTCGTGGTAGTGTATAAGTTATCATTGATAGAGTAATTAAGTAGAGTATCTACCTATTGAATATTTATTCCCTCTTATGAAAAGGGAGTCGTATTAATATATGAGGAAGGTTGCGGTGCAAGCATAGAATTCTAGTAATGATGATGTCTAGAATGAGATCCCAGATTCGATTTTCGATATCGAGGGAGTTTCAAAGGTGATTGTTTATAAGCTCGAGGAAGAGCATGGGTCCATAGAATGATGGACGGAATAGCAAAAATATTTAGGCATGTGAAATACGATGCTATAATACTTGATGTTGATATAAATACATATATGTTTTGTTCTCCTATGACAAACCTCTATAGTTCAGAGGTAGATTCCAAGCCAGATATTTTATGGCAATACATTTTTTTTTTTTACGAATATACAATTCTCTTCAGTTCGTTCTTTTCTCTTCTTTTCATTTCATATAAGCTGAGAAGAACAACCCTTCCAGAAGGGGAGGTATTGCCGAATGACTATCTATCTGTGTGATAGAAGCCTAGTAGGATACCATATATTATTTAATTGCTTGTCAAGTACTAAAGGCTGGCCACCTTCTATACTAACTATGCGATATAACAAGTGTTCATGATCATAGTGATCTCTCAACAAATTCCTTTACTTCTATATGATTGATCAAACTTTGGGAAATAGAAACAGCTGAAAAAGGAGTAGTAAAGTTGTGGTGGTATTCGGAATGGAAACACATTCGTGATACTAAGGTTGACGTGGTTATTAAAAGGTTATAGAACGCTAACGAGCAAAAGTATAACCAGTATAATATTAGGAACGGAAGGTAGTAGCAATTACGAACTGGAAAAGAATGGGTATTGAGAAGCAAAAGCTCTAATGCTAAAAGCTATAATGAGAGTCTGTGCAATAGACTTGAAAGAAATTGGAATGACCACTTAACACGGATTGAGTTTTCTTACGACAATAGATCATATGTCATTATCGAGATGTCGCCTTATGAGATCCTTGAGGGAAGACAATGTCGATCTCCCTTATGTTAGGATGAAGTTGTAGAGCGCAAGATGCTCGGACCCGCAGTAGTCCAAAGGACCAAGGATATAATATATCTAATCAGAGGACGGCTGGTAGTAGCCCAAGATGGACATAAGAAGTATGTTGATTTGACACGAAAGGACAAAGAATAGGAAGTAGGGGACCTAGTGTTTTTAAAGGTATCCCCTTGGAAACCCTTGGAAAGGACTGATGAGATTCGGAAAGAAAGGAAAGCTAAGTCCACAATTTGTCGGACCCTTGGATATACTAAAACATATTGGGAAGTTAGCATACGAGCTAGCCCTACCCCCGAACCTGTAGCAAATTCATAACGTGTTCCACGTATCAATGTTAAAGAAGTGTAATTCGGATGCCAGATAAATAGGGGCATATGAGCGCATAGACATGCAACCCGACGTAACCTATATGGAGCAACCAGGAAGGGTTATAGAGTGAAAAGGAACAAGTGCTTAGGAGAAGGGTTATCAAACTAGGCAGAGTTTGGAGGTAGGACCACAATGTGGGAAAATTTACTCGAGAGTTAGAAAGTGCAATGCTAAGAGAGTATCCCTATTCATTTTCTATCTGATTCCGGGACGGAATCCTTTTAAGGAGGGGAGACTGTAATAACCCCAATTTTTGGAAATTTTTGAAACTCTTATGAATAGTGATTTTGCAGATTATGCTGAATAAGAAAACTTTTCATGCCACACTATGTAGGGGTTCTGTTATTGATATTCTGAGATTTTATTAGTACTCTATATGGTATATAAGTGTATGTAAAGATCGTCAGAATCCAATTCCGAACACTTTGATTTTTTTTCCTGAAAATCCAGTAGATACGGAAAGAATTGAGTATAAGGTAACAGGAGAAGAAGGATTTAAATTAAAGGATTATAAGAGAGGATCATAAAAGGAATATAATGTATTGAGAAAGGTTAAGGAAACCCAAATAATAAGATCCCGGGTATGATCCCTCAAACGAGAAACGAGAATGAAAGTTAAGTGAACCGTATAACAGATCAGCGGTCATTAGGCAAACAATTAGGAAGTTAATCAAGTAGGTTAGGGATGATGAGGTCATCCAACCAATAAGAAGAGGGCAAGTAAGGGATGATGACATCACAAGGTGACATAAGCATGACATAGGGGGGAAGGAGGTGTGGATGAATGATAACCACACAAAGTTCAAGGTTAATAAGGTAATTAACCAAAATCTAATCAAAAACAACCAAGCTAAGCTAAACAAATCAGAAACACAAAATCATTTCATTTCTTCAACCATTGCTCTCAGATTTTCTCTCTATTTCAAGAAGAAGAATTTCAAAATTCAAGTTCCAAGCTTCCTTAATTGGTAAGATAATTATCTAGTACTCCTTATGCATAGATATAGCTATCCTATAAGTTTAAGCCTCCAAATCATTCACAATCTTCTCCAAGAAATCAATGAAGAAGATAATGAATAGTGATTTCAAGATTTTTAACTTGATTTTTCTTGTTTTTCCTTTAAGATCCAAGCATCCCTAAGACATCTCAAGGCTTCTTAAGGCTTCCTAGCTACTCACATCACTTCAAGGAAGGTATAACATCTCCAAACCCTAGTTTTACTTTGTATATTAGGATGATTTTGATTGTTATGGTAAAAGAGTAGCTTGATGCTTGCATATTTAGAGTTTGGGTTGGAGTTGTAGTAAATTGGGTGTTGAAATCTTATTGATTAGTTAAAGGACTTAAGTATAGTTTTAAATTCATGTTTGAGAATAACATAAATTGGAGAACTTGAGGTGTTAGGGCTGTTGTAGTATGGTATTGATGGATTTTGGTTGTATGAATGAATTGGGGATGATTGGTGGTTAATTTGGAATGGTATAAATTTGGGAAATCGCGTAAATATAGCCGTCGTAATGTCCGATTTACTTTAGACTGTTTTTGTTCTTAACATTAGGACCCGTGATCTCACTTCTTAGTTTTGACCATTGCCATGTTTAGATAGTTCATGTTACGAGCGTCGTTTTGATATGTTGTTCGTTTGATTCAGATGTACGGTTTAGGAGAAACGGCCGTTTTAAGTAACGACATTTCACGAACGAACCATTACCCCTCGCCTTACTTTGAAACATAGGTTAAAGACCTTAAAGGACTAATTGGGGTATGAAACATTTATGTAAAGTGTAATAGGCAGTTGGTAAGACACTCGCGAAAGAATCGCCTTAAAACTCGTAATGGTGAATTTATTAAAAATGGTGGAGCCGAGGGTACTCGAGCGACTTAAGAGAATCGTTAAGCGCGAAAGCGAACGTTAGGATTCTAAATGGTTAAAGTCTAGTGCTTAAGCGATCGGGGTTTAATTCCGACTTATGTTATTGTTTATAGGTTATTGGACCCACTCTAAGCTTAAGTCTATTCGGGAGCACTCAGGCAAGTTTTCTACCCGTTATACTGTTGTTGTGATGTAAATATATGTATATGCATTATCTTGTGATAAGTGCATGATTGTTATTAGCAAATCTTGCGATATATTGGAGCATGTGATATGGTATATATGCATGTCTGTTTCATAATCTTGATATCTAATTGTTGATTCAATTGCTTATAAGTTGCATAATACCTATGCTAGAGATAAGCAGTAGTTCCGTATACCCTTAGTATATGGGACCCAAAGGTGAACATTTTTCTAAACCGGGAGTCGATGTTCCCGAGTATAATATATATATATATTGATATAGTTTTCAAAACTATTAATCGAATAAGGTTTATTCGATAACTTTATTTTATTTAATGCATATTATTCTGAATATTCATTCGAGGACTTATGACTCCGCTTACTTTATTTAACGAATATTATTTTGAATATTCATTCGAGGACTTAAGACTCCGTTTATTTTATTTAATGAATATTATTTTGAATATTCATTTGAGTACTTATGACTCCGCTTATTTATTAAATAATATTCTTTATTTTATTAATGAATAATGTTTCGATAATCAAACTTATTTTCGATTATTCAAATAAAGATCGTACTTTCGTATAAGTATATCTTTGGTTATTTAATATCCATTTCAAGTATGAGTTTTAAAACTTCTACTTCGATTATTTTTATAAGGATTATCTTTATGAGAATATTATTTAAATAATAATATTCAGATATTTCTAATATATCAGGACTGATTTATTTTAATAAATCAACAGTACTCCAAACATTCTTAAAATTGTTTTTGAGTCTTCAAAATGATTTCTAAAAGTTAGGGCGGATCCCAAAACTCATTCTTTTACATTTAAGATCCTCCTTTCGAAGGGGATTTAAATACTCGCTCAAAACCTGGGGGATCCGGCTCTGTGGTGTATTTTACATTCATAACGTGGTTGCTGTTTTGAGAAAACAATTTGATTACTTGCCCAATGTTCGGGAAGTAAATCCATCTAATTGAGTCGGCATAAGTGACAGGCCGGGGTACGGTCTATCAAAATGTAAGTGGCTGGGTGGCAGTCCATCAACGCGTAAGAGGCCGGGTGGCGGTCCAGCACAAGGTCCTTATGTGGCCAGGGTGATGACCGGTGGGGGATTTATCCATCTACTAGTAGAAAAGGTTACTTATTGGTATCTTTGCCTGATCAGCAAGATATCAGGTTTATGCCAAGGTTTTCTCCTTTCCAAATTCATTGGATATTGCAACTCTATTTATAATTTTCATAACAGAGGTTTTCAAGGAGTGTATGAAATGTATATATATATATAGGTGTATATATATATCGGGACTTAATGAAGTATCTCGTAACTTCATTATTTATAATGATGTTCAAAGATTGAATCTATTCAAATCTTGTCTTGTAGTCTCATCTATGTGATGAACTTTTGAAACTAATTATAACTTGAACGGTGGTAGTTCAAGTAGTATTTGGAAAAGATATAAGTATATTGGAGTATCTTGTAACTTCATCTTTTAAACTTATATCCAGCAAATGATTGTCTTATGAATGACAAAGATTTTCAGAAAAATGTTGAGACAAGGTTAGATATATGAGATCACCTTGCAACGATATTTTTATACAGTTATAAACTGGAACTTTGTGTATATTACACATGTCAGAGGATTTCAAAGATTGTGAAAAGTATATATGTGTATATATACTGAATATTTTGCGACTTGGTCGCGTTAAGATATCAACTTGGTTCATTTCTTCTTGACCAAGACTTTCATGAGTACTATGAGAATGCTCATATATTGTAAATCATTATACATATTATTTTGGTGGGCTTGTTGCTCACCCTTGCTTTCTTCTTTCATCACACAACATCAGATAGACAAAATGAACAGGACCAAGCTCCCAATTCGTGAGCGGATAGGAAATGTTCCGCAATTTTCCATAGGCGTTGATGTCGCTGTAGCTGAGGTAGGAACTACTAATAGGCTAGACTTTCAACTTTTGATGTACCCGATTATGTATATTTATGAATTGTAATAATGGCAAAGAAATGTAAATTTATTCAGAAACCCTTTTGAGGTGTAATGGCTTATAATTGTGGAATAAAATGACTTGTGTTATTTTTTTTGGGTATTCATCTCTGAGACTATAACTTGCGGTGTGTGTGTTTATTGTGGGGTCACAGTACAGAGTAGTTGATTATTTATTAAGATTGGGTGTTATTAAGGGAAATGGAACTCGTGACAACCCGGATCCCCGACCCCGGATTTGGGGGTGTTACAGGTACAACATATGATAGTTGTTTCCTTTTTGATGCTTTTGAATTTTTATGAACTGAATCTGTGATATACAGATGGTTATGTTTGGTGGTTTATTCGATTAACTTCTAAAAATTTTGAAGTAAATAGCTACGATATTTACTCGCAATTATTTGGTACAATATTTCGAATAAATCCCCATAATTATTCGAATTTTAATTTTAAGGATTATAAATTAATCCGTGGAACTCGTGACTGGAAACCCGGTACGGGTACCTCCGGGTTTTACCGCCGTCGGCAATGAGCCTCGACGAGCCGACGGTGGACCGTGATGATTATTTCTGAGTCCTAATATTTTAAAATAAATAAACATATAAAAATACGAATAATAATAGATAGTTGATATAAGTCAGCGGTTGGAATTTGTGGAATGTTGGATTGTGTGATTGATTGGTTGTGTTTGTGATTTGACGTCGAGTTGTTCGACGAGTAGGCCGATAAACAGATGAGGTGTTGCCCGAATTTTTGAAAATTAAATTCAAAAATTCGGGACATACCCTGTAATTATCGGAACATCGAGTGGGTATAAATAAAAATATATATATTTTGTGCGAAACCTGAGTGTAAGTTGTGGTGAATGTTCTGTCAAAACCAATAACCCTAATTTCGTAAAATGACGAGTATACGTATTTACTGAAAACGAACACCAAACCGATTTTTGAGATTGTGAACCCTAATTGTTGTGTGTGTTATTATAATATATATAATTACGAGTCGGGTTTGAATATCGTTGGGTAGAATTGGTATCGAGGATATGTCAAGCATACCTAGACGTCTAACGTAGGCTATTTCGGCTCTGTAGGTTCTAGTTGAAGGACTCCTGAAGTGAAGTCGAACTAATGATAACCTAGTGATCAGTCGACAAGCGTAGTGAGGTTCCAAGCGAAGAACCTGAACGTTGAAGTCGGATACAGGATAGTCTGATAGTAAGGCGATAAAGGCGAGTGTCCAAGTTAGTCTAAGGTCGATCGGTAATAGTGGTAACGCTCTGCAAGGCCCTGACCATTCTTTTATGGTTCAGTACGTATGAATAGCTAAATGTTTTATTATCATAATGGAATAGAAATGTTTTATGTTACGTATCCCCTGTAGTTAGAAATCACTGTTTTTAATTTGTTTTGGGGAAAAGTAACTTCGAAAGGTACCTATCTCGAATGAAATGATTTGCGAATTGGATTTTTTATGTGTGCTGGTTAAATAAATGATTTTGAAAGGAGATAGGTACAAGTGTTTTGAAAACTGGATAAAACGATCAGATATGGGATACATTGGGGCCAGAGTAGGCCTATTGAGGTGGCGTAAGAGGCTAATTCGGTTGCGCGCAGCATAAAACCGATTAGTCCAGCAGGTCAGAGACCTAGCTAGTCTCTGAGTTACGGAACAGGTATATAGGATGGCATTGAGAGTCGTCCAGTGTTGACAGCCTGATCAGCTGTCTTCACATATCCGTAAGTATCTGATTTGGCTTTGTGATTCTCGTAACGGAACAACTAAGTTATATAGTGGATTTGAAAATGAAAATGGCATGCTAGAATTAAACTCCGGTATTTGTACACAACACACTCCTACGTTGTTTTGTTAATAGCGTGCTAGTTTTGAGTATCCAGTTTCTGAATTGTTTTACATATTTTGCAAGCGAGTTATAATCTTTGTTCTTATCACTACTTTATTATAAACTGATTTACTTGTTATTCATATAGTGGTACTGCTAATCAATTGATTGCTCACCCTTGCAGAATATTTTATATATGTATTGCAGATGCCTAGGAGATTCTTCCGTGGTAGTCAGGGCAGAGTTCCAGTTCCTTCCGCGTCAGACTCCTCTGAGGTAGTTGTGTTGGACCAAGGGTGGTCTGTTGAGTTGCTGTGTTAAGTTAGCTGTGTCAGGATGATTGTTGTAAGTTGATTTGTGTTAGTTGTAACCTAAATCATACTTAAACCTGACAAAGATCTTGGTAAAGGGGTCGTAGTTATATTCTATTTTTGAATTGTTATCTTATGATTGTTGTTCATGACGTCAACTCCTGACCCCGGGGTTGAGGCCGTCATACCTTGGATAAAGGTTTAGATATTATCATACCAACAAGATTTGAAACTTAAAAAATAAATGCTGATAAGATAAAATCAGTATTTAAAGTATGATAAAGTGAAATAACTATTTATACCTTGTGAATCTGAAGATTCAGCTTCTATGCAGACATTTAGTGGAAGGATTGATAAGATATGAGTAGATGGTTCTAATGGGTGAATTCTGCCTTCAGCATCTATTTCCAGTGTCACTATAGCAGGAGTGAAGCCTTCATTACAAATTTAATGCAATGGTTCTTGTGTTGATGGAGAATCAGGAGTTGTTGGATGACTTTGATACCCAGGTTCTTGTGTACTCTTCTCCATAATTACAGTGTTTGACTCCTGAGCAAGGTCTTCTTGAAATACAGGTATCTGAATGAATCTTTCAGGATCAAATTACATACAGAAGTCCTTGATCTGAGAGACTTCTGCATAAATTCTCGCAGTGTCCTCGACATGCCATTATTGAATGGACTTTTCATTTAGAGGCTCTTGTTGTTCAATATCTGCTGCACCACTTTGAGGTGCAGGTTCTTGTGGGATTGGATCAGAATCTTTAGCTGATGTATCCCTTTAAGATACAGGTTTTTTTGTGCTTCATCCAGAAAAAAGACCTTTCCCTTTTAACCTCTTGACAGTCTCCTGAGCTTGTTCATGAAAGATCTCCCCTACTCTCTTGCTTTGCTGCTTCACAGGAGAATTAGACAAATTCACAGGTGCATCAGAATTTGATTGAAAATCAGGATTTGATGTAAATTCTCCGTATGTCTCCTTAGCAATTTCCTGTTTGATTTTGCGCAAGTTCTGATTGTAGTATGCTTTGACCAATCTTCTTTTCTGGCACTATAAACAACATTAATAGCAGTGCCCTCCTCAGTTGGTAGTACAATTGGTCTTAGGGAAGAATCAGTTGAAAAGTTTAGAAATTTAGAAGATAAGGTAGCGTTGTCCTCATCTGAATCTGATTCTATTGCAGCAAGCACAAACTTCCTCTTGAGAGATTCTGAAGGTTTAGACGATTGAGGAACTTGTGTTGTTTTCATCTTTTGACTTTGCTACATCAGGATTTGTAGCCCTCTAAGCCAATTCTTCCTTTCTTTTTATAACAGATGTCTGTTGGGAGACACCTGAGGTGGCTTTTGTTTGATTTAAGGGAAGAAATATGAACACTGTGGTTAAAAAAAGGGTTGGATGTGCCATGTTCCATAGTGTCAGAATTTTGAAAATTTTATTTATTTAGGTATTTTGTTAGACAAAAACACCCACGAATCATAATACTCATTAACATTAAACCTTTTACCAATTTATTCTTTAACATCAGTTGCTCCTTGATATTTTGTATTTGTTCTTCTATTGACATATGTAACCTAAGTAAAAATCAGTTTCACATGCATTATTGAAGTATTCAAAATTTAAACATGCAATGCAAAATAGAAGATGGACATCCACAAGTTGTAAAACAATTAAGAGTAAAAGAAAAATTAACATGCATCACACTTTTAAAAGTAATTAAGCATCATATTTTCATTAATGATAGACGATGAGTACAAAATACAATTATCAAATAATCCTAACTCGTAAAAGCTAGAATCTACTCAGTCTTCATCTTCTTTGCAGCCTGCACCTTCTGCATCGCTCGGCGATGGAAGATTGGAGACATAGAGACTGTAAGAGAAATTATATTCTCTTGCAGCTCTAGAGCTGCCAAGCGTTGCTGCTCTGCCTCTTTAGCCAGTCGATCTTCTTCAAACTGGACTTTCATTGTGAAGATATGCAACTCAAGCTGATCATTCCAGCAGAGACGATCAAAAACCGACCTTGGAATTTCAGCCGGGTGGAAAATTTGACCATCAATAAGGAGGACCCTTAGTCAAAAAGGGTTGAAATAAAGTCTTCCTTCTACAGGATTAAGAACTGGCACATATACTCCATGCTTACGAGTACATAAGTGAGCCATTTGAATAAAGAAGAGGAATTAGAATTTTGGATTTAGAGCTTAGGTGTGGAGTGAATACTAAGAGATAGGAAGAGTAATTTTATTTCAGAGAAGTGTTGTATGTTTATATAGATGAGAAAGGAGGAACGGAAGAGACTCTTTGTTTACCGTGTAATAATTACTACCGTAATAATTACTACCATAATAATTACTACCGCATGCATGATCTTACGTGAATTTAGGTAAAAAGTAAAGTCTCTTTTCTAAACTCCTATTCCCAATATAAAATAGATACTCAAACGATTTTTCAGATATGCATGTCATTAGATACAACTAACTCACTGCTTACTTAAAATACTGATTAAATATATATTTTGAATAAATTCAAAATATCATCAGAATTTAATAGTCAATCAATGTTTGACCATTATCAGTATTTAAACACATGCTTTCAGGATTTATTAGTCAACTCACCCTTGACCAATATCAGACTTTAATCATACAATCAGAGTTCATCTTGCATATAGTATCAGGATATACTAATCATGAAATATTGAGTATGAATACATGGCATCAGAATTTAATATACTTATCAGAGTTTAACAAAACCTGATATATAGAGAAAATACCACGGTCTAATTTGTTTTTTGGTCTTGCCACAAGAGTCCCGACTTTATTCCTTTTAAATTCATTAAGCTCCTCTTGCAGTGTTGTAACCCAGTCAGCATCTTGAAGAGCTTCTTCCACTTTCTTTGGTTCAGTTTGATATAGAAAGAATGGTAGAGACATTCATTTTGAGTGGCTCTTTTGGTTCTTACACCACTATCAGGATTTCCAATGATTAAGTCAGGCGTGTGTGATTTAGACCATTTTCTTGCAGATGGAAGTTGACTCCTTGAAGTAAAACCTCCCCCTTGATCCATGAACTCTCTAGTATCTCTTTGACTTATACCACTATCATTTCCTGATGCTCCCCTTGAATCAGTATTCCCAGTGCTATCTTTAACAATTGGGATTTTCGCTATGTATTTATATTAATACAATATAGTTTTGTGCTATTACGTGGATCTATATGTATAAAATAAAAGGTTAAATGATTTTGTGGTTTATGTGTAATTTCTGTAAAATACTAAAATGGAACATGAGATAACTCGTTCCAGTTTGATGAGTCAGTGAAAGCATTAGATACATGGATTGTCGGGCCGTCAGGTTGAATGGAACCCGTAATATAAAAAGGGAATTAAATTAAAAAGGGAATAATATGTTGAAGTGTAAGAAGGTGAATTATGTTTGATGTTACTATATAAATATATCTTATTTGATGGTTATGTGTGTGTATCTGTGATTTATGGGTTTTAAATGATTTTAAAAGAATTTAGTTGGTAAAATAAGGATTATTTTATTCCTTATATATTTCTATAAAGTAAGAAGTATGATGAAGGTGTGAAATTTATTTTATTAGCCTTAGAATAATTCCAGAGACTTTTCAAAAATGATAGTTGGATTTAATTTGACGTTATGATATTTTAAAATGATTTATCAGTGTTTATTTTTGTTATTGGAGATTTATTTGTAAAATCCATAATAAATAATCTATTTTCTCAAAACTTTATTTAAAATATGGGTGAAGAGCTAATTTTATGTATTATTTTATAAAAATAAAAGTTTAGTTATTTGCATTTTGTGTGAAAATAAATAAGTATATTATTATGTTTTTGGGCATTAACAAAAGTAGAAAAAGAAAAGTTGGAATTTCCAAATTACGAAATTGCCCTTAAATTGTATATATATATACCCCCTCCTCTCCTCATTCTCTCCCGTCTCTCTCTCTCTCTCTCTCTCTCTCCCTCTCTACTTTCGGTACACTCTCTCTCCCTTCTTACTCTCTTCGATTCTCTTACCAAACTCAATTCTAATTTAGGATTTAAGTTCCTCTCATATTGTATATATACATACATGGTTGCATGTATATGTGTATGTGTGTTGGTGTTTGATTCGGTAATGAACCCTCTCGGATTCTTGTTCTTGATTCCGGTTTTGGTCATGTAGAGAATTAGTTGATGAATGCTTGCATGTGATTGTTAACTGGATTTTTGAGAAATCGGTGAGGTTTCGTTGAAGAAAACTCCGAAAGGGGGAACTCAGAGACCTTGTCGCCTCCGGTGATGAACTCTAGTGAGCCGTCGGTGGACTTTAATGCTTGTCTGAGTCCTACCATGATTATTCAAATTCAATTAGTTGACGCATGGTGATTTAGTGTGAAATTTGAAGTAATCGATTTCGAGTATTGATTTTTATAAAGTCGAATTATGTGTTTAAACTTGGTTTATCGATATGAGATTATGCATGTGAGTATTCTTGAAATATTCGATTTTTAAAGTATTATTGGGTTCATTTTAATTGTTAAATTCTGTTGAGATGATTTCAGTCCATGAATTTTGGTTCGAATATGTTTAAGTGAAGAATTTGTATTTTTAATTTAAAATTGTTATTACTAGGTTCAAAATTCGGAATAATTCGATTCTAATTATTTGATTAAGTTCGAATATGTGTGATGGTAAGATATAAAACTAGGGTCGATTGATTTTGAGATGCTATGTGTTAAGATGAAAGTTGCATGTTATAGTTTGATTCAGTATATTAAGTTGTTTGATTGATAATCATATAGAGAATTGCATGTTACTTTTTTTGTAAGTACAAATGGCTAAAGGTTTGGTTAATTATTATATTTGACCAAAAGGGTTAGCATATTTGCGAATACAACATGCCCGATTAGCGAGAAAGAAGTATATAGATAAGTATAAGAGATCTAATCGATAGGAATTAAAAAGATTTGGTGTTGGATTATGAGACTGTATGTTTACTTGATATGTGTAAAGTATTGAGATACTCGGTGATATAAAGAGTATAAAGGGATATCTTATTATGCGCTACGTGTTATGAATGTGTATATAAGATAAGTGTATATTGCGATTGGGGTAGAAGTTAAATGTTCTGAGAAATGTCAGGAATCGATCAAGTTTTTATAATTAGGGTTTTGATTTGAATTTTAGATTTGAAAAGCGAAGGCATTTAGGCTAGGAGCGGAAAAGAGGTCCTAGGTGGTAGTAGCTCGTATACCGTGAAACAGGAAAGCTATCTGAGGCAAGTAACTCTGCCTTTTATTGTGAATTGATTATAGATAGGTCATTGATGTTATGCACTGATAGAGTAAAAGATCTTCATAAAACTTATTATTGATTCTTGTGATAATCCTTTTATTGTTCCTTGTGATAGACTCGTTATTGAACCTTGTGCTAAACCCTAATATTAACCCTTGCTTCAAGTACTTATACCATATCCTTGTATTTTGTTAACTTATGATCCTTTAACCCTAAGAAAAACTTAATGGATCTTTTATATGTTATACCTTGTTAACCTAGATTCCTTTGATAACCCCTTGTGCCTTATTCATGTGTCGTTCTTTGGAACTATCCTGATCACGACCTTGTTATACCCTGTTTATCATTTGACCATTATCCTTAACTTACGATCCCTATTTACTTTGACTTGTTCACTTTCCTTGAATTCGTGAATTGAGCATAAGAATGATTTTTGACTTGAATGAGTCCAAATGATTTCATATACTTGGTAATGTTAAAATGAACTTATTCAAATCTTCTATACTTCCAACATAAATGTTTTCCAAATGAATTCTTGATGGATTGGATAGAGACGTAAGAGGCTAGTGGGACTCTAGTCCAGTAACATAAGTGGCTAGTGGGGCTAGTCCAATATCAAGGCTGAAATAATGCCATAGGTACCTTAATGACCAGATGGAGTTCAGTAGGGGCTAATCACCCGTATTATATTTAAAAGATTGATATTCCAATCAAGGGTTCTTTAATATTTTATAAAAGAGAAAAATGTATGCCTTTGCTAAAGCAGTATGCTTTCTTTTAATTCTAAATGAAACAGATTGAATTGTATCTTCTTTAAAGTTATGAAATTGTTCGAGAACCCTGTCACTTTACTTTGTTATTGATACTCAAATCTTGAATGATTACTTTCTTTAAAATGAGAAACTCTCTGAGAACCCCGTTATTTATTTTGATGAATGTCAGCTTTCTTCCAACTATGAATCTTGAAAGTTTGAAAACCTCTTCCAACACCTTTTTCCTAGCCATTAATAGAATACTGCCATCTAGAGTTTTGAAAGTAGAATTCCTTTATTATGTTGATATTTAGAATGGTTAAATAGTTACTTGATGAGCCTTTTGCTCATTTATTTTCTTTGATCTAACAATGACAGTTAAGCAAGAAGATGGCCAGACTTAGGCGCACCGCTCGCAAGAGCGTTCCTGGCGGTCCCTATCGTGTTGTGGGATTTCAGATACCAGAACAGGTAGATGATGTGTGAGAAAACGATAATAAGTGTTGCACCCCCTTGAAATGGGTGCATGTACATCAGTTGGCGGGAAGTGTATTAGCTGAATCAGTTACTTTTGGGTTATCTGTCGATTCCAAGTCAAAATTGAATAATTTGAATTTATTTATAGTTTGGGTTGTAATAATTATATTCTGGTTGGTAGTTATAATATTATCTCATACTTTATCCTGTTTAGATCCTATTAGTTTCGGGGTTTATGATATTTAGCTGTTATTATATTAGTTTATTGGTGTTGTGGGTCCTCATTCCTAACCCCGAGATTGAGGGCGTCACACTATCAGTATTTGACCCATCAGTATTTGAGGAATGAGAGTCTGATGAATTATTTATTAATGTTTCTTGAGTTGAATCACTTGAAAAAGACTCTGGATTTGAATCAAGTTGCTCCCTTCAACATGTACTTCAGTATTAGCAGAATTTCCAGTGTCATGTGGATCATTAGAGCTTAGAGTGATATCAGGATTTACCGTATTAGGACTTTTCAGCGTATCAAAATTTAGTTGTTCAACATTTGGTACTTCATTTTCAAATCTCAACTCATCATGGTCATCTGCATCTTCTAGACCTGTAATCCTCTTGTCATCAAAAGATACATGTATGGATTCCATGATCATCCTTGTTCTCAGATTATAAACTCTGAAGTCTTTTGTAGATAATGGATATCCCACAAAAATGCCTTCATCAGCTTTTAAATCAAATTTGGTAAGCTGTTTATAATGAGTTTTGAGAACAAAACACTTCCAGCCAAAAATGTGAAGGTACTTCAGATTTGGCTTCTTTCCTTTCACCATCTCAAATGGTGTTTTACCATTCTTATTGATCAAGTTGTATTTTGTGTGAAGCAAGTAGTTTGTACAACCTCTGCCCAGAAGTAAGTAGACAATCTTGCTTCCTCTAGTATGGTTCATGCAGCTTCTATGAGAGTTATATTCTTTATTTCAACAACTCCATTTTGTTATGGAGTTCCAAGAGTAGAAAATTCTTGTTTCATCCCCTTGTATTTGCAAAACTCTTACATAGAACTGTTCTTGAATTCAGTTTCATTATCACTTTTAATGATCTTCACTTTGTATATTGATCCTTTTTTCAGTTCTCTCACATGATCAAGAAGAATGGATGGAGATTCATCATTGGTGTGTGATATGGATAGAAAATACATCTTAAAGACACATTAAATGTCACATTAATTACACTTGGGTTTCTTATCTAAAGTTCAGTACAAACCTGTCTAGTCCGAGCTCATAGAAGACTCACAACGACCCATGTAGACAAGACCCACCAGCTGAGGTCATCAAGGTCCACGAATACAAGTTGTTCATGGACTAGGCCCAATACGGTTGGAAGAGCAGAGACATGTGTTCTAATGTTCTCTAATGCCCTGTTGCTTCATGCCATGAATGATGCTATTAAGTGTCAGGCCTTTCCTCAAACCCTATCGGGTATGGCCCAAAGGTGGTACAGCCGTCTGCCCCCGAACTCTATTGGATCCTTTAAGGACTTGAGCCAAGCTTTTATCAAGTAGTTCATAAGTGGAAGAGTATAGGAGAAGAGTCCAGCTTCTCTCATGGGCATAGTTCAAGGTGAAAAGGAGTCCCTGAGAGAGTATCTGAATCGATTTATGAAGGAGGCTTTGAAGGTCCCTGATCTTGATGATAAGGTAGCTATAATAGCCCTACAACAAGGGACTAGAGACGAGTTCATTAAGATGTCCCTGTCTAAGTGCCTTCCCGAAAGCATGCTGCAGCTCCAGTATAGAGCTGGAAAGTATATCAAGGTGGAGGAGAGTATGAAGAAAACGGCTGTGAATAATGAACTTAATGGAAACAAGAAGCGGAAGATGGATCAGGAGTACCATGCCAAGGACAAGTATCCATGAATTGGCAAAAACTCTGACTCCTCCTCTTTTAAGAAGAATCAGCAACCAAGGTTCACTAAATATGCGAGGTTGAACGCTCTAAGGAGCCAAATCCTTATGGAAATTGAGAAGCACAAAGATTTCAAATGGCCGAAGCCACTAAGAGGTGACCCCAAGAAAAGAGAAAAGAGTCGATACTACATGTTTCATAAAGATGTTGGTCATGATAATGATGATTTTAGGCTACACAAGGATGATATTGAGTATTTGATCTGAAGGGGAAAGTTCAGACATTTCACCAAGGGTGAAGAGGGTGGAGGCCAAAAAAGAGACAATGATCGAAGACATGATGCTCGAAGGGGTAATGACAGAGATCACAACCCACAGCCCTGAGGGCTAGTAACCAATATAATTTTAGGAGGTCCTACAGCAGCTGGCACTACAAGGAACTCCTGAAAAGCTTGTGCGAGAGAAGTAATGAGCATAGTTGGAGAGCCATCTAAGCGTTCTAAGTCAGAGATGGCACTTGAATTTGGTGACCCAGACCTTGAAGGTTTGAAATTTCCTCAGGATGATCCTTTGGTTATCACTTTGATAATTGGAAATTGTCCTGTTATGAGGGTCCTAGTGGATAATGGAGCTTCCGTGGACATTCTGTTCCATGAACATTCATAAGGATGGGCTATAATGACTGTCAAATAACTCCATCCGACGCACCCATCTACGGGTTTAACCATGTGGAATGCAAAGTCGAAGGAGCAATACAACTTCCCGTAACTATAGGGGAAAATCCCAGGGAGGCCATCAGATGTTAAATTTCAGGTTGTTAAGGCTGTACTTACAATTCTATCATGGGTAGAACATGGATCCATGTTTTTAAGGCTGTGCCCTCAACCTACCACATGGTACTGAAGTTCCCAACTAGGAATGGTGTTGGAGAAGCGAAAGGAGATCAGAAAATGGCCTGCAGTTTCTATGTTGCAGCACTTAGGCCCCATGGAACCGGGGGCGGGTCCTCCCCATAGAAGACATGGATGTACGAGAGAATGACGAACTGCGAGGAAAGCCAGCCGAGGACTTGGTCCCAATTCCTCTAGACCCCTTAGACCCGGAGAAGGTCACGTATATTGGGGCATCTCTGGATAAGCCCTTGAAGGGCCAAATGACAACTTTCCTACAAGAGAACAGTGATGTGTTTTCTTGGACAACAACTGATATGCCTGGGATTGACCTGAACCTTATAACTCATAGTTTGAACATTGACCCAACCCGAAAGGTTGTGAAGCAGAAGAAGAGAACTTATGCCCCTGATAGGTTGAAAGCCATTAAGCAAGAGATCGAGAAGCTTTTAGAAGCTGGATTCATTGAGGATGTGCAATTCCCTAAATAATTGGCCAACCCCGTAATGGTTAAGAAGGCCAATGGGAAATGGAGGATGTGCATTAACTTCACTAACTTGAATGATGCTTGTCCCAAGGACTGTTACCCCCTACCGAGGATTGATACCCTAATTGATGCTACTGCTGGACACGAGATACAAAGCTTTATGGATGGATTTAGTGGTTATAATTAGATTAGAATGCATAAGGATGACACCCCCAAGGTATCTTTCATAACTGACTTTGGTGTATTTTGTTATCTTGTTATGGCTTTTGGACTTAAAAATGCAGGAGCTACTTACCAAAGACTGGTAAACAAGATATTTTCCCATCTAATTGGAAATACCATGAAGGTCTATATTGATGACATATTAGTCAAAACTCTAAGCATGGACGATCATATTAGCCACCTCAAAGAGGCATTTGAAGTGTTGAGGCATGACAAGATGATGTTAAACCCAACCAAGTGTGCTTTTGGCGTTTGGTCTGGAAAATTTTTGGGTCACATGGTCTCTAAGAGGGGAATAGAGGCCAACCCCGACAAGATCAAAGCCATCCTAGACATAGAGCCACCACGTTCCATCAAGGACGTTTAGAAGTTGACAGGAAGAATCGCAGCTCTAGGGAGGTTCCTCTCCCAGTCTGGAGACAAATGCCTGCCTTTTTTCATAACCCTTAAGAAGGTGAAGAATTTTGAATGGATAGCTGGGAGCCAAGAGGCTTTTGAATAGATAAAGAAGTACATAACTGAATCCCCATTGTTGGCCAAGCCGATTCCGGAGGACACCCTTTATTTATATCTCGCGGTATCTGAACAAGCTGTGAGTGCAGTCCTCATGATGGAAGAACATAAGCTCCAGAAGCCTGTATACTATATAAGCAAGGTGCTCCATGAAGCAGAGTTGAATTACTTCACCACGGAGAAGTTCACGCTTGCTCTCATCATAGCCTCGAGGAAGTTGAGACCATACTTCCAGGCTCACAAGATCAAAGTCCTGACAGACTAACCCTTGAGGAACATTCTTCAAAGCCCGATAGCTAGTGGAAGGCTCATCAAATGGGCAACTGAGTTAGGAGATTTTGATATCAAGTACAAGCCTTGAACGACCATCAAGGATCAGGCCTTAGCAGACCTCGTGGTTGAATGCACCATTAACGACCAAGAAGTTAGGTGGCAATAAATAGTAACCCCAGAAGGAAGAGAGAAAGAGAAGGATAAAGAAACAACCCTGAAGGAGTATTGGGTTCTCCATTTTGATGGGGCGTCCAAAACAAAATCTAGTGGTGCAATCCTAGTCTTGCAAAGCCCTGATGGGTTTATGATTGAGTATGCTTTGAAGTTGGACTTCCAAACTACTAATAATGAAGCAGAATACAAAGCATTGATAGCTGGCTTAGGCTTGGCTAGAGCCGTGAGGGCTATAACATCCTAAATCCGGGGTCAGGATTGGGTGGCACTAAACAATCTTTACATAATATAAAATAATATACATATGACCCCTTAATTTCGGAGCATTTACAGGTTTTGGTATGAAACAAGAATCTAACCTTCTAAAATTTATATCGACTATATACAATTTTATTACCTTTTACTAACTTCCTCGTCTTATTTACTCTAACATCTCCAACTTCTCGTAACTGGGATTTCTCCAACTTTGCTGTCTATTAAGAGCTATTCACTTTGATCCTTATTCAAAACTGAAACAGTCAAACACAAGACGCTTGACCCACGTACGCACATAATTCACATAGCACGTAAGCACATATCTCACGTATCACATAATTCATATCACACATGCCTCGAGTCGTCAAAAGGTTTGACTCGGTACGTTTAAAACTGAAATCGCGTCAAAAATATGATTTATGGATTAATAATCGACTCAAAATGACTCGTAAAATAAGCGACCTTTCAAAACAAAAGAATTCGGGTCTCGAAAGTATTTTTAATGAAAGCAGAATATTTTTCCGAGTCTAGACGTATTCGTTTCGTATTAAATGAATGAAAGGTCTATTTTCTATGAATAATTCAATTAATAATAGTATTAATTGAATATTTAATACTCTATAAATATTTTTAAAAGCCAGAAATAATTTTTATGAATTATTTAGCTTAATTATAAATAATTATATTTTATTTAACTATTTATAAATAAAAGTAATTATTTAAATGAATTAATAAATCAATTAAATCCATAAATAATTAACTAAAATAAATTATAAATAATTAAATCAAAATTGAATTTTTGAAAATAATAAAAAAAAATTATTTTTGGAACTTAAAATAATTCAGTTAATTGTTAAAATAATTAACTAAATTATTTTTGGCATTAAAATGATTTTTGAAAATTTAAAACTGAATTTTTGAATTAAAATAAAAAGAAATTTTCAGAAACACTTTTCTGAAATGCACTTAGGGCAAAATGGATCGAAAGGGGAACACTGAAGAAGATGACTGGAAAATGTTAAGAACTCACGGGAAATTCTGAAAACTCCGGCGAGCTTTACCAGAATCCGGTCAACTCTAGCAGGGTTAAATCAGCTCCGTTTCTTTCATTTTATGCACCGAAATTGTTCCTACACACTCCGACAACTAATACAACCCAACAATAACCAGACACAATTGACATTAATTCAAAATTTGTTCGAAAATCCTGTCAACTGCGAAGAACACGACGACCAAACCTGAAACTCTAAAAACACAACCAAAATTGATTAATAGCTTAAAACAAAGCTCCAGACATCCACAATTCACTACGATCAATTATAAGGACCCAGAAACATTCAAAAATCCCGAAAATCAATTAACACGAACAATAAAACTTTTTAACGGGTCATATACACCTGACAATAGAACACCCACAAAATTAGTATAAATCTATTGGAAATGACACATAAAAGCTTAATATCACACCAAAATCACTCGAATATTACTCAATCAAAACCCCCCAAATTGGGGTATGAACACTAAAATTCGAATTTAAATATTACCAATCCTGTGATGATTTTGATGATGGAATAGTAAAGAGGAGATTGAGGGCTTCAACACGGCTATTTGAGCGTCAAAATCTGAGACCAAAATCATCTGCAAATTCCAGATTGATTCTCCAGAACATGAATAACAAATATTAGAGGATTTTCTAATTTTTTCGAAATATAAAATAAAATCAGATTTTTAATAATAATTATTAATAAATAAAAAAGCTATTTTTTACTTATACAAATACCCCTAAAATTATTTGCGGCCTAATTATATCATTTAATAAAAATAACTAGCCCAAAATGAATAATTAACGGGGAATAATTTTTAATCCAATAAATACAAAAAATATGTCAAAAATTTCCAAAAATTATGAATAATCCAAAAATGCAAAAATATTGAATATTTAATAGTCCCACAATTTCATAAATATAAAAATACGATTTTTGTGGGCTCTGACGTCCTGGTAGGGGCCCGAAAAGTCATTTTTCACGAAACAGAACATTTTCTAAATTAACAAGATGTTCGAAAAATCAATGTGGTATACACCATATTATGCATAATAAACCCAATTGCTTTATACGAAATATTAGCTATTAAAAAGAAACTTAAATAATATATCTTTTAATATAAAGCCATTTAACACGTAATAAAATATCCGAAAAATATATCGAACCGCACAGAACACATATATCACATATCAGGTACATTTTATGATTAATCTTAATTTATAACATCATAAATCACATAATATCCATTAAATATGACACAAAACTGTTACGACCAATATTTTGTGTAATATTATTTGTGAACTTTGTATAATATTAGAGCCGATTATAAATATACTTAATGATTGTACATTTGTGTGAATGGAAATTTCTGCATTATAAATTGCTTTATGTAGAATATATATTTTTCAAAGCAAGAGTTTTATTAATTGCCCTTATTTTTGATTTATAAGGAATATTCTATACCTTGGATTTTTTTTAAAAAAAAATTATTTCATTCACAAATTTCAAAAGTGATCTCATAAAATTTCTAAAAATCCAAGTTATTTTATGGTATAAATTTTATAATTTTTGAACTTTTATTTTATTTTATAAAGATAAATCTTTGAAAATTTGTTGCTTAGTAATTATCAAATTACATGGTTACCCTTGCATGCAAATACTCTTCCATTCAACTAAGGGGCAAGGAAGGCATTTCCAACCCCACTCACTTTCATTCTACTAGCCAAGTTACCACTTTGTCCTTGCATGCAAATCTACCTAACTTTAGCTAGAAGGTTACTCTTGTCATTTCCTAAATCCACTCACTTGTGGTCAAATCAAAAGCATAAAAACCAAGCAAATATGATGATCACTTCACTTTCACTCCACCATTCCACACCCCCCTCCTTTCTCCTCCCTCCCTTCTCGGCCCTCCTCCCTCTCGGCTCTTTTGGCCGAGCTCAACCCCCCTATTTTCTTTCATTTTTCATTCAAGCTTCTATCTCCCATTCAAGTAAATGTTACTTCCTATGTCTTGATCATATATAATCCAAAGAGTTTTGAGTGAAAAGTTTAAGTTTTGAGTTTGCATGTCAAAGTTTTAGTTGGAACTCAAAGTACAATCTTGATTCTCATGGATAAGGTTGCATTTTGAGAGAACTACAAGGAGTGGTGAAATGCCAAGTCATGAGAATGAGGCTCTTGATTTTAAATGGTCATTTCCCTTCCATTTCATTCGACCATGACCTTGAGGGAGCCGAATGAATGGCTCTTGAGGTTGTTTTGTTGCCTTGTTTCATTTTTATGTGTTTTTGGTGGTGATAACATGAATTTTTAGCAAAAACTTGATAAAACCCTTTGCATGCTAAGTGATCATTTAGTTATAGCTTATGCTAGGTTTGCATGTTGATTTTATGGTAAAATTTATTTTGGAAACCATATTGTTTTGGTTTGAATATTTGAAGGCATGCATGCATGTAAACCACTCATGTATTTCGAAAGTTTTTGGTCATTTGGATTGATTTTTGTTAGTAAGCCTTAATTTCAGTAGGGTTAAGATATTAATCTTGATTTTTTCTCCTTGACATGTGATGTTAATTTGTATATATTTATAAAGAATATATAACTTGTCATTTTCAAAAACTTGATGACTTGTAATTTATGTAATGTGTTAACTTTTATTTTGCTATGTTGCACCTTAGGTAAGGATGATCTCCACCAAGCTTATTTTGAGTGTAAGGGAGTTAGTTCAGTAGAACACCTTAGTTAAGGTTTGGTTTGGGTTTTTGGTTGTTGTTGGTTGGGTTTGTTAAGTAAGAACCTTGGTGAAAGGAAAGTATTAGTTTCTGCAGAAAATCAGTTTGGTACCCTGAGGTTTAGAATGAGATTTGACCTTGTCATTGTTGTGCACTTTGAGGTCCAAGCCACCAGAAGCTAGCACTAGGAGTATGCAATGGGTTTTAGGTGTTTGTTGGAGGTTTGTAAGATGTTTGGTTAGGTGCACGAGTGGAAACACCAAATCTATCCAGCAGGGGACAGTTTTGTTGCAACTTAGAAATGGGAAGTTTTGACCATATCATAGGTAGGACCTCATTATGCCCTGTTGAGCCTTAGTTAGAGGGAGTGTCAGAGGAGTTTTTGCAGGCATAGTTCATAGGATTTAAGTTATAACCATGTGTCATAAGTTAGTTCAAATCAAGACCCTTTTCTGCCCAGAAAAACAGGGGAGTCATAGACTTTAAGCTTAGGCCTAGGGAGGCTCAAGCTAGGCCCTTGATCAGAAGGGTCTAGTGTAGAAGTTTTGAAGGAAAATTTGAAGTGTAAGAGTGCCAAACACACCAAAGAAACCTTAGAGGTCATTCTGAAATTTACCATAATAAGCACCTTCACCTACCACATAGTTTTAGAGCACCTATGAGTGAGGCCTAGGTTGACCACCATAGTTGCAAGATAGCATAAAGTCAGTATAGTGAAAGGCCCAAGTGAGGGTCAATAGGAATTGGATGGTTTAGTAAAGGCATTTCGAGTAGGAAGCCAAAATTTGGAGATTTTGTCTAGTTTAGCGACCAAGTGACTTAAGTATGTGGAGCGAGATCATCCAAGCCTAGTGTTGCAATATGGCGTATATGATATTATTTGGTACTTAAATATGGTATGTGAGCATATGTGGTTATGTGTACTATTATGTTATAAGGTGATTATAAATTGCGTGTATATAGGCCTAAGTGCCATTGTGTTTAATTTCGGTTTGCAAATAGGTTGAGTTGGTGAGAATAAATTATAATGAGGTTATTATTATTTGTGTAGGATCTTGAGACGAGGGTAAACTTGCCATAAAGGTCGAGTAAAGCTTCTAGTTGCTCCTACCTTCTAGTCCAGTCCAGCCTTTTTCAAGGCAAGTGATTCAACCTGCTTTTCTTCTCGATTACACAACAAGTGTATGATAACTAGTTCCTATATATGATGCGAGTATTCTAATTTACCTTGATATACATGAACCAAGTGGTTTTCAAATCTATCTTCATATTATAGAGAAATACCATGAGCCCTCAAGTGTCTATTGCAAGTAATTTTACCTTATTTGAAGATTGTTATGCAAGTAGATCAAAAAGTCATATTTTGCTAGTATACCAGAGTAATTGTGATGTTGAACCATGTGTAAGTTATAATCAGTAACCTCAGCTTGAAGCCTAAAAGCCAGTCATTCCTTAAATATTTGTTAATGATTGTTTGATAACCCTATCCTTACCCTAAGCGTGATACCCTGTTATACCTTGAGCTGATGATCACTTTATTTATATTTAATACCTATATCATACCTGGAACCACTGATTCTTATCTTCTTGATATTTTAATACATATACCTTATTTGAAACCATTGCTTTAAGCCTAGTCTGGAATTATTCTTTCATATTATCCGATAGCCTTACTAAATCTCCTTGTCAAAGTCCTTGTAAACAGAAACCTTTGAGTTACCCTGTTAAAGTAAAGTCTAGTGGATCATGGCCCTAGTGGATATATTCCCAGTGTTTCATAGTGGATTTATAACCCTTGATAAAGATATTTACTGTTTAACAAATTAATTGTCAATCAGCATCCGTTTTTGAAATGATTAAAAATTTGGATTTTCAGTCCCAAAGGGGGACAAATGTTTTCTTTAAATAGTGGATCTGGACTGAGACGCAAGTCCTTTCCGCACTTAAATTGTAGGCTTAAAAGTTGCCTAGGGATCTCATTAATGTTTTAGAACCCAGTGAGGTTCGGGATTACTTCGCGGCTGATCATCGGCTGTAATTTGTAGCGTCATAAAATGGTTTTTGATTAAGAAATGATTTTTGAAAATGTTTTAATACAAACAAATGATGCCGTCACCCAACAGTCAATCTCTTGTAATTATTAGCTTTATCTTCCCATTATTATTCTTTTATCTTGTTTTATTCTATAGCACTTGTTGAGCATTTGGCTCACTACTTGTTTTCACCCTGATATTACAGCTAGCAGCTATGGTTAGATTCAAGCAGACAACACGTAAAACTTGTGATGCCGATGCGTATGTTCGAGCTCATGTAGAATAAGAAATAGTTTGTGTGAGGACTCGATATTAAAAACCAGATTGTAATAGTTAATAGTGTTGGGCTGTTCCAAACCCTGAACTGTAAGATCTTGGATTCAGTTGTGTTTACTATCTTCTTCTAAATATTGTAATAATTTGTATATTATATATTGTCGAGTTGGGGGCATGACAAAAATAGTTGTAAATTTCTCGGTCGTTACATTCCCCCTTTAAAAGGATTCTGTCCTCAGAATATAATGATACTTTTTAAGTATCTCACTTACAATTTCTCAGGTTGACTTCTCAACCTTACAGATTTTCCATAAACTTTAACTCACCATAACAATCATTACTCAACAGCCTCTTGCTAATATCATACTCTATTAGTTGCTCATATAACCTGACTCAAGTCTCCATTTTATATATAAAGGAGCTAAATTGTGCTTCCTAGTTATACATATAAACACCCTATAAACTTGCTACACATGTGGTGGTAAAGCCAACTCACTCACAATCTTCCTATCTATCTTATGGTCTCAAAAGGACCAACATAATATATACTAACCTTCTTTTCTTTCTAATATTAATAATTCGTGCTCATGAACTCTTCCAACATTTACTGGTTGTTTCACTTCATTTTCCCATGTATTTCTTTGTTCACTTAGCCTAGCTTGTAATCGCTTCCAATCGTATTCGAGGCTCTTTGATCGTTCCCTTACTCTTTTTGTTCATCTACGAATGAAATACTGAGACCTTGGCACCTTCAGTTTCTAAACGTTCCTAAATCAACTCCAGAATTTAGTATGTAAGAGAAAACCTCAACTTGATACGAGTGACGTGCAAACTTATTATCATACTTTAATTTCCTTGTATCACAGTCGAATATATTCATCAAGTGAAAATCTTTAACTATTTAGAAGAAAATATACTAACCTGGACACATCACTCACGTATTCTAACCCATATTATCATTTATTTTGGTTTTTTTAGGAATATGTTGTTAACTAAGAAAGCTTATTTTTCAAGAAAAATAGATAAGGCTGTATCTGATAAGAATTTCTCTATAAGTTTTTTTGTTCACTTGTAAGTAGCTGTGTGCTATTCAAAGCATCACAGGGTTCTCAATCTGATATATATATATATATATATATATATATATATATATATGGTCGATACATTTAAATCCACCAGCAAGTTTTAAAGCTTGTGTTTTATTACTTAGTGTTTTGATTTCTATGATTCTTCTATTCCGCATTACTGAAAATCAAACACTGTTATATATATTAAGTTAGAACATTTTTAAAATTTAAAAAGGAGCCAGAATTACATTCAACCCCCTTCTGTAATTCTTGTTGTATTGTTTGGGAATAACAATTGGTATCAGAGCAAGCTCTTGAAGTACAAAGAGTGTAAAGATCACAACAATCAATAAGATGAACAAAAAGGATGTTGGAATGAAAATTCCATTTCTGGACAAAGAAAACTATCACCACTGGAAGGTGAAGATACACGTACATCTTCTTTCTCAAGATGAAGCTTATGTGGATTGCATTGAAAGAGGTCCTCATGTCCCTATGAGAACTGCTATAGGAAATGAACCATCAGTTCCAAAACCTAGGCATGAATGGTCTGATCCTGACATTGAACAAGTCAGGAAAGACAAAAAGGCCATGAACATACTGTTCAATGGTGTTAATGGTGATATGTTTGACAACATCATCAACGGTAAAACATCCAAAGAGGTTTGGGACACAATACAGATTATTTGTGATGGTACTGAGCAAGTAAGGGAGAACAAGATGCAACTCCTGATTCAGCAATATGAGCACTTTCACTATGAAGAAAGTGAGTCACTCACTGACATTTTCAGCAGGTTTCAGAAACTACTAAACTGCATAGAAGGGTCTATCAAACAAAAGACTCTAACCTCAAGTTCCTTAGATCTCTCCCAAAGGAGTGGAAGCCAATGACAGTCTCATTGAGAAATTCACAAGATTATGAGGAGGTCACATTGGAAAGACTGTATGGCATTTTGAAAACCTATGAGCTTGAAATAGAGCAAGATGAAAAGATGGAGAAGGGAAGGAAGAATGGAGGATCCATTGCACTAGTTGCTGAGTTAGAGAAGGAGAAAGATATGAAGGTAGAAGCTGTTGAATCTGCATCAAACTCAAGGGTTTGTGAGAACAAAGGGAAATGGCTGGTAGCTGAAAATGAAGAACAGTTGAGCCAAGATGACATGGATGATATAGATGAGCATCTAGCATTCTTATCCAGGATATTTTCCAAGCTCAAATTCAAGAAGAATTTTGGAGCTGCTAAGCCAAATGGAAACATGGTGGATAAATCTAAATTCAAGTGTTTCAAATGTGGCTTAGCTGGTCATTTTGCCAGTGAGTGTAGAAAGTCTGATTCTAGCAAGAAGAAGTTTGAGCCTGTTGATTATAAGCAAAAATATTTTGAGCTGCTCAAACAAAAGGAAAGGGATTTCATTATACAGGAGAATGACTGGGCTGCAGATGGATTGGATGAAGATGAAGAAATCAACTATGTCAATCTAGCCCTAATGGCCAAATCAGATGAAACAGAGACAAGTTCATCTAGCAATCTGGTAATCACAACTAACCTAGCACACTTAACTAAATCTGAGTGTAATGATGCCATAAATGATATATCTACTGAATTGTATCATTTGTGTGTTACTCTTAAATCCCTCACTAAGGGAAATGTCAAGATCAAAGAAAACAATCTGTTTTTAAGTGAGAGGAATAATGTGCTAGAGTCTCAATTTATTGAATTTGAAAAATTGAGAATTGAATGCAAGATTTCTAAAAATGAACTAACTGAATCCTTAGAGAAAGAGGAGATTTTAAGAAAGCAACTTGAACGAGAATAGGAAGTAATTAGGGCATGGAAATCATCTAGAGATGTCCATGCTCAAATTACTAAAGTTCAAGGTATAGAATCTTTTTATGATGCAGCCTGGAAAAAGAGTAAGGAGAAACTGGATTCTAATCTTAAAGATGGTAACTTGACAGATGTTGAGTCGACGGATGATGAGGAACATTCGTCTGATGAGAAACATAATCATCCGTCGATTCAAACAAAGTCAATTAGCAAATCTCAGTTAATCAAGCTTAATGATAAGTATTGATCAGTTTCCAAGAACTTTGTTCCAGGAGAATCTAGTCAAGTTAATCAGAACAAAAGAGTTAATGTAGGTCATTTGTCTATCAAACATTTGAATGACAAACTGGAGAAAATTACAGTGAAGGTAGAGTCAAAAAGGAAAAACAATAGAAATGGGAAAGTAGGAATTAACAAACATAATAACTACACACCTGATAAATATGCTCCTAGAAAAATCTGTGTTAAGTGTGGTAGTGTAAATCATTTGTCTGTTAATTGTAAACTAGCTATGCCTACTCCCATGCCTGTACCTCTTTCATTTCCCAGCATGCCTACAATGCCTGTCAATGTTATGCCTGCAAAAAATTTAAATGCACATTATGCTAACATGCCATTTGCACAAAATCCATATTATGTTACATTTAATATGCCACAAATACCATTTAGCATGCCTTACTGGAATAACATGTTTGCACAAAGTATGCCCTTTCATGTTAACCCATCTGTGCATGATAATTCTGCAATGATGAATGGTTTCAAAGGTCCAACTCAAATGACAAGGGATGAATCTGAAATACCCAAGTCAAATGAGGTCAAACCTAAGAAACCAAAGAAAAAGGCTAACAAGGCAGGACCCAAGAAAACTTGGGTACCAAAATCAACTTGATTTGATTTTGATGTGTGCAAGGATACATAAAGAATATTCGGTATCTGAATAGTGATTGCTCAAGGCACATGACTGGAGATTCTACCCTGCTCACTGAGTTCAAGGAAAGAGCTGGCCCAAGTATTACTTTTGGAGATAACAACAAGGGTTATACTATGGGATATTATAACGACTCGTGTATTTTTCTTTTTTATTTTAATATTTAAAAGTGTAATAAAGATTTGAATAATTAAATAAAGGTGTTTATTTGTTATAGATTAAAAACTAATATATATAATTGCTGTATTTAGTACTAAGGAACGTGAGCTTCAAGGGTCGATTTGACTGCTCTTGTGTTTCGTGACTCAATCTGCCTTAACAAGATGCCTACGTACCTTGCTGATTGCCAAGGATCAAGTCAAAAAACGTAGTTCTTGTTTGTGGGGTGAGACCCCTTATATAGATGTGGGAGTCCTTGAATTGGACTTGGTATAGGAGACTTGGTGGTCAAGTCTCTGAATTAGGATAGACTTAGGAGTCCTAGGGAGTAGGAAGCTGATTCTTTATCCCATGAGGTTCCTTGGAGGCCAATCTACAAGGATTTATATCCTCACTAGGACTTATCTTAATAGCTGTTTTTCTTCCTTATTTATTAATTACGAAATTAATAAATAACCAGGTTTTTGGGCCTTTTTTGTTCCATCAGGCCTGATCAACATGTTAACCTTTCTAGTCTGAATGTCATACATCTTCTCATTGGGCCTAGCAGCCCATACCTTGTACAATTAATGCAACAATCAGGATTTATTTATCCCTATCATTTGCCCCCCAACTTTTGGGAAACATTGATTAGGTTTCGCAGAAGTTAAGTCTATTCATTCCCTTATAGGGTTTTGTTTTTTGCGTAAAGTGTGGAGCGACCTACATGTTTACAACGATTTATCTTTTCCTTTAATTCTAGGATTTTTCCTTAATTTCCTGGATTTTCCCTAATTTTCTCGGATTTATCCTTAATTTCTGGATTTTTCCCTAATTTTCTGGGATTTATCCTTAATTTTCAGGATTTTTCCCTAATTTTCTGGGATTTATCCTTAATTTCTGGATTTTCCCCTAATTTTCTAGGATTTATCCTTAATTTTCTTGATTTTTCCCTAATTTTCTGGGATTTTTCCCTTAATTTCTGGATTTTTCCCCAATTTTCTGGGATTTATCCTTAATTTCTGGATTTTCCCCCAATTTTCTGGGATTTATCCTTAATTTCTTCTTCTTTTTCTTTTTTCTTTTTCTCTCTCTTCTTCTTTTTTTTTATACAGATTTCGACCAGGAATCCTGTTCGACCAGGATCCTGGTCGAATTAGCCTCTACTGTGCCTTGGTCAAAGGCTTTTCGAGGAGGATGCATTCGATCAGGAACCCTGGTCGAATTTCGGCCAGGATTTTTCCCTTATATTTTTTTTTTGAAATATTTCGACCAGGAATTTTCGAGTAGGAAACTTCTGTTTCGGTCAGGATTCCATTTTTGACCGAATTAGCCCCTTTTGGTTGCCCAGGTCGACGATATTTCGAGCTCGAGGATTTCGACCAGGAATTCTTCACACTTTCAGGTCGAACTGGTCCTGGTCCTGGTCGAATTAAGGCCTTTATTTACCCTGATCGACAAGGTTTCGACCTCAAGTTATTCGACCAGGATTTCTTTATGTTTTCTGGTCGAATGGGTCAGGAACAATTATTATATATATATTTTTATTATTGTTTTGTACCTACTTGGATTTAGGCTCTTGATGCTGGGCTAAAACCTGGACCCATTGTAACTGGTCTTATTTTCTTATTGGGCCTACCCTTAATTCTGTGTTTCAATTAGAAAAACCTTGGGGCCATTTTTTTTTGATCCAGCTAGGCTTTGCAATTGGCCCATGTTTTTAAATGGGCTCCCTTTCCACTCCTTTTTTCTTAAACACCATTTGGGCCTCAAACAGGGCTTTTTTAAACACTTGGGCCTTTAGCTGGGCTTAATTTTTTCTAAAATTGGGCCTTTTTTCTGAACTGGCCTTTTTTCTAAGCCCAAATTCCAAATTCTTCTGGGTTTTTCTGGATTCTTCCAGATTCTTCAAAAACTCAAGTTTTTTTTTTGAATTTTCCAGGAATTTCCTGGATAATTCCAGAACCTTCTAACTTTTGGGCCCAAATGGGCTTTTTAAGGCCCATTGTCCCCCTTTTCTTGGCTATATAAAGGTGGGGTGAGAGTTCGATTTCTCCACACCTCTCATTTCACCTCTCTACTCATTCTACCACTTCTCCTCATCCTTCCTCCAACCTTCTAACTTCTCTCCCTTAGCTTCCAGCCCTCTTTCTTTCAAAGTTTCCAGGCTTTTCCAGCTTTGCTAATGGCTGACAAGAGTTCCGAGAGGGCGGCCAAGATAGCCTCGGCTTCAAAACGAGGTAAGGATATCGAGATCCGTTATTCGTATATGTCTTTAATCGATATGATTAAGACTAGGGGGATGAATATCCCTCTACTGCACATCTCGATTCTTTTAATCATTGTAATACTTGGCATAATATAGATTTCGATAAACTAAATGCACGTTATAACGTCCTTCCTCCTCTTAGATTAGTTCCAGTCTCTGGTGGTGACCGTACTTGCCATTGGAGACCCGACACTCTCTTTATTTACACAGATGCCCTTAATGCTGGGCTTAAGTTTCCTTTCCACCCTTTTATTCCTCATCTTTTAGCTGATTTACAAATTAATCCGTGTCAGCTTCCTCCAAACACCTGGAGGAACATTTTATGTTTTATGGTCTGCTGCCTTAGGGAGGGTTTTCCTCTTTTTGTAGCTTTTTTAGGAAGGTCTTTCAGTGCTATAACAACTCTTCCAGTATTTGTGGTTGGGTCTATGTTAAGCAAAGGCCCAAAAGTAAACACATCTTTAACAGCGCCTCCATTCTTGATAACAACCAAAACTGAAGGAATAGTTTCATTGGGTTACGTTGGGAGAATGGTTACTGGGGCACACTCTTCCGATCTTCCTTCGGGAAGGTCAGTGATGGTAGCCTCAAATCCATTCACTTAACTCCTGAGGAAACTATTATTTATAATGGGCTTACTCAGGACAACGACACTACTACCAGCTGGACTCTCTTAGAGGAGTTCTCCCTCATTCACGTGGGACTATCCTCTGTTTCTCAACAGGGTATTTTTCTTCCCTTATCATCTTTATTTCGTTTCATGCATTATTAACATCACTTATTTTGTTTTTTTGCCTTGTTTTGCAGCTGCTAAGGAGATTAACGAGGACAATGTTCCTCTTGTTGAAGAGACTGCTAGGATGAAGAAAGCTCGGCTCGCAGGCCTAGACACCCGGGGAAAGGCGACAGAGCCTATCTTCTTGAGAAAGCACAAGGAGCCTATGGGGGAGGCTTCAGTTGAAGGAGCTGAGGGCCATAATGCTCCCATCACTGCTGCTGCCCCTGTTGCTGCTGCTACAGGCGCCTTTCAGCCTCTCTGGGGATTCCGCCGAGGGGATACCGTGGTTGGTTCCACGAAGCATGCTTGGGATTGGTCCTATCATAGCGTGACTCCCAAGGACTTTACTGACGTGGTGGTCACCCCTGACCTTGAGAGGATTAAGCTCATGGGAGCCCAATCTCTGGCTTCGGTATGCCTTCTCTCTTTTGAACTTATCTTTCATTCTTGTAGCATTTTCTTGCCTTATACTTTGTTGATTGCTTTATTTCAGTCTAACGCCTATTTTCAAGGCGCTGTGAGCCAAGCCGAGTCATGGAAGCGGGCTTCCAATAAGGCCGATAATGCCCTTAGGAGGCAACAGAAGAAGTATGTTACCCTGGAGAAGAAGCTCAAGCGCAAGGAGGAAGAACTCGGAGAGTCCAACACCGAACTAGTGGTACTTCGGGCGGAGAAGGATAAAGCTATAGACAACTATATGGACTCAGTAGATTTTGCCCAATCCATGAGGATTAGGGATGATTCAGTCTTTCCCGGGTTTTTTAGGACTGGTTGGGACACGGCCCTTGAGACCGTGAACGAGGCTTGTCCTGATATTAACCCGGCGGATTATGTCTGCCCTGATGACGAGGCTTTGCTACAGAGGTTTCGTACTCGAGTAGTTGTCTCGGATCATGTTCCTTAGGATCCACTCCTTCCTCCTCCCGAGTCTTCTTCCAGACCTGCTGAGGACTATAGTTCTTCCTCCTCCTCCGAGACGATCGAGACATCCAGCGAGAGCGGAGAGGACGATGATATGGATGCCGAGGGCACCTCAGCTTCTTAGAGCTTTTTCAGCCCTGCGTGGCTTGTTTTTTCGAGACTTTATTTATCGAACTTCTTGTAATATTTATCCGATCTATTTTGTTTATCACCTTTTATGCTTGCATCCATGCATTTGGTTTTTATTTGTTAGGCCATAAACATACTTTGAAGAACTCATGAATTTCATAAAATTGTCTGAGATTCGTCCCTTACACAAGTCTTAATAAACTTTGTAATAAAACTAGAACATATAAATCCTAAGCAAGCAAAGCTTCAAGGTGCTTTTCAACCTACTCGCCATCTTGACAAGTGAGAATCGTATCCAACTGCCCTACACATAGTAAACCTTCAGGTTTTGTGCATGCCAAGTTCTCGGGACTTCAAAACCATCCATACTCTCTAGCTTGTAGGTTCCTCTACCTTGAACACTCTTGACTCTATACGGCCCTTCCCAATTCGGGGCAAGCTTCCCTTTATGTCCTACACCAGAAGCTTCTATCTTCCTCAAGACCAGGTCACCTTGTTTCAAAAATCTTTCTTTAACCCTTAGGTTGTAGTAGAATGAAGCCTTCTTCTGATACTCTACTATGTTTGCATGTGCCCCATCTCGCACTTCGTCGATTAAGTCTAGAGCTAACCTTTGTCCTTCCTCATTTTCCTAAGCATGGAAAGCCCGAATCCTTGGAGAGGAATGTGATATCTCCACGGGAACTACTGTTTCTGCCCCATATGCCAACATGAAAGGAGTTGCTCCTGTCGTGACTCTACAGGTAGTCCTATAGGCCCATAATATGGGAAGTATCTCATCCACCCAATTATTTCTTGACTTCTCGATCCTCTTCTTTAGTCCATCCAGGATTATTCGATTTGCTACTTCCGCTTGCCCATTGGCTTGTGGGTGAGCCACAGAGGTGAACCGTAACTCAATTTCATTTTCTTCACAATACTTCTTGAATTCCTCGTTGTTGAATTGTGTTCCATTGTCAGTGACGAGGGTACGGGGAATTCCATATCGGCACATAATGTTTTCCCATAGAAATTGTGCAACCTGCTTAGTTGTGATTTTGGCCAAGAGTTTGGCTTCAATCCACTTGGTGAAATAATCAATGGCTACGATCAGAAACTTCCTTTGTGTCGTGGCTATAGGGAAAGGCCCTAGAATATCCATCCCCCACATAGCAAAGGGAATAGGCGAGTTAATAGAGGTCAACATCTCGGGGGGTTGTCTAACAACTGGGGCATGCTTCTGACAGCGATCACACTTTTTCACATATTCTTTGGCATCAGCCACCATTTCTGGCCAATAGAAGCCTAAACGGGTTATCTTATGAGCCAAGGCCCTGCCCCCCAAGTGTTTTCCACAAATACCTTCATTCACTTCTTCAAGAGCCAAGCGTGACTCATCGGGCCTGAGATACCTTAAGTAAGGAACCACGAAAGATCTTTTGTACAGAATCCCATCTACCAAAGCGTACCTTAGTGCCCGAACAGTTAACTTCCGTGCTTCAGTTGCATCGCTTGGCAACCAACCGGTTTGAATGTGAGCTTTGATGGAATCAATCCATGACGTCCCCGGGCCTGTGGGAGCCACAAGCTTAACATCTATGCTTCGTGTCTTCAAAACATGGAAGTACACGCTTCATGAACTTTCTTCTATCTCAGATGAAGCAAACTTTGATAACGCGTCTGCCTTAGCATTTTCTTCCCTTGGAATATGTTCAACATGGCATTCATTAAATTGGGTCATCACAGCCCTTACTAGGCGGACATATTTAGCCATCGTATCATCCCTTGCCTCAAATTCTCCCTTTACCTGGGATATGATCAGTTTCGAGTCTCCACGGACCATTAAGTTTTTGACTCTAAGTGTTCCAGCTAGGCCAAGGCCAGCTATCAGGGCTTCATATTCTGCCTCATTGTTTGTGGTTGGGAAGTCTAGCTTCATAGCATACTCAATTAAGAACCCATCAGGGCTTTGCAAAACCAATCCTGCTCCACTGGAGTTTGTTTTTGATGCTCCATCAAAATAGAGAACCCAATATTCTTTTTCTTTATCATCCTTCTCTTTGCCCCCATTATCGACTCCCTTGTCTTGAGGTATGGTATCTTCCTGCCCCCCGACTTCTTGGTTGGGTATGGTACATTCCACCACGAAGTCAGCTAGTGCCTGAGCTTTTATTGCCGTACGTGGCTTATACTTGAGATCAAACTCTCTCAGCTCTATTGCCCACTTAATCAAGGACGCAGGGGCTGATTTGTTAGCACCTCAATCTGATGAGCCTGAAAATAAGGACGCAGCTTTCTCGAAGCCATTACCAAGGCTAAAGCGAATTTTTCCATAGTTGAATAACTCAACTCAGCACCATGCAGAATTTTGCTGACATAATATACCGGTTTCTGGACTTTCAGTTCCTCTTTAACCAATACCGCGCTTAAGGCACTTTCTGAAACAGCCAAGTATAAGAATAAAACTTCACTCAGAACTGGCTTGGCCAACAACGGGGCCTGGGCCATATACTTCTTTAACTCTTCGAATGCCTTCTGGTTTTCCTCATTCCATACAAAGTCCTTGATGTTCTTTAGTGACTTGAAGAATGGTAGGCACTTGTCTCCTGACTTGGAGACGAATCGTCCTAGCGCAGCAACACTTCCGGTGAGTTTCTGAACATCCTTGACAGTTTTTGGTGGTTCCATGTCCAGGATTGCCTTTATTTTGTCGGGGTTAGCCTCAATTCCTCTCTTTGAGACCATCAATCCCAAGAATTTTCCAGATCCTACTCCGAAGGCACACTTCGTAGGATTCAATATCATCTTGTGGTACCTCAGGACCTCAAAAGCTTCCCTCAAATGGGTTATATGATCAGTCTTTACTAGACTCTTAACTAACATGTCATCAACATAGACTTCCATAGTCTTTCCAATAAAGTCCTTAAAAATTTTATTCACCAACCTTTGATAGGTGGCTCCTGCATTCTTGAGACCAAACGCCATAACAAGATAACAATAAACACCAAAGTCAGTGATGAATGATACCTTTGGAATGTCATCCTTATGCATTTTGATCTGGTTGTATCCGCTAAATCCATCCATGAAACTCAGCATCTCATGCCCAGCAGTGGCATCAATCAAAGTATCAATCCTTGGCAACGGAAAACAGTCTTTAGGGCATGCATCATTCAGATCAGTAAAGTCTACACACATCCTCCACTTTCCATTAGCCTTTTTCACCATTACAGGGTTTGCTAACCACTCCGGAAATTGGATCTCCTCAATGAAACCAGCCTCTAAGAGCTTTTCTACTTCCTGTTTTATAGCCTCTTGTCTTTCCGGGGCAAAATTTCTTTTCTTTTGTTTCACTGTCTTCCGACTTGGATCCACGTTTAACTTGTGAGTAATCAACTCCGCGTCTATGCCTGGCATATCAGCCGCTGACCATGCAAACACATCACTATTTTCTTGCAAAAATTTCACCAACTTCCCTCTAAGGGGCTCCTCTAATGTGGCTCCAATGAAAGTCATCCTCTCAGGATTCTCGGGGTCTAAAGGAACGGAAACCAAGTCTTCTGCTGGCTTTCCTCTCTTCTCGTCATTTTCTCGGACATCCATATCTTCAATAGGAAGAACCTGCCCCCCGACTCCATCTACCCTCAAAGAGGCCACATAACAGCTTCTAGCCATTTTTTGATCTCCTCTCTCTTCTCCAATCCCGTTTCGGGTGGGAAACTTTATAACTGAATGGTAGGAAGAGGGGACTGCCTTGAAGGCATGTATCCCTGTTCTCCCCATGATAGCATTATAAGTTGAACTAGCCTTTACCACCACGAAATCCAACATCTACGTTGCTTGCCTTGGTTCCGTACCTATGGTGGTTGGCAATTTGATTATCCCTTTCACAGGACATTCTACTCCAGCAAATCCATATATCGGCATGTCGGCCGGTGTCAACTGAGAGTCATTATACCCCATCCTTAGAAAGGCGTCGTGGAGCAATATATCCACAGAAGCACCATTATCCACAAGGACCCTCTTAACCGGGCTATTTCCTATTATTGGTGTTATGACCAGCGGGTCGTCATGAGGAAACTTTACACCCTCTAGGTCAGAATCATCAAAAGCCAATGTTACTTCTATCCTAGCCCTCTTCGGGGCTTCTCCAACAATTTGCATAACCTCTCTGGTATATGCCTTTCTGGAATTTTTGGACAATCCAGTAGCAGTTGGACCTCCAAAGATCGTGTTTATCACAGGCCATCGAGGTCGCGGCCCTCCAAAAATTGCATTTATAACCGGCCCTCTAGGTTGGGGATTCCGCCCCTGATCGTCTTGGTCCCTCCTACGATCTTCAAAGTTCTTCCTTCCATTATTATTCCTGTCCCCTCCTTCTCCAGTATACTTGTTCAATCTTCCTTTTCGAATCAAAAACTCAATTTCATCTTTCAATTGCCTACACTCATCGGTGTCATGGCCAACATCTTTATAGAATCTGCAATACTTGCTCTTATCTAGCTTAGCGGGATGAGCCTTCAAGGGCATAGGCCAACGAATATCTCGATCTTTCTCGATTTCCATCAGATCTGGCTTCTAGGAGCATTCAGCTTAGCATATTCGGTGAACTTTTGCCCAGGTCCTCCCTTCTTGGGGGTTGAATCAAGGTTTTGTTCGGTTCTAGGATACTTCTCCTTAGCGATATACTCCAGATCAGTTTTTCGCTTCTTGCCTCCAGTGGGCTCATTACTTACTACGGTCTTCCTCATACTTTCTTCAACCTTGATATACTTCCCTGCCCTCTCTTGGAGCTGTAACATGCTTTCAGGGGGACGTTTGGCCAAGGACATCTTGGAAAACTCATCCCTAGTTCCTTGTTGCAGTGCTATCATGGCTACCTTTTCATCAAGATCTGGGACTTTTAAAGCCTCCTTTATAAAACGATTCAGGTAATCTCTCAAAGATTCCTTAGCTCCCTGCACAATACTCATAAGTGATGCTGAACTTTTCTCATGGACTCTCCCACTGATGAACTGCTTAATAAAAGCCTGACTTAACTCTCTAAACGATCCAATAGAGTTTGGGGGCAAGCGACTGTACCATCTTTGAGCCATACCCGACAGGGTTTGAGGGAAGGGCCGACACTTTATAGCATCATTCACGGGTTGCAACAGCAGTGCATTAAGAAAGTCCTAACATGATTAGCGGGGTCTCCCGTGCCATCATAGGCTTTGATAGTGGGCATCTTGAATTTCCTTGAGATATGGGCATTCATTATCTCTTCTGTGAAAGGTGGAGTTGGATCATCAGGATCTCCAAGGGGAAGGAGATTGCTTGGATCAGTTCTTGGGATGACAGCCCTTCTCCGTACCGGACCGTCCATATAACGACTCGTAGATTTCTGTAATATTTAATCGTGTAATTATTAAATAATTAAATAAGTTATGTGTATGGGATCTGTTAGTTGAATATTATTTCTGTTAATATTTTATTAATTATGTGTGATATTTGGTGTTCGAGGATCGTTTGTGTAATTAGTTGTGGCGTTGTGTTATTTGTTTTATGGTTAAAAGTGGTTATATTCAGGATTTATTTCCATAAATACTTGGTTTATCTCTAAAATCATTTTTATGGCTTCATAATTTTATTTATTATTTTTAGGAATTTTTTTTAAAAATTGAGAAATCAATATTTAATTAATTATTTACCTTTAAATGATTTTCTGATTTCGTTTAATTGTATAATCAGTAATTAATTCTAGAATTCTTAAAAAAAATATAAAATAATAAATAAATAAATAAATTTGAAATTCATATTTTATTAAGTTTGGAATATTTTGAGAATTTTAGAATTATTTCGGTTTTCTTTTTGGGATAAATTTCATCTGCGTGTTATTTCGTTTACTCGTTAAAAACTAAATTTCGGGTAAGATAGAGTTTCTGTTGCGAGGTTTTTATAATAAATAATAATAATAAATGAAAAGGGGGGGCTGTTATTGTTAATCGGGTATAAACCGACCCTTTCCTTTCCAATCTCTCGCTCTCGTCTCTCAATCTCCCTACAAATCTCTCTCATTATCTCCTTCTCTCTGTCCTTTCTTTTCTACTCTCTTGGTTTCCTGTGGTTCCACCGCTGTGTCCCCCTTCTTGTTCGGTAATTGCCGCCTGTGATTCCTGTCTTCCTTTTTCCGACCGTCGCCGGACTTTCCTCCATCGAGGTGGTCTAAGTATGTGTTAATTATGCGTGTGTGTATCGATTGTGTGTGTGACGTTGCTGTGTATGGTTGTTGCTTGTTTCTCTTTGCACAGCCGCCGCCCTTCGCTATTTTCCGGCGAAGAGGTGGCGCGTGCTCGGCGTTGTTCCCTGTATTGCCCACTTCCTTTCCCTGCAGATTGTGTGCATGTTTGTGCGATTGTGACTGTGTGTGTTTTGTGTTTGTGTGTGTTGTGTGCAAGGGCCGTGTTTATTCCACCGCAGTCGCCGCCTTTCGCCGGTTTCCGGCGAGATGGTGGTGTCATCGCGTGGCCGTACGCGTGGTTGTCCTGTTTTGTTACTCCTGTTACTGCTGTGTTATCGACTGAATAATTTGATTTATTCGAATCATTTTTATATATAAAATTCGAATGAGAATTTTGATGATTATTAAGTTAACTATTTAATTATTCGAAGGTTATATCGGTGAAATCGATGTTGGAAACCCGAATTTACCGGGCACCTGCGATTTTGCCGCCGTCGGCAATGAGCATCGGCGAGCCGACGGTGGACGGTGATGAATCATTTCTGAGTCTTACAATTTAAAATACAAAATACGATTTAAAATGAAAATTTCGAATAAAGTTATAAAATGCGAGTTAAGACATAAAATGCAGATAATAACGAATAATTGGTGTTTGGGAATTTGGGAATTTTATTGTGTTGGTTTGAATTGATTGTGATTGATTTGACGTCGGGACGTTCGACGAGTTAGCCGATAATCAAAGGAGGTGCTTTCCGATTTCCGAAAAAATTATATTATGGGAATACGAGGCCGTACCCAATGGCTATCGGAACGTCGATCGATTATATGTAACAATTTTATACAAAACCTGATTATGTGTTGTGATGGAATACTTTGCGAAACCGATAACCCTAATTTCGTAAAAGGACAAATATACCTATATTACGAAAACGAACACTGAACCGGCTTTTGAAGATGTGAACCCTAATTGATACGTGTATTATTATATTGAGAATGTTACGAGTCCGGTTTTTTAACGTATGGGTAGATTGTTAGCGAGGATAGTTAAGCTTATTCGGACGTCTAATTTAGGGTATTTTGGTTCCTGTAGGTTCCAGTTGAAATCCTTAGCATCCCGGTCAGTGCAAAGCCAGTCAGAAATTAGTGTTAAAGCGTATTAAGGCAAGTACCCCTGACCATATCTTTATGGTTCAGTATGTATGATATAATATTGTTTTATTCTCATAGTGGAACATACTGATTTAAGTTACGTATCCCCTGGGTTTCAAATTGCTTTACTAACTTGTGTTTTGGAGGAAAAGTAACTTCTGAAAATACCTATCTCTAAGTTTTGAATAAAACGAAAATGTTTTGGGAAAATGTGCTGTGTTATAATGGTTTTGACGAGAGATAGGTAAGTGATTTGGAAAAACTGGATAAAAATGATCAGATAATTGGATGAGTGTGCGCAGAAGGCCGTAACGGCCTGGAAGTTAGCGTAAGAGGCGAAGTGGTTGCGCACCCTGTTATAACCACCAGCCCAGCGTGACAGAGACCTAGCTAGTCTCTGAGTTCCGGAACAAGTTTCATATGATAGCCTGATCAGCTGTCTCACCAGGAATCATCCAATGCTTTTATATCTGAGCAAGCGATTTTGAGGTTCCCGGAAAGGAACAAGTTTTATAGGTCCTGTGATAGGATAATTTTTATGGTTCCCGTAAAGGAACAATTAGTCATATAGGTCCTGCGATGGGACGAATGATTTGGAAGTAGCATGCTAAATTTAACCCTGCTATTTATACAACACTATTAATAAAATGTTTAGAGAGCATGCTAGCTATTAAAGATCCAGTTTCAACAGTTTATCAGTTTTTATCTATTTACACTTGTTTTACTTATTTTCTACTATCAAGTTGAAATTTCTGTTCCTACAATTATTTATTATAAACCGTTTTAGTTAGTAATCATATAGTGGTACTGCTGAGCGGTTGATCGCTCACTCTTGCAAATGTGTTTGTATATTTTCGCATTGCAGATGCTTAGGGGATGTTGCTGTTTTGCTAAGGGCCAGTTTCCAACTCCTCCTGTGTCGAGCTCCTCTGATTAGGTTGTGTTTGGGAAGTGTGGTCTGTGAGTTGCTGTAGAATAATAGTCACAGATGGCAGGTTGTTTTTAATAAGATGGTTTGTAATAAGTGTGTAACCTAAGTTATACTTGAACCTGGAAAAGGTCTTGTGGAAGAGTTGTTTATATTGAAATAAAGTAAGTAGTTGTCTTATAATTATAGTTTCATTTTGTTAGTGACGTCAACTCCTAACCCGGGGTTGAGGCCGTTACAGTCCAGGTCTATGACAGGAGGAGGATTTCTCCCCTAGGAGGTATCTGGGGTCTGGTGGCCTGGTGAGCGTCCAAGTCGCGCCTCAGCCTTTGGATCTCAGCCTCATGAGCCCTGATCCTTTCCTGCACTTCTTGGGGATTCACCCCTTGGGTGTTTTGAGGGCGTTGTCTTCCATCGGCCATCGGCTCTTTGCCAGGACGCCTCCTTCTTGGGGCCACTTCATCATCCGAAGATTCGGAGTCTCTCTCGCTGTAAGGACCAGAAAATTCCCGATCCTCGGGGATAGGAGCCAAACCTCGTATATAGGGGGGCGATTGACCTCGTGTTTCACTTCACCCAGCACATCCACTTCCTCCAACCTCGGGGTAAAGGGGCATCCCATAAGGAGGGTTAGTAGTAACAACAGTCGAATATTCATACCCTACAGGTCGAGAATTTACAGGTATATGTACTTGTTGAACTTGAGGATTCATACCTTGAATATTTGGGGGAGTCGTCCCTTGTGGTTGAGGTTGAGTTGCCCCCATCTGGGCTTCCACTTGAGTAGATGCATAAGTTGAGTGGGGAGGAATCTCCACGGTTGACGAAATCACCTGGGTTGTCCCTGACGGTGTTCCCTCCTCCAGAGTGCTAGTTGTTCTCCGTGTTCTCACCATGGTTGTTGTTGTGTATTCCCAAAGACGGTGCCAAATGTTATGGATTAAAAACTAATATATATAATTGCTGTATTTAGTACTAAGGAACGTGAGCTTCAAGGCTCGATTTGACTGCTCTTGTGTTTCGTGACTCAATCTGCCTTAACAAGATGCCTATGTACCTTGCTGATTGCCAAGGATTAAGTCAAAAAACGTAGTTCTTATTTGTGGGGTGAGACCCCTTATATAGATGTGGGAGTCCTTGAATTGGACTTGATATAGGAGACTTGGTGGTCAAGTCTCTGAATTAGGATAGACTTAGGAGTCCTAGGGAGTAGGAAGCTGATTCCTTATCCCATGAGGTTCCTTGGAGGCCAATCTAAAAGGATTTATATCCTCACTAGGACTTATCTTAATAGTTGTATTTCTTCCTTATTTATTAATTACGAAATTAATAAATAACCAGGTTTTTGGGCCTTCTTTGTTCCATCAGGCCTGATCAACATGTTAACCTTTCTGGTCTGAATGTCATACATCTTCTCATTGGGCCTAACAGCCCATACCTTGTACAATTAATGGAACAATCAGGATTTATTTATCACTATCAGTATTGATTTTTGGCAGCAGTTGTTGATTGTTACTTAATTATTACTGTTATTTTAATATGAGAATTTGATTGTAGGATTTATTAGTAAAAGTGATTGTATTACAGTTTTAATTTTATATATATTTAGATTGTCTTTAAGATTGGTTTTATAATTTTATAATTTCAATAATTATTTTTAGGACTTTATAAAATTGAGAAATCAATATTTCATTAATTATTTATTTTTTTGCATAATTTTCTTAGTATGTTTAATAGTAAAATCCATATTTAATTATGTAAAGCTTCAAAAATTATGAAACTTATATTTTATTAAGTTTGTATTATCCTGAGAATTTTAAAATTATTTTGGGAATTTTCGGAGTTAGTTTCACCCGCGCGTTGCTTCGTTATCTGTTAACAAGCGGGTACAAAGTGCACCTTAAAAGTTATTTTAAAAATTTTAAAATTTATGTCTTTGTAAACTTCAGAATATTTATGACATTTTGATATTATTTTTATAATTTTCGGGAATTGTTTTTCGTGCACCTCAACCCGTTAATTTTGAATCCCGGGGCAAAGCAGGCCTCTGAATCTTTATAATTATCGCAAAAACAACGTGTCAGCCTCTCAGTATTTGCATTGCCACGTGTTGTATGCGGGAGAAAGGAAAAACAAGTAAAAGGGGGGCTTCCCCTTTCACTTTGTTACCCGGCCTGTCTGTCTCTCTCTTGACATCTCTAATCTCTCTTCCCTCATCTCTCGTTATCTCTCATCTCTCCACTCTTCCTCTTTGTTTTTCATTTTCTTGTTCTCTCCTTCCGGCCAAGTCGCCGCCATCCCTGTAATTTTCCGGTAATATTTCCGGCTTGCTTCAGTCCTGTTATAGTTTGATTGCTTGCATATATATACGTTTTTGTATATATGTTTGTGTGTGCTTCTGTGTTCTGTGGTGTGTGAGTAAGCAGCGTGTGTGTGTGTGGCGCGTGTGGTGGCGCGTGCGGTAGCTGTGGAGTGTTGTGTGGCTGTGTTTTTTTGACTTGGCCTTGGTTCTGTTGGGCTTTCTGTGTTGTTGGGCTTGCAGTTGGGCCTTATTTTGGGCCTCCACTATTGGGCCAAATTCTGCAGTTGGGCTTGATTGTTATAACTTTTAATTTTTATTTCCTATTTTCTGTAGGGCTTTTGATTAATATTCATGATATGAATTATTTATCCGGAGTAATTTTTTAAGGATTAATCGGTGAAATTTTGCGTTGGAAACCCGAGAATTTATCGGGTACCCGCGAAATTTTGCCGCCGTTTGCGATGACTTTTTACGAGCGGACGGTGGACTGTGATGATTTATTCTGAGTCCTAAATTTTATAGATAAAATAAAATGAATTGTATAAATTTTTTTCGAAAATAAATCATATATTGGAATTATACGTAAATAGATACGTGAATGTGGAATTGGTATGGGAATAAAAATGTGAGTTGTTGTGATTCTTGATGTCGATTGTAATCGACGGGTAGTCTTATAAATAGAGAAGTTGCTGCCAAAATTTTCTAAAAAAATATATATTTGTAAACGTACGTACTTATATTCTACGTGTTACCCCTAATTGTGTTTAGACTACGTGATTACGTGGTTATGTGTATATTCTCTATACGAGTCGGTTTAACGGATTGGGTTATTAGGATTTGAGGATATCAAGCATGTCGGTATAACTGATTAGGGTATTCTGTATTTGTAGATCCCGATCGAGTTTCCCTAGGACCGAAGTCAGCGTGAACGCTACTTAGGGTTTTGTAAAGCGTTGCAAGGCAAGTACCCTGGCCATTCTTTTATGGTTCTGTATGAATGAATAGCTAAATGTTTTATTCTCGTAATGGAACAGAAACATTTTAAGTTACGTATCCCCTGTAGTTATAAATCACTGTTTTCAAATTGTTTTGGGGAAAAGTAACTTCGAAAGGTACCTATCTTGAATGAAATGAATTGCGAACTGGATTTTATATGTGTGCTGGTTAAATAAATGGTTTTGAAAATGAGATAGGTACAAGTGTTTTGAAAACTGGATAAAATGGTCAGATATGGGATACATTGGGGCCAGAGTAGGCCTATTGAGGTGGCGTAAGAGGCTAATTCGGTTGCGCGCAATATAAAACCGATTAGTCCATCAGGTCAGAGGCCTAGCTAGTCTCTGAGTTCCGGAACATGTAAATGGGATGGTAGTTAGAGCCGTCTGGTATTGATAGCCTGATCAGCTATCTTCACATATCCGCTATGTATCTGATTTGGATTTGTGATTCCCGTAAGAGCATAAGTAGTTGATATAGTGGTTTTATAAAAATGATTAGCATGCTAAAATTGGACTCTGGTATTTACACAACACAGTACGATGTTATTTGATAAAGCATGCTAGTTAGTGATATCCAGTTATCTCCGATTTTCATTATAAAGTGTTGATATTATGATTGCCGCTCTGTTCCTATTATTGTTACGTTACTGCTTTAATCCCGTTATTCATATGTTCGTGCTGCTGAGCAATTATGCTCACACTTGCAAACTATTATGTATATCTCGCAGATGCCTAGAAGACCAGTCAGACAAACCCATGTTCCCGCCCCTTCTGGACCCGGCTCCTTTGAGGTAGTTTGTATCAAGTCATGAGGTCTGATGAATTTCTGAATAAAATTAGAGTGTGTTGGATGTTGAATAATCGGGTTGTAATAATGTGAATCTGAATCATAATTGAACCTGGATCGGATCTTGGTTTCGGGTCAAGTCAGTATATTCTAATAATAATCTTGTTGTTTATATTTTTGGTAATTGTGTTTGGTGACGTCAACTCCTGACCCCGGGGTTGAGGCCGTCACAGATATGGCTTGATTTCAAAGGATAATGTCATCTTTGAGGAGGTTGCCCTAGTGGATGGACTCAAACATAATCTGTTGAGTATCATCTAGCTTTGTGATAAGGGCAACTCAGTCACTTTCAATTCTGAAGCCTATGTTGTGACAAAGAAGAAAAGCAACAAAGTGTTTCTTACTGGAGTAAGAGAAGGCAATGTGTATCTAGCTGACTTCAACTCAACAAATGTAGAATCTGTAACTTTTTTCTCAGTATAGCAAGTCAAGATGAAAGTTGGATGTATCACAAGAAGCTGTCCCATCTAAACTTCAAGACCATGAATGAGTATCAGGACCTAGTGAACTAGCTAGTGTTTGAGCTAGGTTCCATTGGTGGCAGCGGTAGTGGCTAGACAGATTTGCAGCAGAGAGATACAGAGCTCAGAGTTGACTTCTAGGAGTTCTGTGGTTGTTTACTTTGTACATGTATATTATGTGTGATAGTTTGTAGTAGGCGAGGCTGCTATGACAACCAATTTTGGTGTGTATTCGGATGGTTTCTTTTCGGTTGGATTTTCAGTTGTACTAGTTGGATTCTATTGGTTATTGTATTGCAGATGCTTTATTCTATTGTTCAGTTTTTATATATTGTGCATTGCTATTATTGTTGTTATTATTATTGTTGTTTCTGTTGCTGGCATTTTTAGATTCTAATCATTCACTCAGGACGGATCCAATTAAACTGGGGATGAGAATATTGTCTTAGTGACAACGCTCTCCTGATGCATAAATATAAACTGCCCGGAGCAATCCATTTCTTATATATGACTGTTATGTTTCAGGAAATGCCACCAAAGAGAAACTCTCAACCCAATAACGGATCCACTGGGGATCCTTCCATGAGTGAATTGATGAACTTGTTGCGTCAGCAGTCTACACAGCTGGCCCAACAGCAACAAGAATCCCAGCAGCAGTAGCAACAATTGCAACAATAATAACAACAGCAACAACATCTCATACAGCAACAACAACAGCAAATCCAACAGCAGCAGCGTGAGATGAGGGGGGAAAATCAGGGTGTTAGTTTTAAGTCGTTTCAGGCAATGAAGCCCCCAGAGTTTAAAGGAGAAGCAGATCCTGTTGCTGCCAGGATATGGTTAAAGGAGATGGAAAAGGCGTTTGCGCTCACCAAGGTGAGTGAGGATTTAAAGACGGACTATGCTAGTTATTTTCTAAAGAATGATTCGAATTACTGGTGGGAATCTACGTGAGCTCTTGAAGGAGAAGGTCCAGTTCCCTGGGCCAGATTCACAGAGTTGTTTTTGGAGAAATACTTTCCGGACTGTCTCCAGAGTCAAATAGAGATGGAATTTTTGGAATTGAAACAAGGAGATAGGAGTTTTACGGAATATGAAGCGAAGTTTACGGAGTTGGCCCATATAGCACCGGAATATGTGAGTTCGGAAGCTTAACGAGCGAAGCGGTTTCAACAAGGGTTGAATCCAGAAATAAGGAGTGGAGTTGTAGCCTTACAACTCAAGACATATACTTCGGTAGTTCAGGCTGCTCTAGTGATAGAGAGTGATCAGAGGTTGGTTGCAAAAGAGCAGGGTGAGAAGAAGAGGAAATTTGAAAGTGGATCTGCTAGGTTAGAATCAGGAATAGCGAGTCGGAAGTTCCAGCGTTGGTTTGGAAAGAATAAGAATAAGAGGTTCAAGAGGCAGAATTTTCCCCAAGAGAGACCCGGTACTACTTCAGTTAACTCTGCCCCGACGAAGATGAGTAAGCCAATGGTTGATTGTAAGACGTGTGGAAAGAAGCACAGTGGACAGTGTCGAGAGAATATCAATTGTTTCAAGTGTGGACAGAAAGGTCACTATTCCACGGAGTGTAAGTCTGAGATTCAAGGAGTTACTTGCTTTAGTTGTGGCAAGGTGGGATACATAGCTAGGAATTGCAAGTCAGTGACCCAAGGTAATGCTGGAAGGAGTGTGTCCCAAGGACCAGCAACCAGTACTGCTAGAGCTAGGACTTTTTAGATGACCCAGAAGTCTCCAGTTCATGATTCCGATGTGGTTGCAGGTACGCTTTCTCTTAATTTCGTACCTGTTAACGTTTTGTTTGATTCGGGAGCGTCCAAATCTTTTATATCTGTGAATCGTGTGAATAAAATGTAATTGATGTTGGAAGACCTAGAAGAAGCTTTGACCATAGAAGTGGCTAATAAAGATAAAGTAACTATAAGTCAATTTTGTCCAGGATGTTCCCTAAAGATTTTAGAGTATACGTTCCTTGTTGACTTAATACCCTTTGAGTTGGGAGACTCTGATATCATTTTAGGTATGGATTGGTTGTCTTTATATAAGGTGAATATAGACTGTAATAAAGAGAGAGTTGTTATGTACACCCCCGATAATAAAAGAATCAGTTACCAAGGACAGAGACAAGATAAAAAGTTACTTTCAGTGATGCAAGCAAAGAGATTGTTGCAGCAAGGATGTGAAGCGTATTTAGCTCATGTGGTGGATACGAAGAAAGAGACCCCTATTTTGGATGAGATTCCCATAGTGAAAGAATTCCCTGATGTTTTCCCATAAGAGTTACCAGGATTGCCACCTAATCGAGAGATAGAGTTCTCTATTGATTTGATTCCTGGAGCTGAACCAGTTTCTAAGGTTCCATACAGGATGGCCCCAATGGAAATGAAAGAATTGGCTAAACAACTTCAGGAATTATTGGATAAGGGAGTCATTCGACCCAGTGTTTCACTGTGGGGTGCTCCAGTGCTATTTGTGAAGAAAAAGGATGGAAGTATGAGATTGTGTATTGACTACAAAGAGCTGAACAAGCTGACGATAAAGAATAAGTATCCTTGCCACACATTGACGATTTGTTTGATCAGCTTAAGGGAGCATGTTACTTCTCAAAGATTGATTTAAGATCTGGCTACCACTAACTGAAGATAAAGCCTGAAGATATCCCCAAGACTGCATTTAGAACAAGGTATGACCATTATGAGTTTCTAGTGATGTCGTTTAGATTGACGAATGCACCAGCGGCTTTCATGGATTTGATGAATAGGGTATATAAGAAATACCTAGCTAAGTTAGTTATTGTATTTATTGATGACATCCTCATATATTCGAAGAATCCAGAAGAGCACGCAACGCATCTACGGACTGCCCTTCAGAAAATAAGAGAAAAGCAATTGTATGCAAAATTTTCTAAGTGTGAGTTTTGGCTGACAGAAGTACAGTTTCTTGGATATGTAGTGAGTAAGGAAGGTATCAAAGTAGACCCTGTAAAGATTGAAGCCGTATCAAAGTGGGAGCAACCAAAGACACCAACGGGAATAAGAAGTTTTCTTGGGTTAGCAGGATATTATCGACGGTTTGTGAAAGATTTCTCGAAGATTGCATCCCCATTGACCAAGTTGACCAGGAAGAATGAGAAGTTCGTTTAGATGGAAAAGTGTGAAGAAAGTTTCCAGGAATTGAAACGAAGTTTAGTGACAACTCCAATATTAGCATTGCCAGATGAGACGGGAAACTTTGTGATCTATAGTGATGCTTCTTTGAAAGGATTAGGTTGTGTGCTAATGCAGCATGACAAAGTTATTGCTTATGCCTCCAGAAAGTTAAAACCTTATGAGCAGAGATATCCGGTTCAATACTTGAGTTGGCAGCTATAGTATTTGCTCTGAAGTTATGGCGTCACTACTTGTATGGAGAGAAATGCGATATTTATACGGATTATAAGAGCCTGAAGTACATATTCACGCAGAAGGATTTGAACATGAGACAGGGAAGGTGGTTGGAGCTGATCAAGGACTACGATTGTTCGATTAATTATCACCCAGGTAAAACCAATGTGGTGGCTGATGCCTTGGGTAGAAAAGAAAGGCTAAATATGATTAAGATTGCGAAAGAACTAGCACAAGACCTGGAAAGAATGGAGATTGAGGTTCGAGTACCTAGTGGAAGTCAGGAGCAACTATATGAAGTCACTTTCCAGCCGGCATTGATGGAAAAGATCAAACACTGAACAAGAGTCGGATACTTTGACAGGAGAGGAGTTGAGTACTCAAAAAGATAATCAAGGTTTGTATAGATTTTTGTCCAGATTTTGGGTTCCTAATGTAACGGAATTAAAGAATGAGGTATTACACGAAGCACATAATTTTAGGTTCTCTATCCACCCTGGTAGTACTAAGATGTACTAGGACTTGAAGAGAAGCTTTTGGTGGCCAGGAATGAAGAAGGATATTGCCAATTGGGTAAGTCAATGTCATGTATGTCAAACGGTGAAAGCCGAGCATCAACGACAAAGCGGATTGTTACAACCTTTAGAGATTCCCCAATGGAAATGGGAAGAGATTGCTATGGATTTTGTAGTGGGATTGCCAAGGATGAGAGCAAATCATGATGCTATTTGGGTAATCATTGAGAGATTGACTAAGTCAGCGCATTTTCTTCCGATCAATGAAAGGTATTCGTTGGAGAAGCTAGTTAAGTTATACTAAGAGTGCCTAGGAACGAAGTTGAATATAAGCACCGCTTATCATCCCGAGACGGACGACCAAAGTGAAAGAACGATTCAGACCATCGAGGATATGTTGAGAGTCTATGTTTTGGATTTTAAGGGTAATTGGGATAAACACCAACCTTTGATTGAATTCTCATATAATAACAGTTATCATGCCAGTATCGGGATGCCGCCTTACGAAGCTTTGTATGGACGTAAGTGTAGATCACCGTTTTATTGGGATGAGGTAGGAGAAAAGAAAGTGTTAGGTCCCGAATTGGTTCAGCAAACCAGTGATGCAATAGTGTTGATTCGGAAAAGGTTAGAAGCAGCCCAAGATAGACAGAGGAAGTATACAGATTTGCACAGGAAAGATATGGACTTCGAGATAGGAACTCTGGTGTTACTAAAACTATCACCTTGGAAAGGGTTAGTACGATTTGGTCAGAAGGGTAAACTTAGCCCTATATTTATAGGAACCTTTGAGGTTTTGAAGAAAGTGGGAAGGGTTGCCTATGAGATAGCGTTACCACCGCAGTGGCAACACATTCATAATGTGTTCCACGTGTCTATGTTGAAGCCCTATAACCCTAGTTCGAATCAAGTCATAGAATATGAACCGATTGAGCTTCAGCCAGATTTGTCCTATGTGGAACAACCGATTCAAATCCTAGACCGTAAGGAGCGAGACCTTAGGAATAAGTCGATTCCTATAGTAAAAGTTTTGTGGAGAAATCCTCGAGTAGAAGAGTCTACTTGGGAATTACAGTCAGACATGCTTGATAAATATCCTCATTTGTTTAGTTAAGCCAGATTCTGGGGACGGAATCTTTTAAGGGGGGAAGGATATAACGACTCGTGTATTTTTAATTTTTATTTTAATATTTAAAAGTGTAATAAATATTTGAATAATTAAATAAAGGTGTGTATTGATTTTTGGGAGCAGTTGTTGATTGCTACTTAATTATTAGTGTTATGTTAATATGAGAATTTGATTGTGGGATTTATTAGTAAAAGTGATTTTATTACAGTTTTAATTCTATAAATATTTGGATTGTCTTTAAAATTGGTTTTATAATTTTATAATTTCAATAATTATTTTTAGGACTATATAAAATTGAGAAATCAATATTTCATTAATTATTTATTTTTTTGCATAATTTTCTGAGTATGTTTAATGGTAAAATCCATATTTAATTATAGAAATCTTCAAAAATTATGAAACTTACATTTTATTAATTTTGTATTATCCTGAGAATTTTAAAATTATTTTGGGAATTTTCGGAGTTAGTTTCACCCGCGCATTACTTCGTTATTTGTTAACAAGCGGGTATAAAGTGCACCTTAAAAATTATTTTAAAATTTTTAAAATTTATGTCTTTGTAAACTTCAGAATATTTATGACATTTTGGTATTATTTTTGTAATTTTCAGGAATTGTTTTTCGTGCACCTCAACTCGTTAATTTTGAATCCCGGGGCAAAGCAGGCCTCTAAATCTTTATAATTATCGCAAAAACGTGTCAGCCTCTCAGTATTTGCATTGCCACGGGTTGGATGCAGGAGAAAGGAAAAAACAAGTAAAAGGGGGGATTCCCCTTTCTCTTTGTTACCCGGCCTGTCTGTCTCTCTCTTGACATCTCTAATCTCTCTTCTCTCATCTCTCGTTATCTCTCATCTCTCCACTCTTCATCTTCCTCTTTCTTTTTTGTTTTCTTGTTCTCTCCTTCCGTCCAAGTCGCCGCCGTCCCTGTAATTTTCCGGTAATATTTCCGGCTTGCTTCAGTCTTGTTATGGTTTGATTGCTTGCATATATATACATTTTTGTATATATGTTTGTGTGTGCTTCTGTGTTCTGTGGTGTGTGAGTAAGCAACATGTGTGTGTGTGTGGGGCGTGTGGTGGCGCGTGCGGTAGCTGTGCAGTGTTATGCGGCTGTGTTTTTTTTGTTCTTGGCCTTGGTTCTGTTGGGCTTTCTGTGTTGTTGGGCTTGCAGTTGGGCCTTATTTTGGGCCTCTACTGTTTGGCCGAATTCTGCAGTTGGGCTTGATTGTTATAACTTTTAATTTTTATTTCCTATTTTCTGCAGGGCTTTTGATTAATATTCATGATATTAATTATTTATGCGGAGTAATTTTTAAGGATTAATCGGTGAAATTTTGCGTTGGAAACCCGAGAATTTATCGGGTACCCGCGAAATTTTGTCGCCGTTTGCGATGACTTTTTACGAGCGGACGGTGGACTGTGATGATTTATTCTGAGTCCTAAATTTTATAGATAAAATAAAATGAATTGTATAAAATGTTTTCGAAAATAAATCATATATTGGAATTATACGTAAATAGATACGTGAATGTGGAATTGGTATGGGAATAAAAATGTGAGTTGTTGTGATTGTTGACGTCGATTGTAATCGACGGCTAGTCTTATAAATAGAGAAGTTGCTGCCAAAATTTTCTAAAAAAATATATATTTGTAAACGTACGTACTTATATTCTACGCGTTACCCCTAATTGTGTTTGGACTACGTGATTACGTGGTTATGTGTATATTATTTATACGAGTCGGTTTATCGGATTGGGTTATTAGGATTTGAGGATATCAAGCATGTCGGTATAACTGATTAGGGTATTCTGTATTTGTAGATCCCGATCGAGTTTCCCCAGGACCGAAGTCAGCGTGAAAGCTACTTAGGGTTTTGTAAAGCGTTGCAAGGTAAGTACCCTGACCATTCTTTTATGGTTTTGTACGTATGAATAGCAAAATGTTTTATTCTCGTAATGGAACAGAAACATTTTAAGTTACGTATCCCCTGTAGTTATAAATCACTGTTTTCAAATTGTTTTCGGGAAAAGTAACTTCGAAAGGTACCTATCTCGAATGAAATGAATTGCGAACTGGATTTTATATGTGTGCTGGTTAAATAAATGGTTTTGAAAATGAGATAGGTATAAGTGTTTTGAAAACTGGATAAAACGGTCAGATATGGGATACATTGGGGCCAGAGTAGGCCTATTGAGGTGGCGTAAGAGGCTAATTCGATTGCGCGCAATATAAAACCGATTAGTCCAGCAGGTTAGAGACCTAGCTAGTCTCTGAGTTCCGGAACATGTAAATGGGATGGCAGTTAGAACCGTCTAGTGTTGATAGCCTGATCAGCTGTCTTCACATATCCGCTACGTGTCTGATTTGGATTTGTGATTCCCGTAAGAGCATAAATAGTTGATACAGTGGTTTTATAAAAATGATTAGCATGCTAAAATTGGACTCTGGTATTTACACAACACACTACGATGTTGTTTGATAAAGCATGCTAGTTAGTGATATCCATTTATCTCCGATTTTCATTATAAAGTGTTGATATCATGATTGCAGCTCTGTTCCTATTATTGTTACGTTACTGCTTTAATCCCGTTATTCATATGTTGGTGCTGCTGAGCAATTATGCTCACACTTGCAAACTATTATGTATATCTCGCAAATGCCTAGAAGACCAGTAAGACAAACCCATGTTCCCGCCCCTTATGGACCTGGCTCCTCTGAGGTAGTTTGTATCAGGCCATGAGGTCTGATGAGTTTCTGAATAAAGTTAGAGTGTGTTGGATGTTGAATAATCGAGTTGTAATAATGTGAATCTGAATCATACTTGAACTTGGATCGGATCTTTGTTTGGGGTCAAGTCAGTATATTCTAATAATAATCTTGTTGTTTATATTTTTGGTAATTGTGTTTGGTGACGTCAACTCCTGACCCCGAGGTTGAGGCCGTCACAGATATGGCTTGATTTCAAAGGATAATGTCATCTTTGAGGAGGTTGCCCTAGTGGATGGACTCAAACATAATCTGTTGAGTATCATCCAGCTTTGTGATAAGGGCAACTCAGTCACTTTCAATTCTGAAGCCTGTGTTGTGACAAACAAGAAAAGCAACAAAGTGTTTCTTACTGGAGTAAGAGAAGGCAATGTGTATCTAGCTGACTTAAACTCAACAAATGCAGAATCTATAACTTGTTTGCTCAGTAAAGCAAGTCAAGATGAAAGTTGGATGTGGCACAAGAAGCTGTCCCATCTAAACTTCAAGACCATGAATGAGTTAGTCAAGAAAGAACTGGTTAGAGGTATTCCTCAAGTGGAGTTTTCAAAGGATGGATTGTGTGATACCTGCCAAAAAGAAAAGCAGATTAAAACATCATTCAAAAGGTAGCTTGAATCAACAATTGAAGAACCTTTGCAACTGTTGCACATGGATTTATTTGGACCAGTCAATGTATTATCCATCTCAAAGAAACGATATTGCCTAGTAATTGTAGATATTTTCTAAAATCCAAAGATGAAGCTAGTGAAATCATCATCAATCATATAAGGCAAGTTAACAATCATCCTAACTTCAAAGTTAAAAGAATCAGGAGTGACAATGGAACTGAGTTCAAGAATTCTGAGATGAGATCATTTTGTGAAGAGAATGGGATCATGCATGAGTTTTTCGCATCTAGAACTCCACAACAAAATGGAGTGGTAAAAAGGAAGAACCGATCTCTTATTGAAGCTGCAAGGACAATGCTAGAAGAATCAAAGTTACCAACATACTTTTGGGCAGAAGTTGTGAATACTGCATGCTACACTCAGAATATTTCTTTGATCAATCAAGCAAAGTGCATGGCACCCTACCAAATGTTCAAGAATAGGAATCTAACTCTAAATTTCTTACATGTCTTTGGCTGCAAATGATATATCTTAAGGAATCAAACTGATCAACATGGAAAGTTTGATGCCAAAGCAGATAAAGGAATTTTTGTTGGATATGTTGTGGGAAAAGCATACATAGTATACAATCTAAGAACCAACATTGTTATGGAATCTGTACATGTTGTGTTTGATGATAAAAAGATTGAAGGACTGCAAGATGAAGATTTCCAAGAAAGCCTCAAATTTGATAATGTTGAGATGGTTAGTGATGATAGTGATGATGAAAGTGATCAAGAAACAGTGGCTAAGGATAATGCAGAAAAATCTACTACAAATGAAGCACACAATTCAACAGCTGTCGAGTTACATAATGCTTCATCCTTCGGTAGACAATCTACTTCATCCGTCGATAGACAATCAGCTTCATCCGTCGAGATACAAAGTGCCTTATCCGTCGGTACAATAAGAGAAGCTGAGATTCAAAACAGATCACTTACAAAAAGAACCCCATCTTTAAGTCAAAGATCCATAAACTCAGGTGGAATTTCTTATAATCAAAACTCAGTCACATATCAAGACAACAATGAGGCCTCTTCATCAAGAGCTAATCTACCACAACAGAGGAAATGGACTAGAGATCACCCTTTTGAGCTCATTATTGGTGGTGATGCATCTTCTAGAGTCCAAACAAGGAAAGCATCTCTAGAAGAATGTCTGTATAACAACTTTCTTTCTAAGGAAGAACCTAAGAAGGTAGAAGAAGCTTTATTGGATCCTGATTAGGTTTTAGCTATGCAGGAAGAACAAAACCAATTTGAAAAGAACAAGGTATGGAAGCTGGTACCCAAGCTTAAAGGAAAGAATTCAATTGACACCAAGTGGGTATTCAGAAACAAGATGGATGAAAATGGCATAGTCATCAGGAATAAAGCTAGACTGGTTGTTAAGGGCTATTGTCAACAAGAAGGAATATATTTTGATGAAACTTTTGTTCCTGTTGCAAGACTTGAAGCCATCAGAATTTTCCTAGCCTATGCAGCCCATGCCAATTCAAAGTCTACTAAATGGATGTCAAAAATGCCTTTCTGAATGGAGATTTGGAGGAGGAAGTGTATGTCAGTTAGCCTCCTGGCTTTGAGGATCCAAATTATCCATAATATGTCTACTATATTCTGAAAGCACTTTATGGATTGAAGCAAGCACCTAGAGCCTGGTATGATACTTTGTCAAAGTTTCTCTTAGAGAATCACTTCACTAGAGGTACTGTTGATAAAACTTTATTTTTTAGAAATGTTAATGGCTCTAGCATACTTGTTCAAATTTATGTAGATGATATTATATTTGGCTCTACAGATGAAAAACTTTGCAAAAGGTTTTCCAAATTATGCAAAGTAAGTATGAAATGAGCATGATGGGATAACTAACTTACTTTCTTGGTTTACAAGTTAAGAAAGTTAGTGATGGAATATTCATTAGTTAAACCAAATACATTTATGATCTTTTAAAGAAGTTTGAACTAATGGATTGCACATCTGCAAGAACTCCCATGGCCACTGCTACTAAACCTGAATTAAACACTACTGAAAAGTCTGTGGATATTTCAAGTTATAGAGGCATGGTTAGCTCACTTTTGTATTTAACAGCTAGTAGGCCAGATAGAATGTTTGCTACTTATATTTGTGCTAGATTTCAGGCTGATCCCAGAGAATCTAACTTAATAGCTATTAAGAGAATTTTCAGATATCTCAAGGGTACACCAAAACTTGGTATTAGGTACCCTAGAGATTCTGGTTTTGATCTAACTAGTTATTCAGATGCAGATTATGCAGGTTGTAGAATTGATAGAAAAAGTACAACAGAACTTGTCAATTTCCTGGAAATAAGCTGGTATCCTGGTTCAGTAAAAAGCAAAATTCAGTTTCTACTTCTACAGTAGAAGCTGAATATATTGCTGCTGGTAGTTGTTGTGCACAAATTTTATGGATGAAAACCAATTGTTGTACTATGGTCTACAAGGGGAAAGAATTCCTATTTTCTGTGATAACACTAGTTCAATTGCCATTACTGAAAATCCAGTACAACATTCAAGAACAAAGCACATAGACATCAAGTACCACTTCATTGGGGAACATGTAATGAATGATACTGTGGAACTTCATTTTGTTCCAAGTGAAAAGCAGCTTGCAGATATCTTTACCAAGCCACTTGATGAGTACACCTTCTCTAGGTTGGTAAGTGAGTTAGGTATGCTTAATTATTCTTCAATCATTATTGATATTTTTGCAAGTTGAAATAGAGCCAGAAACTTAATTGATTTTTATGATTTTTAATTGAAAATTTGGCTAAGTCAAATTCTACATCTCGACGGATGTTCATTATCCATCGAGTTTGATCATCCGTCGAAATAGAACAGCCTAGTAAGAATTAATTACTTTTCTGGAATATTTTAAACCCGACGGATAAATTGTTTTATTCTCATCCGTCAAATTGTCTAAATCCTAGCCGTTAATGTTCTTAACATTATCCATCAGATTTACTTACAGATTGTAAGTATATCATGACGGATAATTGAAAGAATCTTGACAGTTTATTTTAATTTTAAAACGGCTATTTTGTGCAATTCTCATTGGGTCTTTAATTTTTAACTTTAATTTTCGTCTAATTTTATCTGAGAAAATATAAAAGCCTGACTTGAAGTTCATTTTAAATTTTATCTTTCTCTAGTGCAATTAACTATTGTCTTCTTCTTCAAAGCAAAATTGTCTCTCTTTCTGCAACTTATTTTACTCAAACAATGGCCCCAGTAGTCAAAATTATGTCTCAGTCGAGATTTATCTATGAGAAGAACAATTTTGTGGCCCTTGTGAACAAAGGGATTCCAGCATCTGAAGATTATCACAAAATGATGGATTTTGTGAAGGGATTCAAGCTCAATTATGCCATGCTGGAATCACCCACAATCTACTGCGAAGTTGTGGAGGAGATATGGACAACTGCTATTTATCAAGCTAGTGACAAAACCATCACTCTCTTCATCAAAGGTAAAGAAGACTGCAAAAACTGTGATATTATCAAAGCATGCTTTAAGATTCCAGATAACACAACTACTAATCCACACACAGATGCTGAGATAGTTAATTTGCTTAATTCCATTGGCTATGCACTTCTTACTACTAAATTAAGTGAGATTATGAGGCTAGGTCTTAGGAAAGAGTGTAGTTACTTGTATGACGTAGTTACCAAAGTATTTTATGGTAAGATAAGTAACTTTGATTTTGTGGACACTACTATACTTAACATGTTTTACATGCTTCTTACTAATAAGTACTTCAATTTCAGTGATGCTGTTATGTTTGAGTTAGGATATAACTTACGAGAGGTTAATAAGAGATCTAAACATATCTATTATGCTAGATTCCTTATGATTATTGCTAACCATATCTGTGAAGATCTTGTAATTGAGAACCCAACCAACAAATTAGATTGTTCGGTTCAAGAAAGAAAGGTAATTGCAGACTTGAATAGAGTTGATCACCGAAAGGAGGTGCCCTTGGTTTATTTTCCAATCATGGAGGGCCCTTAGGTAAGTGAGGTAAGCACCACTGTCTCTACTATTTCAACCTCCCAAATTTCTTTTCCTTTGAGTGTGGCTATGGAATCTATGTCAATGACCCAACAGATGCCTACCCAAGCCACCAAAATAAAAATTTCCAAATCCAAAACAAAGAAAACCCCCTCTGGTGTATTTCAAAAGAAACCAGTTACAAAATTTACCAAAACTAAAGAGGGGAGCGTGAAGGGTGGTAAGGTAGGTGAGGGACAGGATGAACATCAAAGAAAACCCAAGAATAAGGATGGAGAGGTGAGTGTACCCAAGCCTAGCCATACCACAGTTTCCCAACAAACTGTGGTGATTAATAAGAAAATTAGCACAACTCTAGTTTCATCCTCCTAAAATGATGCTACTATTGAAACAAGCTCCCAACAAGGAGCACATGCCAAGAGGGTAAGGGACACAAGCTCACCCCAAACTTATTCTAGAAAGAAGAGATCTAAAACCATTAGGGATGCACAGGGAACACACACAGTGCAAACTGTAGCTAAAGACTCAGTCACTGCACCATCTCAAATTCAGTTTGATTTGGCTCCAATAAATGTGGAGTCACAACCAAAATCTTTAATCATAGAAGCACCTCACACACAAAACTCTCCCATAAATTCTCTGGATATAGATATGATTCACGCATCAACTGCTGATTCCCCTTCTTTAACTCTGTTGAGGAAGCCAAAATTCAGTACAAGTGAGAATCATCTTTTAGATGATTTGTTGGCTAACTTGCCTATTCTTTCAGGAACTATTGAGACATCTATGCCTAAATTATCATCAATCTCTACAGAGTCTGTAATAGTTTCTACTCCTCATTCTATATTTTCTTCTATCCCGATGGATATTGTTCATCCATCGGCTAGTGATTGTATCCCGATGGATGTGCCTAACAGCAGTCATCCGTCAGATTCTCAAACTACTACACCGATGGATGTTCCTCATCCATCGATATTCACTATACAGACTAATTTTTCAACTATTGTAACACGTGGAGATGAGCTAGTAGTAGTACAATCACTTCTAGGACTGAGGGAAGGGAGTAAACTGAGTGAGAGGCTGAGTTGCTCTCAGGCAAAAAGAGAGGAAATGAGAGAAACAATGTAGGCTATTTCTTTCAGCCTGGCAAAAGTGAGTGAGGGGAGTTCCACCTTAGTAGGTGAAGGTGAGGGTGTGAGGGTGGTGAGCCAAGGGGAGCCCTTGATGCAAGAAAATAAAGAAAATGAGAGAAATGCAGATACAAATGAAGAATGGGAAGAACCCATCGTTAGTGAGTTAAGGGATGTCAATGAGGCTGAAAAGAAGTAGCTAATTCAGCAAGAATATCAAGTTGTTTTAGACTCTGTTTCTTAAGAAGTTGAGGCATTTACTCACCTTGTTTCAACATATCAAGTTCTAGCTGAACAGGACAATGAGTGTAACACCCCCAAATCCGGGGTCGGGGATCCGGGTTGTCACGAGTTCCATTTCCCTTAATAATACCCAATCTTAATAATTACTCAACTACTCTGTACTGTGACCCCACAATAAACACACATACCATACGTTATAGTCTCAGAGATGAACATCCAAAAAAATAACCACAAGTCATTTTATTCCACAATTATCTGCCAATACACCTTAAAAGGTTTTGTGAATAAATTTACATTTCTTTGCCATTATTACAATTCATAATTATACATAAATCTGGTACATTAGAAGTTGAAAGCCTAGCCTATTGGTAGTTCCTACCTCAGCTACGGCGACATCAATGCTTCTAGAAAACTGCGGAACATGTCCTAATCGCTTGCGAATCGGGAGCTTGGTCCTGTTCATCCTTTCTATCTGTTGTTGTGTGATGAAAGAAGAAAGCAAGGGTGAGCAGCAAGCCCACCAAAATAATATGTATAATGATTAATAGTATATGAGCCTTCTCTTAGTACTCATGAAAGTCTTGGTCAAAAGAAATGAACCAAGTTGATATCTTAATGCGATGAAGTCGCAAAATATTCAGTATATATATATACATATATACTTTTCAAAATATTGGAAGTCCTCTTCCATGCATAATATACACAAAGTCCCAGTGTATAACTGTATAAAAAAAATATCGTTGCAAAGTGATCTCATATATCTAACCTTGTCTCAACATTTTTCTGAAAATCTTTGTCATACATAAGACAATTATTAATTAGATATAAGCTTAAAAGATGAAGTTACCAAATACTCCAATATACTTATATCTTTTCCAAATACTACTTGAACTACCACCGTTCAAGTTATAATTAATTTCAAAAGTTCATCACATAGATGAGACTATAAGACAAGATTTGAATAGATTAAATCTTTAAAATATTATCAAAATAAAATGAAGTTACGAGATACTTCATTTGATGTAAACATCATTTTGAAAACTTGACCCTGCCAACACCCAACAATCGCCCAACCGTAGCCTTTCTATCGAAGTGCTCTGGGTAGTGTTGTAGAAATTATCCAATTGGATGATGAACTCATTACGGGAGTTTGCCGCGCCAGGAAGACCACTTACGATGATCAGTCGTAGTAGTACAACCCCACCATTTTCTACATGTAGAGGAGAACCTGTCGGATTTACTTGTCAACCGAACACTGAACTCCTAAGGAATGGACCGCCTTAGCGGAACTTCCAGGCCATTTGGGCCAATATAATAAGGCTGGGCCGGCGCTACTCGGCCACTTACGCCACTCCTAGTTCAGATGAAATCCATGACTCTGAAACGTAAAGCTCGTCCCCACTTTCCCCAAGTAGAAACTTGTTGATACGGCTCCACCAAGAAGTCGTATCTATTTGGAAAGGAGAACTCACCGATATTTCCCAGGCGATGCCTGTTAATGGATTAACTTGTTCCAAGAATTTTACTTCCCGAGTGTTGGGTAAGTAATCAATTCATTTATCAAAACAGCAACCTTGTTGCGAATATAAAACACACCACAGAGCCGGATCCCTCAGGTTTTGAGCGAGTATTTAAATCCCCTTAAAAAGGAAGATCTTAAATATAAAAATGAGTTTTGGGATCCGCTCTAACTTTTAAAAATCATTTTGAAGACTCGAAAACACTTTATAGAGTGTTTGGAGTAAAGCTGATTTAATGAAGTAAATCAGTCCCCAGAATATTTAGAAAATGACTGAATATTATTATTTAAATAATATTCCCATAAATAATAATCATTATAAAAATAATTGAAGTAGAAGTATTAAAACTTATATGAAATGGATATCAAATAACCAAAGATATACTTATATGAAAGTACTATCTTTATTTGAATAATCGAAAATAAGTTTGATTATTGACACCTTATTCTTTAATAAAATAAAGAATATATCTCAGCAAATAATCGGAGTCATAGATCCTCCAATGAATATTCAAATAATATTCATTAAATAATATAAACTGAGTCATAAGCCCTCGAATGAATATTCAAATAATATTCAGATAATAAAATAAAAGGAGTCATAAGTCCTCGAATGAATATTCAAAATAATATTCATTTAATATAAAGCCTTCGAATAATATTTGAAATAATATTCAATAATAAAATAAAGCTAAAGTTATCGAATAAACCTTATTCGATTAATAGTTTTGAAAACTATGACCATATATATATATAAGTATATATATATATATATATATATATTTATATCCATATATACAAAACCTACTCGGGATCCTCGACTCCCGGTTTTAGAAAATATTTTCACCTTTGGGTCCCTATACTAAGGGTATATGCAAATTACCGCTATCCTCTAGCATAGGTATTATCAACTGAATCAATTGAATCAACAGATATATATCAAGATTACGAAACAGACATGCATATATACCATATCAGCATGCTCCAATATATCGCAAAATTTGCTAATAACAATCATGCACTTATCACAAGATAATGCATATACATATATTTACATCACAACAATAGTATAACGGGTAGAAAACTTGCCTGAGCAACTGGGAGTTACGAATGGCTCGGGACGAGTCTGGTAACCTATAAACAACAAGTAAGTTGGAATTAAACCAAAGTCACTTGTAAATCTATACTTTAACTAACTTAGACTCTAACGCTTGTTTTGCGCTTACTGATTCTCTTAAGTCACTCGAGTACCCTCGGCTCCACCATTTTTAATAATTTAACCTTTACGAGTTTTAAGGCGATTCCTTCGCGAGTGTCTTACCAACTGCCTAACACACTTACCATAAATGTTTCATACATTAATTAACCCTTTTTGGTCTTTAACCTATGTTTCAAAGTAAGGCGAGGGGAAAAGTTTCGTTCGCGAAACGCCGTTACTTGAAACGGTCGTTTCTCCTAAACCGTGCATCGGAATCGAACGAACTACATATCAAAACGAAGCTCGTAACATGAGCTATCTAGACATGGCAATGGTCATAATCTAGCAGGGGGTTCTCGGGTCCTAATGCTATGCACAAAAACAGTCTAAAGAAAATCGGACGTTACGACGGCTATGTTTACGCGATTTCCCAAATTTAAACCATTCAAAACCAACCACAATTCAACCCCAAATCAATCATACAACCAACATCCATCCAAACCACATCATAACAGCCCCAAAAATCCACATTAACCATTTATACTTATTCCCCACATGAACTAAAAGCTTTACTTAGGTTCTTTAACTAATTATCAAGATTTACAACTCCAACAATACCACAAAACCAACTAATCTCTACAACTCAACCAAACTTCAAACAATCAAGCCTCATGCTTCACATATACTATATCAAACATATTCAATCCTAATTACTCAAAACTAAAGCTAGGGTTTGTAGTTTATACCTTCCTTGGAGAGTGGAGAATCAAGAGAATGGCTTGGAATCACCCTTAAAGTCCTTATCCAAGCTTAATCTAAACAAAACTTCAAGAACACAAATTTTATTTCTTGAAAAACACTATTCACCATCTTCTTCCATGATTTATAGAAAAAGATTGGCTTGGAATTAGAAGCTTAAACTTATAGGAAGTATGTAACTATCCATGAGGAAGCTTAGATAATTACCTTGCTAAATAGTAAGTGGTGGAGCTTGGATCTTCAATTTTTAAGAAATGGGCCGAGAGCTAGCTTGGGAAGAAAGAGATTTTTGTGTTTTGTTTGATGAAAAATGAAATGTTTGCTTGGTTGGTTGATTTTTGTGTTATTTTTGGTTAATTACCTTGTTGCCCTTGAGTTTGTGTGGTTAAAAAGTCACCACATCTCCTTCCTTCCCATGTCATGCTTGTGTCATCCTCATGATGTCATCCTTCCCTCCTTGTCCTCTTCTCATTGATTGGGTGACATCATCCTCTCTAATCCCTTTGATTAACTTCCTAATTGTTTGCCTAATGACCGCTGATTTGTTATACGGTTCGCTTAACTTTCATTTTCGTTTATCGTTTGAGGGATCATACCCGGGATCTTATTACTTAGGTTCCCTTAACCTTTCTCAATATATTGTATTCCTTTTATGATCCTCTCTTATAATCCTTTAATTTAAATCCTTTTTATCCTCTTACCTTATACTTAATTCTTTCCGAATCTATTGGATTTCCGGGAAAAATCAAAGTGTTCGGAATTGGATTCTGACAATCTTTACATACACTTATATACCACATAGAGTACTAATAATATCCCATAAGATCAATAACAGAACCCCTACATAGCGTGGCATGAAAATTTTTCTCATTCAGCAAAAACACTATTCATAAGGGTTTCAAAAAATTTCCAAAAATTGGGGTTATTACAGTCTCCCCTCCTTAAAAGGATTCCGTCCCGGAATCAGATAGAAAACAGTTGGGGATGCTTTTCTAGCATTGTGCCTTATAACTCTCTATTCAATTTGTTTTCCCCATTGTGGTCCTACCACCAACTCTGCCTAGTTTGATAATCCTTCTCCTAAGCACTTGTTCCTTTTCACTCTATAACCCTTCCTGGTTGCTCCATATAGGTTACGTCGGGTTGCACATCTATGCGCTCATATGCCTCTGTTTATCTGGCATCTGAATTACACTTCCTTAACATTGATACGTGAAACACGTTACGACCTGCTACATGTTCGGGGTTAGGGCTAGCTCATATGCTAACTTCCCAAACGTCTTAATATATCCAAGGGTCCAACAAATTATAGACTTAGCTTTCCTTTCTTTCCGAACCTCATCAATCCTTTCCAAGGGATACCTATAACATTACTAGGTCCCCTATTTCCCATTCCTTGTCCTTTCGTGTTAAATCAACATACTTCGTGTTCCCATCTTGGGCTACTACCAGCCATCCTCTGATTAGATTTATCATATCCTTGGTCCTTTGGACTACTGCGGGTCCGAGCATCTTGCGCTCTACAACTTCATCCTAACATAAGGGAGATCGACATTGTCTTCCCTCAAGGATCTCATAAGGCGATACCTCAATACTGACATATGATCTATTGTCGTAATAAAACTCAATCCGCGTTATGTGATCATTCCAATTTCTTTCAAGTCTATTGCAGAGACTCTCATTATAGCTTCTAGCATTATAGCTTTTGCTTCTTAATACCCATTCTTTTCCAGTTCGTAATCGCTACTACCTTCCGTTCCTAATATTATACGGGTTATACTTTTGCTCGCTAGCGTTCTATAACCTTTTAATAACCACGTCAGCCTTAGTATCACGAATGTGTTTCCATTCCGCATACTACCACCACTTTATTACTCCTTTTTCAGTTGTTTCTATTTTCCAAAATTTGATCAATCATATAGAAGTAAAGGAATTTGTTGAGAGATCACTATGATCATGAACACTTGTTACATTGCATAGTTAGTACAGAAGGTGGCCAGCCTTTAGTACTTGACAAGCAATTAAACAATAGATGGTATCCTACTAGGCTTCTATCACACAGATAGATAGTCATTCGGTAATACCTCCCCTTTCTGGAAGGGTTGTTCTTCTCAGCTTACATGAAATGAAAAGAAGAGAAAAGAACGAACTGAAGAGAATTGTATATTCATAAAAAAAATTTATTGCCATAAAATATCTGGCTTGGAATCTACCTCTGAACTATAGAGGTTTGTCATAAGAGAACAAAACATATACGTATTTATATCAATATCAAGTATTATAGCATCGTATTTCACATGCCTAAATATTTTTGCCATTCCGTCCATCATTCTATGGACCCATGCTCTTCCTCGAGCTTATACACAATCACCTTTGAAACTCTCTCGACATCGAAAATCGAATCTGGGATCTCATTCTATACATCATCGTTACTAGAATTCTATGCTTGCACCGCAACCTTCCACGTATAATAATACGACTCTCTATTGATAAGAAAGAATAATTATTCACTAGGTAGATACTCTACTTAATTAGTCTATCAATGATAACTTATACACTACCACGACCCGATTAGTGGTACTCAATCTCAACGCCCATTCTAATACAACTCTCATGGCTGTAATCAGCTCACTACTCGCAGAATCATTGCTGCCTTACTATGGTCCACCACCGACCTACTGTCGTCATTTATTTTCCATGAAATCTTAATATCTAACCATACGGAGTTCATATATGTCGTATCAAATCCTTCTAAGGAGGTAACATAATCACCATTCCTGATTCATGAAGAACACTCCTGATCCTGACATACATACATGACATGAAGCAGATAAAATTGCAGAAGAGTTTCAATCAAAGCAACGATAGCAGGTTAATACCATTCTTAATCATATGCTTTAATTAGAAGACTTAACTCGAAGGTTTGTTTAGTCCTTTTTGAAACATGGTCCTGGATTATCCTCAGGATAGGACCTTCTAAGATAGATAGCCCGTTCATGGCGATTACACGAATTATACCTTTACCAACTACTATTACGGTTGGGTATTGCACAGTCATCAGAAGGAATGCCAATCTTCCAAACCATAATACAACCTTCACAGTTTTAACCATCATCACTGTATTCTTTTGGCACACGCGCCTATAATTATCCACTTACCTTTAAAGTGTTGGCCACCTCTTTGGCCTTTCCTGATAGTAAAATTTCCTTATAGTCAATGTCATTTTAACCACCTCCAAATAAATTTTCTACCTTATTTCAATCACAGCTTATGTGAAAATGCTTTTCTTTAATATCTGATGAGTAAATAAAAAAAAATATCAGCATTTTTCCATAAGTTATTGCCTCAATCTTTAGAGGTTAATCACTGTCACGACTGACTCTCAATCATACTTAGAACATCTTTTATCTTAAGTCCTAATTGCCCTGAACAATTTCGACCATTACTGGTTCGATCCATACCTTCTCGTGGTTTAACACGTGCCTCACTTGGCATCAATATAATTACGTCATATTTCCTTTATCAACATTTCTATTCTTGAAAATTTTGAATATTACATTTCTCCTTGTAAAACCTTTAGGGTTATCCTTGAATCGTTCCTCCTGTATTCCTTAGATACAGGGCATATCAAAATACCGTTTACTAATACCAGAATCATTGTCTATATACTTCTGAAAAATTTCTCCACTGATACTTAAAGGTTGTTGTTACCTTAACCCTTTCCAAATCCTACTGTCAAACTCATACTATCCCTACTAAGGGTGAAATGCCAACCTTCATGCATTCCCCTAGGATTCATTTTAAGTTACCGCTGTTCTATCCTTAATTCCACCTTTAAAAGGTACCTGCATCCTTCCATGGATAAATCAAGTCATATATCCCTGATAAGGGTGTCTTATTCAATCATTCCCACCTCGATAGTATATGTCTAATTTCACAATAACATCTGTATTCAAAATGGGGTCAATCAATATGGCCTCCATAAGATAACAATGGTTATCCGGTTGTCTTGCCTAATTTGGTAACAATAACAAGGATGTTCTGGAAGATATTGGTCGTGTTCAACGTGAACTTCTTCTTAATTTCTTACTTCCTTGTCTCCTCAGTCTATCCGCGTCTCATTATTTATCCTTCAAACTATCTCAAGGTTTCCTCAAATCCTCCCAACTTACAGGGGGTAAACTATATATATCTCTTATGCTTTCAACCATCAACTTTAACTCATGGTGAATCACCCTCATCCTGACGAATGCATACTTTTCTATGTCTATTGCTACGAGTCTTTAGGGTTTCCTCATACCCAACTCCCTTATCATTCCTCAAACTCTATTGCCGTTATATTCCTTTCCACTTCAATTTCTTTTTATTTTCCTTTATCTTATCATTATTTCATGAACCAACACAACATATGCATTGATTTCAAACATCCCGTCATTCTGGAGTCGTGTCCTCAGAACGAATCTTGATAACTTTTACAACTTAGATTCATAATTCATCATACTCATCCACTTTTGTTCTAGCTCCAAAGCTTTTACACTATCTCCTTATCTTTGGGAATTACTTTCCCGAAAACAATTGACTGAACTTAAATCAGTTTATTCTAACCTCTGGCTCCGTGCCTTTCTTGGTCTTTCACCAGCGGGTGGCCTCTCTCTTAGGAGGGTAAGTGACAAAAACAATCTTCTGTGATTCGTCAATCCTTTAGAATCTCAAATGATTCCTATATTTCCTTTAGCCAGGCTCTTGCCTCCACTAGGTCAGCTTGTTCCTTGGAACTCTGAGAGCTTAGCGACTTAAAGAACCTGAAAGAATTTCTCACCGCATTGTTTCCTCAGGGTGGTGGTTGGGGGTAATAGTCTAAGTTCTGTCTAGACAGGTGCATGAATTGCCGTATAGGAGTACCGTCTCGGGTCTCCTTTCCTTACTCGACTTTCTGTTTCCTTAGTATGAAATGTTTCAACCTTCTCCCATAATCGAGGTTATCTTATACATTAAAAACCTTGTTTTCCACTCTATTATGTTATGGGTTCTTTCTTTCTTGATGGCAACCTCCCTGACTATCACATTCTGGGTTTGCCCTAAATCCTATTCCTCAAACTATGGCTCTCATCTAAGTTCTCATCCTTAAGCTCTTGAACTTTCGGAACCCAAATTCTATAGGAATACCTCATTATTCCCTTATCATCTTTCCCGGTATTAATCTTTTATCTAATTGTTGGCTTTCTGCCTTCATTCATCACCTTTTTCTGGCACAATATGCTCTTTTCCAATAATTCGGTCTCTATTGCAATCTCAAACAGCTTTTCGGTACCGGCTCCGGTTACCTTCACTACTATTTCCAAAATCTCTTATAAACTCTCCCAAAGACATTATCATCTTGAGTCTCTCCTTTTTACTAAGGGCATCAGCCACCACATTGGCTTTCCCCGAATGATACAGAATCTCCCAATCATTATTCTTGATTAGCTCTAACTGCCTCCTCTGGCATATGTAGAGCTCTTTCTACGTGAAAATGTACTAGAGCACTTATGGCTTAGGTAATTCTCGCACTTCTATCCATACAAGTAGTGCCTCCAATTTTTAGGGTAAAACTATTGCCACGAGCCTAAGCTCATGGGCGGGGATATCGAATTTTATATTACCTTAATTATCTTGACATGTACGCGATTACCTTACCGTGCTGCATAAGCACGCACCCTAAGCCCTTGTGCGAAGCGTCACTACTCTTCACAAAATCTCCTTTTCCATCCGGTAACGCCAGCATAGGGGCCATCACCAACCTCTGCTTCAGTTCTTGAAAGCTGTTCTCGCATTTCTCTGTCCATTCGAACTTCTCAGTCTTACGAGTAAGCCGCGTTAAAGGGGCTACTATCTTTACAAACTTGAACGAACCTCTGGTAGTGACCGGCCAATCCTACCTCTGGGAGTTGCCCTAACCATGGTCATCGATTCCTCAGTGGTCCTTTATTCATTCTTGTCAGGATCCTTCACGGGATCCTCCTCAGCAACAATCCCTTCTAGGACAACATCCTCAACTGCTACATCCTCAATATCAACATCATCCGGTCCTGCGTTAGGGCTCTCTATCAGATCCATAATCTGATCTCCAATAAGTAATAAAACATCATCGCGTTGTTGTTCCTCACCCTCAGGATTCGGAGTCCCGCTACCATATACGATAACGAACTACGCTTCTATCACGATATTTATAAGGGTTCCCATAAGGGTTTTAACTGTCAGTACTACGTTAGGTAGCCCGACTATGAACTTGGCAAGAGTTCTTATTATCTTAGTGAATTTATTATCTTAACGTCACATCATCTCTGAGGTTTATAACGCTTAGCTCTGATACCATTTCTGTAACACCCCCAAATCCGGGGTCGGGGATCCGGGTTGTCACGAGTTCCATTTCCCTTAATAACACCCAATCTTAATAATTACTCAACTACTCTGTACTGTGACCCCACAATAAACACACACACCATACGTTATAGTCTCAGAGATGAACATCCAAAAAAATAACCACAAGTCATTTTATTCCACAATTATCTGCCAATACACCTTAAAAGGTTTTCTGAATAAATTTACATTTCTTTGCCATTATTACAATTCATAATTATACATAAATCTGGTACATTAGAAGTTGAAAGCCTAGCCTATTGGTAGTTCCTACCTCAGCTACGGCGGCATCAATGCTTCTAGAAAACTGCGGAACGTGTCCTAATCGCTTGCGAATCGGGAGCTTGGTCCTGTTCATCCTTTCTATCTGTTGTTGTGTGATGAAAGAAGAAAGCAAGGGTGAGCAGCAAGCCCACCAAAATAATATGTATAATGATTAATAGTATATGAGCCTTCTCTTAGTACTCATGAAAGTCTTGGTCAAAAGAAATGAACCAAGTTGATATCTTAATGCGATGAAGTCGCAAAATATTCAGTATATATATATACATATATACTTTTCAAAATATTGGAAGTCCTCTTCCATGCATAATATACACAAAGTCCCAGTGTATAACTGTATAAAAAAAATATCGTTGCAAGGTGATCTCATATATCTAACCTTGTCTCAACGTTTTTCTGAAAATCTTTGTCATACATAAGACAATTATTAATTAGATATAAGCTTAAAAGATGAAGTTACCAAATACTCCAATATACTTATATCTTTTCCAAATACTACTTGAACTACCACCGTTCAAGTTATAATTAATTTCAAAAGTTCATCACATAGATGAGACTATAAGACAAGATTTGAATAGATTAAATCTTTAAAATATTATCAAAATAAAATGAAGTTACGAGATACTTCATTTGATGTAAACATCATTTTGAAAACTTGACCCTGCCAACACCCAACAATCGCCCAACCGTAGCCTTTCTATCGAAGTGCTCTGGGTAGTGTTGCAGAAATTATCCAATTGGATGATGAACTCATTACGGGAGTTTGCCGCGCCAGGAAGACCACTTACGATGATCAGTCGTAGTAGTACAACCCCACCATTTTCTACATGTAGAGGAGAACCTGTCGGATTTACTTGTCAACCGAACACTAAACTCCTAAGGAATGGACCGCCTTAGCGGAACTTCCAGGCCATTTGGGCCAATATAATAAGGCTGGGCCGGCGCTACTCGGCCACTTACGCCACTCCTAGTTCAGATGAAATCCATGACTCTGAAACGTAAAGCTCGTCCCCACTTTCCCCAAGTAGAAACTTGTTGATACGGCTCCACCAAGAAGTCGTATCTATTTGGAAAGGAGAACTCACCGATATTTCCCAGGCGATGCCTGTTAATGGATTAACTTGTTCCAAGAATTTTACTTCCCGAGTGTTGGGTAAGTAATCAATTCATTTATCAAAACAGCAACCTTGTTGCGAATATAAAACACACCACAGAGCCGGATCCCTCAGGTTTTGAGCGAGTATTTAAATCCCCTTAAAAAGGAAGATCTTAAATATAAAAATGAGTTTTGGGATCCGCTCTAACTTTTAAAAATCATTTTGAAGACTCGAAAACACTTTATAGAGTGTTTGGAGTAAAGCTGATTTAATGAAGTAAATCAGTCCCCAGAATATTTAGAAAATGACTGAATATTATTATTTAAATAATATTCCCATAAATAATAATCATTATAAAAATAATTGAAGTAGAAGTATTAAAACTTATATGAAATGGATATCAAATAACCAAAGATATACTTATATGAAAGTACTATCTTTATTTGAATAATCGAAAATAAGTTTGATTATTGACACCTTATTCTTTAATAAAATAAAGAATATATCTCAGCAAATAATCGGAGTCATAGATCCTCCAATGAATATTAAAATAATATTCATTAAATAATATAAACTGAGTCATAAGCCCTCGAATGAATATTCAAATAATATTCAGATAATAAAATAAAAGGAGTCATAAGTCCTCGAATGAATATTCAAAATAATATTCATTTAATATAAAGCCTTCAAATAATATTTGAAATAATATTCAATAATAAAATAAAGCTAAAGTTATCGAATAAACCTTATTCGATTAATAGTTTTGAAAACTATGACCATATATATATATATAAGTATATATATATATATTTATATCCATATATACAAAACCTACTCGGGATCCTCGACTCCCGGTTTTAGAAAATATTTTCACCTTTGGGTCCCTATAGTAAGGGTATATGCAAATTACCGCTATCCTCTAGCATAGGTATTATCAACTGAATCAATTGAATCAACAGATATATATCAAGATTATGAAACAGACATGCATATATACCATATCAGCATGCTCCAATATATCGCAAAATTTGCTAATAACAATCATGCACTTATCACAAGATAATGCATATACATATATTTACATCACAACAACAGTATAACGGGTAGAAAACTTGCCTGAGCGACTGGGGGTTACGAATGGCTCGGGACGAGTCTGGTAACCTATAAACAACAAGTAAGTTGGAATTAAACCAAAGTCACTTGTAAATCTATACTTTAACTAACTTAGACTCTAACGCTTGTTTTGCGCTTACTGATTCTCTTAAGTCACTTGAGTACCCTCGGCTCCACCATTTTTAATAATTTAACCTTTACGAGTTTTAAGGCGATTCCTTCGCGAGTGTCTTACCAACTGCCTAACACACTTACCATAAATGTTTCATACATTAATTAACCCTTTTTGGTCTTTAACCTATGTTTCAAAGTAAGGCGAGGGGAAAAGTTTCGTTCGCGAAACGCCGTTACTTGAAACGGTCGTTTCTCCTAAACCGTGCATCGGAATCGAACAAACTACATATCAAAACGAAGCTCGTAACATGAGCTATCTAGACATGGCAATGGTCATAATCTAGCAGGGGGTTCTCGGGTCCTAATGCTATGCACAAAAACAGTCTAAAGAAAATCGGACGTTACGACGGCTATGTTTACGCGATTTCCCAAATTTAAACCATTCAAAACCAACCACAATTCAACCCCAAATCAATCATACAACCAACATCCATCCAAACCACATCATAACAGCCCCAACAATCCACATTAACCATTTATACTTATTCCCCACATGAACTAAAAGCTTTACTTAGGTTCTTTAACTAATTATCAAGATTTACAACTCCAACAATACCACAAAACCAACTAATCTCTACAACTCAACCAAACTTCAAACAATCAAGCCTCATGCTTCACATATACTATATCAAACATATTCAATCCTAATTACTCAAAACTAAAGCTAGGGTTTGTAGTTTATACCTTCCTTGGAGAGTGGAGAATCAAGAGAATGGCTTGGAATCACCCTTAAAGTCCTTATCCAAGCTTAATCTAAACAAAACTTCAAGAACACAAATTTTATTTCTTGAAAAACACTATTCACCATCTTCTTCCATGATTTATAGAAAAAGATTGGCTTGGAATTAGAAGCTTAAACTTATAGGAAGTATGTAACTATCCATGAGGAAGCTTAGATAATTACCTTGCTAAATAGTAAGTGGTGGAGCTTGGATCTTCAATTTTTAAGAAATGGGCCGAGAGCTAGCTTGGGAAGAAAGAGATTTTTGTGTTTTGTTTGATGAAAAATGAAATGTTTGCTTGGTTGGTTGATTTTTGTGTTGTTTTTGGTTAATTACCTTGTTGCCCTTGAGTTTGTGTGGTTAAAAAGTCACCACATCTCCTTCCTTCCCATGTCATGCTTGTGTCATCCTCATGATGTCATCCTCCCCTCCTTGTCCTCTTCTCATTGGTTAAGTGACATCATCCTCTCTAATCCCTTTGATTAACTTCCTAATTGTTTGCCTAATGACCGCTGATCTGTTATACGGTTCGCTTAACTTTCGTTTTCGTTTATCGTTTGAGGGATCATACCCGGGATCTTATTACTTAGGTTCCCTTAACCTTTCTCAATATATTGTATTCCTTTTATGATCCTCTCTTATAATCCTTTAATTTAAATCCTTTTTATCCTGTTACCTTATACTCAATTCTTTCCGTATCTATTGGATTTCCGGGAAAAATCAAAGTGTTCGGAATTGGATTCTGACGATCTTTACATACACTTATATACCACATAGAGTACTAATAATATCCCATAAGATCAATAACAGAACCCCTACATAGCGTGGCATGAACATTTTTCTCATTCAGCAAAAACACTATTCATAAGGGTTTCAAAAATTTTCCAAAAATTGGGGTTATTACAATGAGGCTACTGAGAAAATGCTCAACTTAGTGCACACTACAGCCTTAATACAAAGAGCAAAAGATTCCATCACAGCCATGCCAACCAAGGCTGATGATGATGTTGATTATCCTTCTGGAGGCTCTGAAGAATTATTTAGAGATGTAGATGCTGATGAAGAAGGGTTCATGGACATAGGGGGAGAAACAAGCCCTAGCTCAACTTCCAACATCCCATCTTGGGTGTTTTCTAAGGAATGTAATGAGCAACACTTCAAGTCTATCCTCTTCCACATCATTCAACAAACCCAGACAGCTCTCAATGCCTCCACAAATGCCAACACCAAGAAGCTTCTCCAAGCTCATCTCAACTCTCTCCAACTGCATAAAATCCAGTCTCTTCAACATGATCTAGAAATGTCTGCACTCAAAACAAAAATCTCTGAAGTACTCAATCAAGATGTGTCTGAAAGATTGGATGCAAAGTTTCTAAACACCACAATGCTTGATATTCAAAGACAACTCAGGAAAAACACTGATTTGACAATGAAGGTAAACTCTCTGGACAGCTGCTCAAATCACTGGAAGGATCTCTCACAGCCATTCATCTACACCAAGCTCAACAAACTCAACTCTTGCAGAAACTGGTTGCTGCACAACTCCCAGCCTCTACTCAACTTGATGCTAACAAATAAGGGGAGAAAGAAGATTCACTTGTCCCAGTTAGTCAAGGAGGGTCAACAAGTGAGGGGGAGCAAGTGCTAAACATTCAAGTCAGCAAAGTAATTGTTCCAGCAATTACCTACACAAAGCCACCAGTATTGGACAAGATTGACCTAATCCAATTAGCAGCTGCTAAGTTGAAGTCAAGTAAACACCTTAATCAAAGTGATGTAGTGGCTGTTGAACAAGCAGTAGATGCATAGTGGTAAAAGCTTGGTGAAAGCATCAAGGAAAAATTTGGACAGATAGAGAAACCAGACAAGACGTTTCATCACTACTCTCAAGTCAAGCAAATTCCTGTGATGAAATGAGTCTGAGTTACTTGGAAAAGGGCCAAACCTCATGTATTAAATCTCCAAAAACCAAACTGGTTTTGAAGCCAAAAAGGAATTATCCAAAGTTATCAGATAAGATTCCCTTGGATCCTTATGAACCCAACTGATTCATTACAAAAGAAGAGAATTACCAAAATCTACAGGAATGGGAAAGAGATTTGTGTGGTGGCTGGACACCCTCAGTTTGCAGCAGCTAAGAAGGAAGAAAAATAAGGAATCAAGCAAGAAAAGAAGCAGGCTATTTTAGATGCTAAAAAGCATAAACAGAAAAAGAAGCAAGATGCTATCTTGGCCAAACTTCAAGCTATAAAAGCTGCAACTGAAATCTCTGAAAAGCAACCTTTAGAAGCTAAAGGTCAAGGTGAGAAAATGCACAAGGAACCTCAACAGAAAGGAAGATTCAGATACAAGCTCCATTCAAAGAGAAAATTGGACTTCACTGATGAGAAAATGGAAGATTACATTCCCAAACAATCTACTTCTACAACTCAAACATCCAAACCCTCAGTGGTGCATGAGGAATTCAAGGTGATTCTAACAAAGAACTTTTATGGTGAACCTATAATTCCCAAGGATAAGCCAATAGATTGGGAAAGTTTGCCAATTCCTGAACTTAATTTACCTATCTTCAACAAGCCAAAGAGAACAAAGAGCAACCAAGAAGATCAAGCCTGTGAGTTTCATATCCAAAGCCCTAATAAAAGCCCAACCAACTGTCAGCAAGGGAGATCTTCTATACATCTGCGACATCAAAAAATTTTCAGAGATTAATCTCTACATGGATGAACTAGAAGAAGTGAGAGAAATTGATGCTCACATAAATCTTCCTGAAAGATTGGTGTTCAAGTACAAGGGAGGGAAGGAAAATCACATGGCCTCTTCACAGGATTCTTCAAGAAAGCTGCTCTGTACTGATAAAAATCTTCTCATTATTCAATAAAAACTTTGGGTTCATTGCGACTGCTAAGAGAATGGTACTAAAGAAGATAGAAGATCTAAGGAGTAATAAAGCCAAAGATGCACTCCCAAAAACTCTATCAATTCCCTTCACAGGAAAGAGATTGCATTTGTGCCTTATTGGCTGATGGAATTCATGGATGACAAGGGTGTTAGAAGATTCTTCAGAATGGATGACCAGTTGAGTATCTCTAGCAATGAGACTCTATTGGAAATTCAAGATAAGTTGGATCTATCAGATGCCGAAGAACTTGAATTCCACAGAAAACTCCAAAATTAAATAGAAGAAAATAACAGGAAGCTTGGGAAGAAATCCAGACAATCAAGGAAATAGAAATCATCTACTCAGGCTAGAGGTGCACCTCGATAATGATTGTGAGAAATCTTTGTACACTTTACTTTGTTCAATTTTCAAATAAATTTTTAGCACATGTCAGTTTTATCTACTATATCTCAATCTATACATCCAGGGTATTTTGTTATCATCAAGTTTCTCTTAATTTATGGCTACAATTCTAGTAGACATAAATTGGGAGAGATTGTTAGGAATATGTTGTTAACTTGATGATAAGATAAACAAAACACCTTAGTAGATTTAACTTAGTGAAATTGTAGCTCTCGACGGATGTTTTATTATTATCCCGACGGATGATCTTTATAGTCCCGACGGATGATAACTGAACATCCATCGAGAGTGTAGCTTATGTAACAATAAGTATTGTAGGACATATCTGCAAACAATAATGTATTAGTTGAGTAGATCATGTAGGATTATTTAAGTCATGTTGACTACTAGTTTGATATACAGAATAGGGTGACTAATTATAAATATAAGATGTCTTGTAATTCTGTATAAATGAAATAGAGTCAAGTGACAGAAAAGGCTCCCGACGGATGATCAACAAAGGCTCCCGATAGATGATCAACAAAGGCTCCCGACTGATGACCAACAAAGTCCCGACGGATGATCTAATTCAAAATAGCAGTTGATAGTGACAATACAGTCACATGCGTTGGGTGTTTGCAAATAGAATGTGGCAACCTAATTGCAGGTGTTAGAGAACAAAGAAGCATTACCATTTCCATGGAAATGTGAAGATAGTCAAAGATGCTGGATAGAGTAATGTGGCAGCATGGTATTAGACTAGATTCATTTTATTTTATTGTCTTGTCTTATTATCATGTAACTTGGTGATATATAAACCAAGAGTAGCAAGTAGAACTAAGTAACTAAGAAAGGTTATTTTTCAAGAGAAATAGATAAGGCTGTATCTAATAAAAATTTCTCTGTAAGTTTGTTTGTTCACTTGTAAGTAGTTGTGTGCTGTTCAAAGCATCACATGGTTCTCAATATGATATATATATATATATATATGGTGGATACATTCAAATCCACCATAAAGTTTTAAAGCTTGTCTTTTATTACTTAGTGTTTTGATTTCTATTATTCTTCTATTCCGCATTACTGAAAATCAAACACTGTTATATATATTAAGTTAAAACATTCTTAAAAATTAAAAAGGAGCCAGAATTACATTCAACCCCCTTGTGTAATTCTTGTTGTATTGTTTTGGAATAATAGGTTCTAAGGAGTCTCGATATAAAATTTATTGCAATGTCCTTCCCTGGCGTTCAGCTACATATAACGTTTATTCCTTTCTTCATGTCATATTATCAGAAAGTCTTCTTCTACATCTAATTCTTTATCATATTCTCGAAACAACTTGAATATCCCGAGTTATCAATGTTTAGCCAAATCCCTAACTCTTAGTTTCGCATTACCTGGTGCCCGTTCATCCATGAGTGATATATCTTATTCCGATTTATCCTGGTTTACAATGTTTTTATAATATCTCAGCCAAAATCTTAAGTCAATAAATGATATTGATGAAAAACAATCCATACTTGAATCCGATGATGTACCACAATCTCCTTTAAGCAATATCGAACTTACGTATCGAATAAAGTATTTACTAATAAGAGAATGATTAGGTTTGGTTAACCTATCTATAATAATTCAGATAACGCTTCTTTTATTTCTGGTTCTCAAGCGATTCTACTATTATCACCCCTTAACAAGCTATATTCATGTTCAACCTTTGATGCTGGCCTTAAATTTTTTTTGGTAGATATAACAGTTTCTTACATGCTTTACCATCTTCATTCTTAAACCAATTAACTCTATACCTTCGTTTAATTCTCAGTACTTGATCGTATTCTCAGAATAAATTCCTTATTTCCAGTGGCAGACGTTTCATTAAATCCTTTACTTTAACTTTGTCATACATGACGTCCACAACTTACTTATATCTTGGCAAATTTTATATAATCTTTTTATCATCCTTTTAATTCCACTTCCTTTCCTTGTTAAGTTCTCCATTCTCCTGACTCATTATTTCTTCTTAACATAGTGAGTTTTTCTTCCCAATAGTACTGATCGGTTCTTTATCAAAGAAACTATTCATGTGGCTAAGTCTGGAATGAAAGCTTTCAATTCATAACTATTTGAACCCGTTTACTATCTTTGCCAATAAAATTAACAAAATCAATCTTTCTAGTTCCACTGAGACTGTCAGCTACCTCGCTAGTCTTGCTCAATTAATTGTTAATTATGGAATTATCTTCTTAAATAACTATAACTACCATATTTAATCAATTCTAACACGAATCCTTGTCTCATATTTGACTTTCTCTAGATGAAGATATATCTTAACCTGTTGAAGTCTGTGTAATTTATATACTTTTTCCTTCAATAACCAACGTTTCCACATCTTTCACTCATATACTATCATTATTAACTTCTACCATACATCGGATACTTCTATTCGCGAGTTTTCTAGTATTTCGGAGTAATTCTTATTACATCATCGTTCTATATTGGTATACCTTCAAGTCCTTTAATAAAACATTATTGCAGATGATAAAATCTCTTTGATCGTCTAACAACATCCATATTGGTGCAGTTACTAATCTCTTCTTTATTCAACCTCCCTTCTTTTTGCTCTATCTTGAACCTTTAGTTCTTTAAAACATTCTTCTCACTCGTCTATCCAAATAAATTTTTATTTCTCGTGTCTATTACAAAGGGCACATTCATCCAAATAAAGCCTCGCACACTTGCAGTAACATCGCGTTAATCTATTAGTGTCCTTACATCTTCCAAATCCCTAATTGCTTTGATTTTGGATATAAAAATCACATCAGATATTAACTTAATCTAATTGAATTGATTTCCATCTAGCTGACCATTAGGTTATAAAATTAATCAATTAACTCTTTTAATTGATCAATTGAACTGAGTGATGACTAGCTAAATGAAATGAAGGACCAATTATATAAAGTTGGTTTGGCTATAACACCCTCTGTCAAGAACCGAAATCGTAATCATTTGGAGTATTAACAGGAATATCAATAACATACAGAAGTATATTTTCTATTTTTGAAAAGCAGGATATTTTCCAAAAATTTGGGCAGCATCTTCTCTATATTATTGACTACTAGTCGGACTCAAGCCGACATCAACAATCAACCAACCAATCAACAACCATACCAATCCATCACCACCCATCAACCTCATCATTTCATCATACTTCAAAACATATCATGTTGATAATCACATACACTGCTAACTGACAGAGCATACATCTTTTTATCAAACTAAGGATATAACCATACCTTTCATTTATTTCTTCAAAATATCTCAAAATTCCACTAATGAATATAAAATTATTCTGTTATTTCTCAAAAATTTATTCCAGGATTCTAGTTCATTTTTCAATTCAAGCCCTCTAACTAACAATTCATATTACTCACAACTGTCCATAAATCCGGTTGAAGACTATCTTTTAATATCATTCTCTATTGTTGATGCTTGTACATACTTATCTTTAAGAAATTATACTGCATATTTCCAACTAATAGAGTAACTCATTTATCTTTGACAATATGTATTTATTCTCATTAGTTAACTTGTTTAATCCCTGATAACCAATACATGATCTCAATTATCATACTCTTGTGAAAAATGCAAGTGGTTGTAAAACATTATTTCTTAAAAATAATCTCGCAGCTAGGTCACCTTTTCTTCATTTCCTCTTATGCCTTTCCATACGGACCTTCGTAGCTGGCTCAATTATGAGCGTCAAATTTACCGTAACTCACTTACTTGAGTTGAAGAGCCTAAAAATTCCTTGAGAAACACGTTCAAAGTTTATTCATACATAGAATGACAAATATCTCCCCGTGATAGCGGTATGGTTTGCATTCTTAACGTATTAATCACTCATCCGATTCCTTATTAGAAATTCCTTCATCTTCTTCTGTTGTTCACTCAAACATTTACTAATTAAATTCTTTCACGGCAAAATCTCAGACTTTAAATATATCATGTATAACAGATATTCGTTTAGGATTTGATGTCTTCGTATCAACCGTGTCATCTGCATATCGATTCTTCGTTGCACATAAATGTCCAATATCTATTGGCTTGCAATCATATCTATACTCAACATATAATTTCATCTGCTACACTCAAAGAGTAGACCTTACATAAGAAGAGAATTTGTGTATATGATTCTGATTGGAAAGCTTTTTAGAGAACAACAGTGTAACAAAATAAGTGAAAAAATTCATAATTCAATAAATCATGATTGGAGAAGAAGAATAAATGATAACTTAGATATGAATGAGACAACCATATTCGTACTCAAGATGGTCGGTCTTTCATACTATATGGTATACATCACATGATTAGGTGGCGTCCCACCAGACTTTTTATCATTCCGACAAATCTTCACACCATTCTTCTAGTATGTGGTATACTAGAAGAAAGTATTTTGAAGGAGGAATGATTTGAAACGAGATACCATAACCTAATTGAAAAGAGTAATGAAAGAAATTTATACTTACTCGAGAATCAGGAAAAATATAAGCTATCGTGTTATAAAAAAAATTGATACCGTTGCTCGCCATCCACGTTCATCCCTTTAATAGTTCGACCATAATCGCGTTCTTATAAAATTTACAGTCGTAGCTTCTAATGTTGTCTATGCCGCATAGAATAACCATCAATCATGCAACACCTTGACTCCGTCGATAGAAATATTATTCTTCTTCAATCATTAGGAAGATTTCCCCCGATTCCTTCAATCATCCTTGGGCTTCTTTTGGGTCAATAAACTAATTTCATAAATTGGATAAATAATGTTTCCGCATATTAATTCAATTGTTGATACTACTAAATAAGGTTCACACTCTTCTTCTGGGAAAATTTTGAATTTCTCCATATTAGCGGTCCTACTCACTAACAATACTGAGTCTAGATCAACTATTCTTCCGGGTAATCTAATACTTATAACAATAAGAACTCAAATAGTAATTTAACAACCAATTTTAAAACTCATTTTGTGTAAAGATCTTTTAGAAATTTATTACAAAAATCTTTTTTAAAAACTTGTTTTTAAAATTTTGAAAATGGCACACATGGTCGTCATTACGGTATGAGTTGTTTGTTATTATCATAATCCACTTAATGAGGTACCTAATTTAAGAAACAACCACATAAGGGTCCATTCACCTTGATATTATCTTCTATTTCTCCTCAGGTTCATTTCTCATTCATTAGTTAACAAAAACTTCATTTACCATTGCATACTATATTAGTCATGATCCTAACTCCAATACGGACATCTAATACTATCTTTGATGTTTTCATCGTCGTCCCTGATGTCATATTTACAACCAATTAACGCAATTCCGCATTCTATCCATAGATAAGGTCGTATCTCCTTGCTAGTCATAGGTATACCTAATATGGTAGATATCATTCCTTTTGCGACGCCCGGAAAGTGAAAAAAAACTTCTCGCAATGATGGTGCCTTTAAAATTTGCAACGTTGGCTCTTCGTCAGATCAATCAACTCGTTACCTCCAGTCTGAAGCTTGTCCTACTACATAATTCTAAGTTGGATCATACTGAAACTCATCTATATTTCCTTATACGAAGTTCTCACGCGAATCAATCTTCTTTTTCTTTAAAACCGCATAAAAAGCAGGGTAATTTACCCAGTCTCCGTCGAGCTGTCGTCTCTTCGCAGCTATAGAATCTGAGAACTCAATATATCTATAGCGTCAATATATTCGCCTTACACTTATCTTTACAATATCCTATCTTACTAATCCATATCGGATCTACTAATCTTAATTCACACTCAACTCGAACTCAAAATGTGTTTACTTAGGATCTTTCCTATCTTATATGGCATGTCACTCCTATCTTACTTCCACCTATCCTTATTTCAGGGACCAATAACCTGTGGCTCTGATACCGACTTTTAACATCCAAAATCCGGGGTCAGGATTTGGTGTCACTAAACAATCTTTACATAATATAAAATAATATACAGATGACCCCTCAATTCCGGATCGTTTACAGGTTATGGTATGAAACAAGAATCTAACCTTCTAAAACATATATTGACTATATACAGTTTTATTACCTTTTACTAACTTCCTTGTCTTATTTACTTTGACATCTCCAACTTTTCATAACTGGGATTTCTCCAAGTTAGTTGTCTATTAAGAGCTATTCACTTTAATCCTCATTCGAAACTGAAAGAAAAAAGAATTCACAAAGCAAGAGTGAGCCAAAAATGTCCAGCAAGTATCATTATAGGTTTCCATGAATTATATCAAAGAAACTTCTGGAAACAATCTTTAAATGACTTAAAAAACATCTTTATTTATTTGAAATAGTTGAGCGAATAAAACATCGGCCCTTATTGGCCTTAAATTATAAATCACCTTCTCTGAGAAGAACATCACACAATTCTCAGATTCATTTCTTGAATCAATTCTTTGTTCGATTTTGTAATCATAAATTTTCCAAGAAGGAATGCCGTTAATGGTGATCAACAATAAATTGGACTGGACACTAGAACAAACATATGCACTATACCCTGCTGATTAGTCAGGATACAGTATGGATCTATACCCACTTGTATAGACCCACCATCAAATCAAGCTACCCAAGCACATTTATGGCCTTCATATATAAAAGGTCCAGCTATCTCTGGCCCTTAAGTTCCAGCTCATTCATGGCCCTCCTCGTAACCATCCAGTTCGTAGAGTATTTTGATATCAACCCATTTTAATTTCAAAACATCCCGATTCAGGGTTTACAAATAACCCAGAATAATAGGTATTTGCTCAAGAGATCACCAATAATAATTAGGAACAAGATTAAATAGGTACTTGCATAATTAAGAGTAATTGCAGCAAAATATAAAAACATTTAACCATTCTGAATTATTTTTCCCTAACAATACAACAAGAATTACAGAAGGGGGGTTGAATGTAATTCTGGCGACTTTTTCAAATTTAAAGAATGTTCTAACTTGATAAATATAACATTGTTTGATTAGCAATGGTGCGGAATAAAAGAGTGATGGAAATCAAAATACTAAGTAATAAAAACACAAGCTTTTAAAACTTTCTCATGGATTTGAAAGTATCCACCAGATATATATATATATATATATATATATCAAATTGAGAACTCTGTGAAGCTTTGAATAGCTCACAGCTGCTTACAAGTTTAAACAACTAAACTACAAAGAAATGTTTACAGAATACATCTTGATATGTTTCTCTAAAAATTAGCTTGCTTAGTTAATTGTTCTACTTTCTACACTTGGTTTATATATCACCAAGTTTACGTGACAATAAGACAAGATAATAAACAAAACATATCTAGTCTAACTCCATGCTGCTTCACTACTTTATTCCAGCATCTTTCAAAATCTTCACAATTGCATGGAAATGGTAATGCTTCTTTGTTCTAGAAATCCTGCTTAACAGGCTGCCACATTCCTTTTACAAACACCCAACACAGTAACTGTGTTGTCACTGTCAACAACTATTTGAATTTGATCATCCATCGGGACATTGCTGATCATCCGTTGGGAACTTTGTTGATCATCCGTCGGGAGTCTTGTAGATCATCCATCGGGAGTCTTTTCTGTCACTTGACTCCATTTCATTTATACAGAATTACAGGACATCTTATATTTACAATTAGTCACCCTATTCGGTATATCAACAACTAGTCAACATGACTTATATACTCCTACAATCTACACATTGTTTCTTACATAAATATGCTACAATACTTATTTATACATAAGCTACTCACTCGATGGATGTTAATCTGTCATCCGTCGGGACTATATTAGATCATCCGTCGAGTGCTACAAATTCACTAAGTTAAATCTAATAAGGTGTTTTGTTTAACTTATCATCAAGTACACAACATATTCCTAACAATCTCCCCCAATTTATGTCTACTGGAATTGTAGCCATAAATTAAGAGAAACTTGATGATAACAAAAACACCCTAAAAATACAGATTAAAAAAATAGTAGATAAAAATGATAAGTGCTACATAATTTATTGAAAATTGAACAAAGCAAAGTATACAAAGAGTTCTCACAATCATTTTCAAGGTGCTCCTCTAGTCTGAGCAGATAATTCTATTTCCTTGATTGTCTGGATTTCTTCCCAAGCTTCCTGTTGCTTTCCTCTATTTGATTCTGGAGTTGTTTGTGGAATTCAAGTTCATCAGCATCAGATAGATCCAACATTTCTTGCATTTCCAATAGAGTCTCATTGCTAGAGATACTCAATTGGTCATCCAGTCTGAAGAATCTTCTAACTCCTGTATCATCCATGAATTCCATTAGCCAATAAGGCCTCAAATGCACTCTCTTTCCTATGAAGAGAATTGATAGAGTTTTAGGAAGTGCATCTTTGGCTTTATTACTCCTTAGCTCTTCAATCTTCTTTAGAACCAATCTCCTTGCAGTCACATTAAATCCAAAGTTCTTTTTGAAAGATGAGTAGATCTTTATTAGTACTGAACAACTTTCTTCTAGAATCTTGTGAAGGGGCCATGTGATTTCTTTCCCTGCCTTGTACTTGTACACCAATCTTTCAGGAAGATGTCTGTGAGCATCAATTCCTCTTACTTCTTCCAGTTCATTCAAGTAGAGGTTTAAATCTGAAAATTCCTTGATATCACAGATATATAAAAGATCTTCCTTGTTGACTGTAGATTTAGATATGGTTAAGGTCTTGCATCTGAGAGTCACATGCTTCACTTTCTTGATTGCTCCAGTCTTTGTTTTCTTTGGCTTGCTGAAGATAGATAAGTTGAGTTCAGGAATTGGTAAACTTTCCCAGTCTATTGGCTCATCCTTGGGAACTATGGGCTCACCCTGAAAGTTCTTTGTAGGATCTACCTTGAATTCTTCCTGTACCACTTGTGGCTTGGATGGTTGAGTTGTAGATGTAGATTATTTGGGAATGTAGTCTTCTATTTCCTCATCACTAAATTCCAATTTTCTCTTGATTCTTTGCTTGTACCTTGGTTTCTTTATCTTTTAAGGTGCATCTTGCACTTTCTGATCTTTAGCTTCAGTAATCACATATGGTTGTGCAGAAATCTCTGTTGTAGTCTTCACAGCTTGAAGTTTGGCCAAGATAGCAGCCTTCTTTTATTTGAGCTTCTTAGCATCTAAGGCAGCCTGCTTCTTTTCTTGCCTGATTCTTTCCTTTTCTTCCTTCTTAGCTTCCACAAACAGAAGGTGTCCAGCCACCACACAGATTTCCTTACCATTTCTGTAGATTTTGGCAATCCTTCTTTTAAGTGTTGAATCAGTTGGATCTTTGAAAAATGCAATTGACCTAGCCAACAGCTTCTTTTCATCTAGCATAGGTGTCTCAAACACAAGATCCAAAGGATATTTGTCTAAGAACTTTGAGTAGTTTCTTTTAGGCTTCAAGATTAGATTTGCTTTTGGAAATTTGATGCATGAGGTTTGGCCTTTTTCCAAGTTGCCCAGACTCATTTCATGCACTGAGAGTTGTTTGACTTGAGAATGGTGATGAAAGGTCTTGTCTGGCTTCTGTAGCTGACCAAATTTCTCCTGAATAGCTGCATCAATCTTCTCCATTTCTCATCTAGTTCCTTCTCAACAGCTACAACATCAAGCATCTTGGGATTTGTCTTTGAATCAAGTTTAGCAGCTGCTATTTGGATTAGATCAATGTTGTCCAATACTGGTAGCTTTGGCAGAGTAATTTCTGGAACAATTACTTGACTGATTTGAACATTTACCACATGCCCCCCTCACTAGTTGGCTCTACTGGATTGACTTGGATTGTTGAATCTTTCTCCCCTTTTTTGTTATCATCAAGTAGAGTGGAGGTAGAAGTTTGTGTAGCCACCAGCTTTTGCAGCATCTGAGTTAGTTGCGCTTGATATAGATGGATACCTGTGAAAGATACCTCTATTGCAGTTAGCCTTGCATCCAGGGAATCCACTTTAGTAGCAAGATCAGAATTCTTCCTTAGCTGTTTTTTAATATCAAGCATTGTTGCATCTGGAAGTTTAGCATCCAATCTTTCAGAGACATCCTTCTTTACTTGATCAATCTCAGTTTTGATAGAAGTGACATCCTGATTGTGTTGAAGAGCTTGAATCTGATGTAATTGTAGAGAGTTGAGATGTTCCTGTAAGAGCTTCCTGGTGCTAGCATTTGTGGTAGACTGAAGAGCATTACGTGTCTCCTGAATTTGATGGATGAGAGTGGTTTTGAAGTGTTGAATATCACATTCCTTGGAGAATGCCCATGATGGCATGCCAGATCTGGAGCTAGGGCCTGCTTCCCCCTATGTCCATGAGCTTTTCACTATCATCACCTTTATCTCCAAAGAAATCTGCAGACTCTCCAGTACCATAGTCAACATCATCACCAGCTCTAGGTGGCATGGCTATAATGGCATCCTTTTCTCTTTACATTTATTGAGTAGTATGCACCAAGTTCAGCATCTTTTCTGCTTTTTTATTGCCCTATCCAGCCAACAGTTGATATGCCGGAACAGGATGAGTAAATGTCTCAGCATCCAAAGAGATGGAATCTATGACAGCTTGATCATGCTGAGATAGTTTCTCTCTGTCTGCATTATTGACATTCATTGACTCACTAACAATAATGTCCATCCTTATTTCTCTTGTACCTGCATTTCTCTCATTTTCTCTCTGTTGTTGCATTAATGGCTCCCCTTGGCTTCCCACACTCACACCCTCACCTTCGCCATCTAAGGTGGAACTCCGCTTACTCACTTTTTCCAGACCTGAAGAAATGGTATGCATTGGTTCACTCATTTCCTCTCCTTTTGCCTGGGAGCAGCCCAGCCTCTCACTCAATTCACTCCCTGCCCTCAATGCTAAGAGTGATTATACTACTACTAGGTCATTTGTACTTGTGACAATTGTTGGGATTTGAAGTTTTGCAGAGAGTACCGACGGATGAGGAATATCCATCGGGATAATAGTTTGGCTAGCCGACGGATGACTACTGTTGGGCACATCCGTCGGGATACAATCACTACTTGACGGATGAACAATATCCATCGAGATAGAAAAAATGAATGAGTTTGGAGTGGAGACTATTGTTGACTCTGTGCATATTGATGAGAATTTGGGCACAGATGTCTCAATAGACTCAGAAAGAATTGGCAAGTGAGCCAACAAATCATATAAAAGATGATGCTCACTTGCTTGGATTTTTGGCTTCTCCAATAGAGTTAAATATGGAGAATTTGGAAGTGATGTATGAATCATGTCTACATCCAGTGAGTGTGTGGGTGAATTTGGTGTTTCAGGTGCTTGAATTATCAATGATTTTGGATGTGACTCCACATTTATTGGAGCAACATCAAGCTGACATTGAGATGTTGCAGTGACTGAGTCTGGAGCTCCAGTTTGCACTGTGTGTGTGTTCCCTGTGCATCCCCAAGGGTTTTAAATCTTTTCTTTCTGGCATAAGTCTGTGGTAAACTTGTTTCCCTAACCCTCTTGGCCTATGCTTTTGGTTGGGAGCTTGTTTCAATAGTAACATCCTTTTGGGAGGATGAAACTAGAATTGAGCTGATTTTCTTGTTAACAACCACAGTTTGTTGGGAAACTGTGGTGTGGCTAGGCTTGGTACACTAATCTCACCATCCTTAGGGTTTCTTTGCTTTTCACCCTGTCCCTCACCTAACTCACTCACATTCCCCTATTTGTGTTTGGTCATTTTTGCAACTGGTTTCTTTTGAAAGAAACCAGAGGGGGTTTTCTTTGTTTTGGATTTTGAAGTTGTTGATTTGGTAGCTTGGGTAGGCATCTGTTGGGTTATTGACACAGATGCCATAGCTACACTTGAAGGAAAAGAAATTTGTGAGGTTGGAAGAGTAGAGATAGTGGTGCTTACCTCACTTACATGAGGGCCCTCTATGATTGAAAAGTAGAAGAGGGCCACCTCTTTGTGGTGACTTGCTCTGTTAAGATCTGCAATGATTCTCCTTTCTTGAACCCAACAATTCAGTTTGTTGGTTGGGTTCTCAACAGCAATATTCTCAATAAGATGGTTAGAAAGCATCATAAAGAATCTAGCATAATAGACACTTTTACCTCTCTTATTAAGTTCCCCTAACTTATAACCTAACTAAAACATGATCACGTCACTGAAGTTAAAGTACTTATCAGTAACTAGCATATAAAGCATGGAAATGTTAACAAAATCAAAATTACTCACTTTACCAGAAAATACCTTAGTTACCACATCACACAGATAGCTTCATTCCTTTCTAAGACCTAGGCTCCTAATCTCACTTAACTTAGAAGTAGAAAGTGCATATCCCATAGAATTTAGCATGGTAACTAAATTAGCATCAGTGTGTGGAATAGTAGTAGTGTTATCTGAAATTTTAAAGCACGCTTTGATAATGTCACTATTAATGCAGAACTGCTTACCTTTGAGAGTGAAAGTTATGGCCTTGTCAGTAGAATGATACACATATGTTATCCATATCTCCTCCATAACCTCACAGTAGATTGTGGGTGATTCCAGCATAGCATAACTGAGTTTACATTCCTTCACAAAATCCATCATTTTGTGAAAATCTCCAGATTGTGGAATCTCTTTGTTCACAAGAGCTACAAATTTTTTCTTTTCATAGATGAACCCAGACTGAGACATGATTTTGACTACTGGTGACATTGTTAAAGTATGGAAATTTGTAGAGAGAGTATTTGCTTTGGAGAAGAAAGAAGTTAGAGCAATTGATATGAGAATGATAAAAGAATAGAATAAAAAATGAATTCTACTTTTATACTATCTCAGAAATAAATTGTCAAAAATAATAAAGTGAAATAAAGTAACCAATCAAAATAGCCTAAAATAGCCGTTTAAAATAAATAAACTGTCAAAATTCTGTCAATTATCCATCGTGTTATACTTACAAAATGTAAGTATACCCGATGGATAACGTTCAGAGTTTTAACGGCTAAGATTGACACGGATGAGAATAAAATAATTATCTGTCGGGTTATAAAATAATCCATAAAAGTAATTGATTTTAATTAATAAATAGTATTCCGATGGATGATCAAACTCGATGGATAATGAGCATCCTTCGGGATGAAATTTTGACTTAGCCAAAATTCCATCCAAAAAAAAATCAATTAAGTTTCTGGCTGCATTATAACTTGCAAAAATATCTAAAATGATTTAAGAATAATTAAGCATACCTAACTCACTTACCAACCTTGAAAATATGGATTCATCAAGTGGCTTGGTAAAGATATCTATAAGCTGCTTTTCACTTAGAACAAAATGAAGTTCCACAATACCATTCATCACATGTTCCCTAATGAAGTGGTACTTGATGTGTATGTGCTTTGTTCTTGAATGCTGTACTGGATTTTCAGTGATGGCAATTGTATTTGTGTTATCACAGAAAATGGGAATTTTGTCCACTTGTAACCATAGTCCAACAATTGGTTTTTCATCCACAAAATCTGTGCACAACAACTACCGGCAGTAATATATTCAGCTTTAGCTGTAGAAGTAGAAATCGAACCAAGACACAAGCTCGTTCCCTAGAAACTGATAGGTTCCTGTTGTACTCTTTCTGTCTATTTTACAACCAGCATAATCTGCATCTGAATAGCCAGTTAGATCAAAACCAGAATCTCTAGGTTACCAAATGCCAAGTTTTGGTGTTCCCTTGAGATATCTGAAAATTCTCTTTATAGCTACTAAGTGAGATTCTCTAAGATCAGCCTGAAATCTAGCACAAAGACAAGTAGCAAACATTATATCTGGCCTACTAGATGTTAAGTACAGAAGTGAGCCAACCATGCCCCTATAGCTTGAAATATCCACAAACTTTTCAGTAGTGTTTAATTCAAGTTTAGTTGCAGTGGCCATGTGAGTTTTTGTGGATGTGCAATCCATTAGATCAAACTTCTTTAAAATATCATAAATATATTTTGGTTGACTAATGAATATTCCATCACTAACTTGCTTAACTTGTAAACCAAGAAAGTAAGTTAGTTCTTCCATCATGCTCATTTCATACTTACTTTGCATCAATTTGGAAATTTTTTTGCAAAGTTTTTCATCTGTAGAGCCAAATATAATATCATCTACATAAATTTGAACAAGTATACTAGAGCCATTAACATTTCTAAAGAATAAAGTTTTATCAACAGTACCTCTTGTGAAGTTATTTTCCAAAAGAAACTTTGATAAAGTGTCATACTAGGCTCTAGGTGCTTGCTTCAGTCCATAAAGTGCTTTCAAAAGATACTAGACATATTCTGGAAAATTTGGATCTTCAAAACTAGGAGGCCGACTGACATAGACTTTCTCTTCCAAATCTCCATTCAGAAAGGCACTTTTGACATCCATTTGATAGAGCTTGAAATTGGCATGGGCTGCATACGCTAAAAAAATTCTGATGGCTTCAAGTCTTGCAACAGGAGCAAAAGTTTCATCAAAATATATTCCTTCTTGTTGACAGTAGCCTTTAGCAACCAATCTAGTTTTTTTCCTGATCACTATGCCATTTTTATCCATCTTGTTTCTGAATACCCACTTGGTGTCAATTGGATTATTTCCTTTAGGTTTGGGTACCAGCTTCCATACCTTATTCCTTTCAAATTGGTTTAGCTCCTCCTGCATAGCTAAAATCCAATCAGGATCCAACAAAGCTTCTTCTACCTTCTTTGGTTCTTCCTTAGAAAGGAAGCTGCTATATAGACATTCTTCTTGAGTTGCTCTCCTTCTTTAAACTCTAGAAGATGTATCACCAATGATGAGCTCAAAAGGGTGATCTTTAGTCCATTTCCTTTGTTGAGCTCTAGATGAAGAGGCCTCATTGTTGTCTTGATGTATGACTGAGTTTTTATTATGAGAAACCCCCCCCTGAATTTGTGAATCTTTGATTTGAGAAAGGAGTACTTCCGGTTGGTGATCTATTCTGACTCTCAACATCCCTCATTGTTCCGACGAATGATGCACTTTGTATCTCGACGGATGAAGCTGATTGTCTCCCGACGGATAAGGCAGTTTATCTCCCGACGGATGAAGCATTTTGTAACTCGACAGATGTTGAATTATATGCTTCATTAATTATAGATTTTTCTGCATTATCCTAGTCACTGTTTCTTGATCACTTTCATTATCACTGTCATCACTAACCATCTCCATATTATCAAACTTGAGGCTCTCATGGAAATCTCCATCTTGCAGTCCTTCAATCTTTTTATCATCAAACACAACATGTACTGATTCCATAACAATGTTGGTTCTTATATTGTAGACTCTGTATGCTTTTCCCACAACATATCCAACAAAAATTCCTTCATCTGCTTTAGCATCAAACTTTCCATGTTGATCAGTTTGATTCCTTAAGATATAACAATATAACATTTGCAGCCGAAGACATGAAGAAAGTTTAGAGTTGGCTTCCTATTCTTGAATAATTGGTAGGGTGTCATGCAGTTTGCTTGATTAACCAAAGAGATATTCTGAGTGTAACAGGCAGTATTCACAGCTTCAGTCCAAAAATATGTTGGTAACTTCGATTCTTCAAGCATTGTTCTTGCAGCTTCAATAAGAGATCTGTTTTTCCTTTCCACTAATCCATTTTGTTGTGGAGTTCTTGCTGCAGAAAATTCAAGCATAATCCCATTCTCTTCATAAAATGATCTCATCACAGAATTCTTGAACTCATTTCCATTGTCACTCCTGATTCTTCTCACTTTAAAGTCAGGATGATTGTTGACTTGCCTTATGTGATTGATGATGATTTCACTAGCTTCATCTTTAGATTTTAGAAATATGTCAAAGAGAACTTTGAGAAATCATCTACAATTAATAGGCAATATCTTTTTGTTGAGATGGACAACACATTGACTGGTCCAAACAAATCCATGTTCAACAGTTGCAAAGGTTCTTCAATTGTTGAATCAAGCTTCTTTCTGAATGAGGCTTTGATCTGCTTTCCTTTTTGGCAGGCATCACACAATCCATCCTTTGTAAACTTCACTTGAGGAATACCTCTAACCAATTTTTTCTTGACAAGCTCATTCATGGTCTTGAAGTTTAGAAGGGACAACTTCTTGTGCCATAGCTAGGTACACATTTCCTTTTCTCACTCCAGTGAGAACCACTTTGTTGCTTGTAATAACTCGAATTTTTGAGACCTTGTAAAACATTTAATGAACAGTAACCCTGACGGACGGGAAAAACTTTTGAACCCACGCTATGTAGTGTATGAGAAAATGAGTTTCGGAGTTGATATTATGATTATACGTACCAAATGAGTGTATGTAAACTCTATTAGTTTTCGAAGAAAATGAACTTTGAAAAATGACCATATTTACGACTCATCGAGGATTACGGTAATCCCAATATAATTACAAGATTAAAACCCTACGGATTTATATCCAAGTATGATAATTTAAAACATAAGGAATAAATGCGAAAGGAAGTACATCGCGGACCATTTACGAGGAAGTATTACGAAAACGTTTAAGCGACCGAGCAAATGCGTAAATGATTAAATAAATGTAACGCACTAACTAACCATGGTATGAAAGTAACCATGGTTACTTTATCAAATAGTGAGCTAGATATAGGATTGTCAACCAAGGTTAATCAAATAGTGTGCTAAGGAAGCTAAAACAAGTAGCTTAGCTTGTAAACTAGGAAGCTACTTAGATTTGTCCATAGATTTGGCAACAAGAATAAACCTAGGATTCTATACAAGGAGAATATCAAATAAATATAAGATATCACCAATCCCATTTCCTAGAAGCAACCAAGGAAGCAAGCATAAAATTCACTCCCCCTTCTTCATTTCTTCCATTCGGCTTTCTTCTTCAAGGAAGGAATTCAAAATCAAAATCTCAAGTTCTAGCCATGGTTAAATCCTCTCATTAATTCTCAATCTTCCTAACAACCAATATAAGTTAATATAATTTTTTGATATCTTTTTATCAAGGTTTGATGGGTGAAATAAAATCAAGAAAGTTGCTAGTGAATAGTATGAATAGTAACTCTTCTTTGGTTTCTTGATTTCAATGGTGGTTTTAGGTTCCAAAAACCATACCAAGCACTCCTAAGACTCCACCATCCTCAAGAACACATCTCAAGCTTTAAATAAAGGTAAAAATATTCGACCCAACTTTATTTAGATTAAATTTAAAGATCCTTTTAGTATGTAGTTATAAACCTAGTTTTAGAGGTGATATTGTTGAAATCTTGATGTTTAGCTAAGTAGATTTAAGGTTGAATGTTGTTGCCTCAAGAACATTATGTTCTTGAGAGTATTTAGTGTGTTCGATGATGATATAACGATTGTTGGTGGTAGTATAGAGATTTAAGGCGTAAACGAAACTCCGATCGTAAACGTAATCTCGCTAAAATGAATAAAACGTAACTTTACATTTCTGCAGAAATTCCAGAAGATTTAAACTTTAGTTTCTTCAAAATAACCCTTGATTATGATATAAAATGTTATAAGGATCGTTTAGGAACTTGAATCGTTTGATTCCGATTTACGTATCAAAAGTTATGGCCGTTTTACTAAAAGTGATTTACGCGACAAAAACTGCTATCAATTACGAACTTTGAAAATATAAAGGATCGACTTAAGAATGTTCATAAATCATGAAATTTTTACAGAGAGCAGTATTTTGAGTTTCCTAACTGCAATAAAAATTTCAAGTGAAAATAATGATTTTTCAGTTTTATAAAAATATTGGACCCGAGAGCGCACGATTAGAAACCGTAGAATCCATAAGCGGAGCCGACGGCGAAAATGAAAATGAACCTAAGATACTTAGAAAAATGAAGCGACCATGATGTGAATAAGGACTTAAAGGAATAATAAGGGTAATATAAGTTGAGAGGGTGCATAATAAGTAGTGCATGAGTGCGAGTCGCCCTAAATTAGAACGGGACCTAACAAAATGAATTGTGTTTATGATTATAGATTTCCGAGCGGAACCTAGAGCATCCTCCGCCTCGAGATACCCAGGAAAGTTTATGAAACCAATTCCATTTACTGTTGTGTTGTGAAAGGATTTGATAGGGATAAATAAATCCTGATTGTATAATTAAATATTACATTAATTGTACAAGGTATGGGCTGCTAGGCCCAATAAGAAGATGTATGACATTCAGACCAGAAAGGTTAACATATCGATCAGGCCTGATGGACCAGATCAGGCCTAATGGAACAAAGAAGGCCCAAAAACCCTGATTATTTATTAATTTCGTAATTAATAAATAAGGGAGAAAAACAGCTATTAAGATAAGTCCTAGTGAGGATATAAATCCTTGTAGATTGGCCTCCAAGGAACCTCATGGGATAAGGAATCAGCTTCCTACTCCTTAGGACTCCTAAGTCTATCCTAAATCAGAGACTTGACCACCAAGTCTCCTATACCAAGTCCAATTCAAGGACACAAGAGCAGTCAAATCGAGTCTCGAAGCTCACGTTCCTTATTATTAGATACAACAATTATATATATTAGTTTTACTCCATAATATTTGGCGCCGTCTATGGGAAAAAGGCACAACAACAACCATGGCGAGAACACGGAGAACAACTAGAGCTCTGGAGGAAGGAACACCATTGGGAACAACCCAGATGATTTCTTCCACCATGGAAATACCTCCCCACTCAATTTATGCATCTACTCAAGCGGAAACCCAGATAGGGGCAATTCAACCTCAGCCACAAGGTACGACTCCCTCGACTATTCAAGGTACGAATCCTCAAGTTCAACAAGTACATATACCTGTGAATTCCCGACCCGTCGGGTATGAATACTCAACTGTTGTTACTACTAACCCCCCTTATGGGATGCCCCTTCACCCCGAGGTTGGAGGAAGTGGATATGCTGGGCGAAGTAAAGCTCGAGGGCAATCGCCCCCTATATACGAGGTTTGGCTCCTATCCCCGAGGATCGGGATTTTTCTGGTCCTTACACTGAGAGAGACTCTGAATCTTCGGATGATAAAGTGGCCCCGAGAAGGAGGCGTCCTGGCAAAGAGCCAATGGCCGATGGAAGGCAACGCCCTCAAAGCACCCAAGGGGCAAATCCCCAAGAAGTGCAGGAAAGGATCAGGGCTCATGAGGCTGAGATCCAAAGGCTGAGGCGTGATCTGGAGGCTCACCAGGCCACCAGACCCCAGATACCTCCTAGGGGGAGAAATCCTCCTCCTGTCATAGACCTGGAAGGTCCGGTACGAAGAAGGGCTGTCGTCCCAAGAACTGATCCAAGCAATCTCCTTCCCCTTGGAGATCCTGATGATCCAACTCCACCCTTCACAGAAGAGATAATGAATGTCCATATCTCAAGGAAATTCAAGATGCCCACTATCAAAGCCTATGATGGCACGGGAGACCCCGCTAATCATGTTAGGACATTCTCCAATGCACTGCTGCTGCAACCCGTGAATGATGCTATAAAGTGTCGGGCCTTCCCTCAAACCCTATCGGGTATGGCTCAAAGATGGTACAGTCGCTTGCCCCCAAACTCTATTGGATCGTTCAGAGAGTTAAGTCAGGCTTTTATTAAGTAGTTCATCAGTGGAAGAGTCCATGAGAAAATTTCAGCATCTCTTATGAGTATTGTGCAGGGAGCTAAGGAATCCTTGAGAGATTACCTGAATCGTTTCACAAAGGAGGCTTTAAAAGTCCCGGACCTTGATGATAAGGTAGCCATGATAGCACTGCAACAAGGAACTAGGGATGAGTTTTTCAAGATGTCCTTGGCCAAACGTCCCCCTGAAAGCATGTTGCAGCTCCAAGAGAGGGCAGGGAAGTATATCAAGGTTGAAGAAAGCATGAGGAAGACCGTAGTAAGTAATGAGCCCACTGGAGGCAAGAAGCGAAAAACTGATCTGGAGTATATCGCTAAGGACAAGTATCCTAGAACCGAACAAAACCCTCATTCAACCCCCAAGAAGGGAGGACCTGGGCAAAAGTTCACCGAATACGCTAAGCTGAAAGCTCCTAGAAGCCAGATCTTGATGGAAATCGAGAAAGATCAAGATATTTGTTGGCCTAAGCCCTTGAAGGCTGATCCAGCCAAGCTAGATAAGAGCAAGTATTGCAGATTCCAAAAAGATGTTGGCCATGACACCGATGAGTGTAGGCAATTGAAAGACGAAATTGAGTTTTTGATTCGAAAAGGAAGATTGAACAAGTATACTGGAGAAGGAGGGGACAGGAATAATAATGGAAGGAAGAACTTTGAAGATCGTAGGAGGGACCAAGACGATCAGGGGCGGAATCCCCAACCTAGAGGGCCGGTTATAAATGCAATTTTTGGAGGGCCGCGACCTTGAGGACCTGTGATAAACACGATCTTTGGAGGTCCAACTGCTGCTGGATTGTCCAAAAATTCCAGAAAGGCATATACTAGAGAGGTTATGCATATTGTTGGAGAAGCCCCGAAGAGGGCCAGGACAGAAGTAACATTGACTTTTGATGATTCTGACCTAGAGGGTGTAAAGTTTCCTCATGACGACCCGCTGGTCATAACACCAATAATAGGAAATAGCCCGGTTAAGAGGGTTCTTGTAGATAATGGTTCTTCCGTGGATATATTGCTCCACGATGCCTTTCTAAGGATGGGGTATAATGACTCCCAGTTGACACCAACCGACATGCCAATATATGGATTTGCTGGAGTAGAATGTCCTGTGGAAGGGATAATCAAATTGCCAACCACCATAGGTACGGAACCAAGGCAAGCGACGCAGATGTTGGATTTCGTGGTGGTAAAAGCTAGTTCAACTTATAATGCTATCATGGTGAGAACAGGGATACATGCCTTCAAGCAGTCCCCTCTTCCTACCATTCAGTTATGAAGTTTCCCACCCGAAATGGGATTGGAGAAGAGAGAGGAGATCAAAAAATGGCTAGAAGCTGTTATGTGGCCTCTTTGAGGGCAGATGGAGTCGGGGGGCAGGTTCTTCCTATTGAAGATATGGATGTCCGAGAAAATGATGAGAAGAGAGGAAAGCCAGCAGAAGACTTGGTTCCCGTTCCTTTAGACCCCAAGAATCCTGAGAGGATGACTTTCATTGGAGCCACATTAGAAGAGCCCCTTAGAGGAAAGTTGGTGAAATTTTTGCAAGAAAATAGTGATGTGTTTGCATGGTCAGCAGCTGATATGCCAGGCATAGACCCGGAATTGATTACTCACAGGTTAAACGTGGATCCAAGCTGAAAGACAGTAAAACAAAAGAAAAGAAATTTTGCCCCAGAAAGACAAGAGGCTATAAAACAGGAAGTAGAAAAGCTCTTAGAGGCTGGTTTCATTGAGGAGATCCAATTTCCGGAGTGGTTAGCAAATCCTGTAATGGTAAGGAAGGCTAATGGAAAGTGGAGGATGTGTATAGACTTTACTGATCTGAATGATGCATGCCCTAAAGACTGTTTTCCGCTGCCAAGAATTGATACTTTGATTGATGCCACTGCTGGACATGAGATGCTGAGTTTCATGGATGGATTTAGCGGATACAACCAGATCAAAATGCATAAGGATGACATTCCAAAGGTATCATTCATCACTGACTTTGGTGTTTATTGTTATCTTGTTATGGCATTTGGTCTCAAGAATGCAGGAGCCACCTTTCAAAGGTTGGTGAATAAAATTTTTAAGGATCTTATTGGTAAGACTATGGAAGTCTATGTTGATGACATGTTAGTCAAGAGTCTACTAAAGACTGATCATACAACCCATTTGAGGGAAGCTTTTGAGCTCCTAAGGTACCACAAGATGATGTTGAATCCTACGAAGTGTGCTTTCGGAGTAGGATCTGGAAAATTCTTGGGATTGATGGTCTCAAAGAGGGGAATTGAGGCTAACCCCGATAAAATAAAGGCGATCCTGGACATGTAACCACCAAAAACTGTCAATGATGTTCAGAAGCTCACAGGAAGGGTTGTTGCGCTAGGACGATTCATCTCCAAGTCGGGAGACAAGTGCTTGTCATTCTTCAAGTCAGTAAAGAACATCAAAGACTTTGTATGGAGTGAGGAAAACCAGAAGGCATTTGAAGAGTTAAAGAAGTATATGGCCCAGGCCCCGTTGTTGGCCAAGCCAGTTCTGAGTGAAGTTTTATTCTTGTACTTAGCTGTTTCAGAGAGCTCCTTGAGCGCGGTGTTGGTTAAGGAGGAACTGAAAGTCCAGAATCCCGTATACTATGTCAGCAAAATTTTGCATGGTGCTAAGTTGAATTATTCAACTATTGAGAAATTCGCTTTAGCCTTGGTAATGGCTTCGAGAAAGCTGCGTCCTTATTTTCAGGCTCACCAGATTGAGGTGCTAACAAATCAGCCCCTGAGAAATATCGTTCACAGTCCCAAGGCAAGTGGGAGATTGATTAAGTGGGCAATAGAGCTGGGAGAGTTCGATCTCAAGTATAAGCCAGTACGACAATAAAAGCCCAGACACTAGCTGGCTTCGTGGTGGAATGTACCATACCCAACCAAGAAGTCGGGGGCAGGAAGATGCCATACCTCAAGACAAGGGAGTCGATAATGGGGGCAAAGAGAAGGATGATAAAGAATATTGGGTTCTCTATTTTGATGGAGCATCAAAAACAAACTCCAGTGGAGCAGGATTGGTTTTGCAAAGCCCTGATGGGTTCTTAATTGAGTATGCTATGAAGCTAGACTTCCCAACCACAAATAATGAGGCAGAATATGAAGCCCTGATAGCTGGCCTTGGTCTAGCTGGGACACTTAGAGTCAAAAACTTAAAGGTTCGTGGAGACTCGAAGCTGATCATATCCCAGGTAAAGGGAGAATTTGAGGCAAGGGATGATACGATGGCTAAGTATGTCCTCCTAGTAAGGCCTGTGATGACCCAATTTAATGAATGCCATGTTGAACACATTCCAAGGGAAGGAAATGCTAAGGCAGATGTGCTATCAAAGTTTGCTTCATCTGAGATAGAAGAAAGTTCAGGAAGTGTGTACTTCCATGTTTTGAAGACACGAAGCCTAGATGTTAAGCTTGTGGCTCCCATAGGCCTGGGGATGTCATGGATTGTTCCCATCAAGGCTCACATTCAAATTGGTTGGCTGCCAAGCGATGCAACTGAAGCACGGAAGTTAACTGTTCGAGCACTAAGGTACTCTTTGATAGATGGGATTCTTTACAAAAGATCTTTCGTGGTTCCTTACTTGAGGTGTCTCAGGCCCGATGAGGCACGCTTGGCTCTTGAAGAAGTGCATGAAGGTATTTGTGGACAACACTTGGGGGGCAGGGCCTTGGCTCATAAGATAACTCGTCTAGGCTTTTATTGGCCAGAAATGATGGCTGATGCCAAAGAATATGTGAAGAAGTGTGATCGCTGTCAGAAGCATGCACCTGTTGTTAGACAACCTCCCGAGATGCTGACATCTATCAACTCGCCCATTCCCTTTGCTATGTGGGGGATGGATATCCTGGGGCCTTTCCCTATGGCCACGGCACAAAGGAAGTTTCTGATTGTAGCCATTGATTATTTCACCAAGTGGATTGAAGCCAAACCCTTGGCCAAAATCACAACTAAACAGGTTGCACAATTCCTGTGGGAAAACATTATGTGCCGATATGGAATTCCCCTATCCTAGTCACTGACAATGGAACACAATTTAACAACGAGGAATTCAAGAAGTATTGTGAAGAAAATGAAATTGAGTTACGGTTCACCTCTGTGGCTCACCCACAAGCTAATGGGAAAGCGGAAGTAGCAAATCGAATAATCCTGGATGGATTAAAGAAGAGGATCGAGAAGTTAAGAAATAATTGGGTGGATGAGATACTTCCCATATTATGGGCCTATAGGACTACCTGTAGAGTCACGACAGGAGCAACTCCTTTCATGTTGGCATATGGGGCAGAAGCAGTAGTTCCCGTGGAGATATCACATTCCTCTCCAAGGGGCCTATAGGACTACCTGTAGAGTCACGACAGGAGCAACTCCTTTTATGTTGGCATATGGGGCAGAAGCAGTAGTTCCCGTGGAGATATCACATTCCTCTCCAAGGATTCAGGCTTTCAATGCTGAGGAAAATGAGGAAGGACAAAGGTTAGCTCTGGACTTAATCGACGAAGTGCGAGATGGGGCATATGCAAAGATAGTATAATATTAGAAAAAGGCTTCATTCTACTACAACCTAAGGGTTAAAGAAAGGTTTTTTAAACAAGGTGACCTAGTCTTGAGAAAGATAGAAGCTTCTGGTGTAGGACAGAAAGGAAAGCTTGCCCCGAATTGGGAAGGGCCGTACAGAGTCAAGAATGTTCAGGGTAGAGGAACCTACAAGCTAGAGACTATGGATGGTTTTGAAGTCCCGAGAACTTGGCATGCACAAAACCTGAAGGTTTACTATGTGTAAGGCAGCTGGATACGATTCTCACTCGTCAGGATGGCGAGTAGGTTGAAAAGCACCTTGAAGCTTTGCTTGCTTAGGATTTATATGTTCTAGTTTTATTACGAAGTTTACTAAGACTTGTGTAAGGGATGAATCCCAGACAATTTTATGAAATTCATGAGTTCTTCAAAAATGTTTATGGCCTAACAAGTAAAAACCAAATGCATGGATGCAAGCATAAAAGGTGATAAATAAAATAGATCTGATAAATATTACAAAAGTTTGATAAATAAAGTCTCGAAAATAGGATAAAAAGCAAGCCACGCAGGGCTGAAAAAAGCTCTAAGGAGCTGAAGTACCCTCGGCATCCATATCATCGTCCTCTCCGCTCTCGCTGGATGTCTCTGTCGTCTCGGAGCAGGAGGAAGAGTTATCATCCTCAGCAGGTCTGGAACAAGACTCTGGAGGAGGAAGGAGTGGATCATGAGGAACATGATCTAAGACAACTACTCGGGTACGAAACCTCTGTAGCAAAGCCTCGTCATCAGGGCAGACATAGTCCGCCGGGTTAATATCAGGACAAGCCTCGTTCACGGTCCCAAGGGCCGTGTCCCAACCAGTCCTAAAAAACCCGGGAAAGACTGAATCATCCCTAATCCTCATGGATTGGGCAAACTCCTCCGAGTCTAGATAGTTGTCTATAGCTTTATCCTTCTCCGCCCGAAGTACCACTAGCTCGGCGTTGGACTCTCCGAGTTCTTCCTCCTTGCGCTTGAGCTTCTTCTCCAAGGTAGCATACTTCTTCTGTTGCCTCCTGAGGGCATTATCGGCCTTATCAGAAGCCCGCTTCCATGACTCGGCTTGCCTCACAGCGCCTTGGAAATAGGCGTTAGACTGAAACAAAGCAATCAACAAAGTATAAGGCAAGAAAATGCTACAAGAATGAAAGATAAGTTCAAAAGAGAAGGCATACCGAAGCCAGAGATTGGGCTCCCATGAGCTTAATCCTTTCAAGGTCAGGGGTGGCCACCACGTCAGTAAAGTCCTTGGGAGTCACGCTATGGTAGGACCAATCCCATGCATGCTTCGTGGATCTAACCACGGTATCCCCTTGGCGAAATCCCCAGAGAGGCTGGAAGGCGCCTGTAGCAGCAGCAGCAGGAACAACAGCAGTGATGGGAGCGTTGTGACCCTCATCTACTTCAGTTGAAGCCTCCCCCATAGGCTCCTTGTGTTTTCTCAAGAAGCTAGGCTCCGTGGCCATCCCTCGGGTGTCTAGGCCTGCAAGACGGGCTTTTTTCATCCTAGCAGTCTCTTCAACGAGAGGTACATTGTCCTCGTTGATCTCCTTAGCAGCTGCAAAACAAAGCAAAAGACAAAATAAGTGATGTTAATAATGCATGAAATGAAATAAAGATGATAAGGGAAGAAAAATACCCTGTTGAGAAATAGAGGATAGTCCCACGTGAATGAGGGAGAACTCCTCTAAGAGAGTCCAGCTGGTAGTAGTGCCGTTGTCCTGAGTAAGCCCATTATAAATAATAGTTTCCTCGGGAGTTAAGTGAATGGATTTGAGGCTACCATCATTGACCATCCCGAAGGAAGATCGGAAGAGTGTGCCCCAGTCACCATTCTCCCAACGTAACCCAACAAAACTATTCCTCCAGTTTTGGTTGTTATCAGGAATGGAGGCGCTGTTAAAGATGTATTTACTTTTGGGCCTTTGCTTGACATAGACCCAGCCACAAATACTGGAAAAGCTATTATAGCACTGAAAGACCTTCCTAAAGACAGCTACAGAAAGAGGAAAGCCCTCCCTAAGGCAGCAGACCATAAAACATAAAATTTTTCTCCAGGCGTTTGGAGGAAGCTGACACGAGTTGATTTGTAAATCAGCTAAAAGATGAGGAATAAAAGGGTGGAAAGGAAACCTAAGGCCAGCATTAAGGGCATCTGTGTAAATAAAGAGAGTGTCGGGTCTCCAATGGCAAGTACGGTCACCACCAGAGACTGGAACTAATCTAAGAGGAGGAAGGACGTTATAACGTGCATTTAGTTTATCGAAATCTATATTGTGCCAAGTATTACAATGATTAAAAGAATCAAGATGTGCAGTAGAGGGATATTCATCCCCCCTAGTGTTAATCATATCGATTAAAGACATATACGAAGAACGGATCTCGATATCCTTACCTCGTTTCGAAGCCGAGGCTATCTTTGCCGCCCTCTCGGAACTCTTGTCAGCCATTAATGAGCTGGAAAAAGCCTGAAGCTGGAAAACTAAGGGAAGGGATTTGAGAAATGAAATACTGGAAGCTAAGGGAAGAAAGAGAGGGGAGAAAGTTTGAGATGAAATGAAGAGTGAAGAGTGTGAAGTGAATGCACACTCCCCTCACCTATATATAGGAGAAAAAGTGGATAATGGGCCTTAAAAAGCCCATTTGGGCCCAAAAGCTAGAAGGTTCTGGAATTATCCAGGAAGTTCCTGGAAAATTTAAGAGAAAAAATTGAGTTTTTGAAGAATCTGGAAGAATCCAGAAAAAACCCAGTTGAATAAATAGGCCTAAGGATGGGCCCAATAAAAACAAAAGCCCAGAAAAGGGCCCAGATATTTGAGATTAAAAGCCCATAAGCCAAAATCCAGTCAGAACAGGCCAAAAGAATAAAGGCCCGGAAAAAGGGCCCAAAAATTGATTAAAAAGACCAAGATTAAGGCCTAAATACTTTCCTAAATACAAGCCTAGAAAAAGGCCCAGCTAAGTGAAGATGGCCCGAAAACAAAGCCCAGGGAAAAGTGGATAAAAAGATCAGAAACCTGACCCAATTCGACCAGGAATCATGAGAAAATCCTGATCAAAATGCTTGAGGTCGAATAGGCTTCGACCAGGGATAAAAAGGGAGCTAATTTGGTCAAGAAACAAATTCATTCGACCAGAATGCCAGAATAAATCCCGGTCGAAATGCTGGAGGTCGAAATTGCTTCGATCAGGGCTCAAAAGGATGGCTAATTCGGTCAAGGCAAGGAGTTCTGACCCAAAATCCTGACTGAAAATTCCATGCTCGAAATAACAAAAAAAAAATATATATATATAGGGGAAAATCCTGGCCGAAATTCGACCAGGATTCCTGATCGAATGCACCCTGCTCGAAATACAGTCGACCAAGGCACACTGAAGGTTAATTCGACCAGGATCCTGGTCGAAATCTGTATAAAAAAAGGAAAAAAAAAGGAAAAAGAAGGAAATTCCTTAAAATATTTTCTGAAAAATACTAATATTTTCAGAAATTAAGGGAAAAATCCAGAAAATTAAGGATAAATCCCAGAAATTAAGGGAAAATCCAGAAAATTAAGGATAAATCCCAGAAATTAAGGGAAAATCCAGAAAATTAAGGATAAATCCCCGAAATTAAGGGAAAAATCCAGCAAATAAGGATAAATCCCAGAAAATTAGGGGAAAATCCAGAAAATTAAGGAAAAATCCAGAAAATTAAGGATAAATCCCAGAAAATAAGGGGAAAATCCAGCAAATAAGGATAAATCCCAGAAAATTAGGGAAAAATCCAGAAAATTAGGGAAAAATCCAGAAAATTAAGGATAAATCCCAGAAATTAAGGGAAAAATCCAGAAAATGAGGGAAAATTTCCTGGAAATTAAGATAATTCCTGAATTAAAGGAAAAATTGTTGTAAATGTGTAGGTCGCTCCACACTTTACGCAAAAACGAAACCCTGTAAAGGAATGAATAGACTTAACTTCTGCGAAACCTAATCAATGTTTCCCATAAGTTGGGGGGCAAATGATAGGGATAAATAAATCCTGATTGTATAATTAAATATTACATTAATTGTACAAGGTATGGGCTGCTAGGCCCAATAAGAAGATGTATGACATTCAGACCAGAAAGGTTAACATATCGATCAGGCCTGATGGACCAGATCAGGCCTAATGGAACAAAGAAGGCCCAAAAACCCTGATTATTTATTAATTTCGTAATTAATAAATAAGGGAGAAAAACAGCTATTAAGATAAGTCCTAGTGAGGATATAAATCCTTGTAGATTGGCCTCCAAGGAACCTCATGGGATAAGGAATCAGCTTCCTACTCCTTAGGACTCCTAAGTCTATCCTAAATCAGAGACTTGACCACCAAGTCTCCTATACCAAGTCAAATTCAAGGACTCCCAACATCTATATAAGGGGTCTCACCCCACAGATCAGAACTACATTTTTTGACTTGATCATTGGCAATCAGCAAGGTACGTAGGCATCTTGTTAAGGCAGATTGAGTCACGAAACACAAGAGCAGTCAAATCGAGTCTCAAAGCTCACGTTCCTTATTATTAGATACAGCAATTATATATATATTAGTTTTAATCCATAAGAGGATTGTTTTATTATCATTGCATAAGTACCATGTTTGCCATGATACGTAGTTATTGAATTTTTGCATGATATAGCGATGTTGTACGATAAGTATATATCGTGAAATGTTTAATTCCGCTATAAGCGTAACGTCATATAATAAGACCGAGAGTCGGTCGGGATTTCAAGATAAAAACCCGGGAATCATTCCGGTGATATTATAGGACGATTACAAGTCCATAGTAGTACGTTTTAAAGGGACTCGACGTCCACTTACCAATATTAAACACCTCGAGCTTTTATTAAAATGATTTCCAAAGATCGTATTCCCTCAGCTATACTTTATCATTTGGATAAGAAATATTTACTTACTATTCACTTATTAAGGAGAAGTATTCTCCATTAAATATTTACTTCAATCTCGAATAAATATTAAAGTTATTAATGTATTAAACATAAATTAGTTAAGGAATATTATTTATTCTTTTAAAAGTAAACTCCTTCGAGGTTTAATTATTTATCGATTATCATTTAATTATTTACTATTTATTAAAGGGTTTATTTATGATTTAAAAATCATAGAACCGGATTTAAATTACTTTCTGATTTTCAAAAATCATTCGAATAATTTTAGATCGTCGGAGAATATTATCCCGACTTATTTAATATTTTGAATATAGTTTCAAGGAGAAACTTTTCCCCCTTATTTAATTATCTGTTGACAACGGTCAACTCACATCCTTAGTACTTCCTCCGAAAATTTTGGAAGTACGTAATATATATATATCAACAAGCAGAACGCTTGGGGAACTTTGATGTGGTTCGAGTTCTCGAGATATGATAGAATTCTTTTTAAAAGGACAAGGGAGGGGTAGACTCTGGTACTATGTGTGCTATATGGACTACCAAAGGTACCGCAGGCGAAGGTACTCTGTGTACTGAAGAACTTGTGAAGTATGTGTATACCCAAAAATGGGACACGTAGCCCGAATGCGGCAGGGGTGATAACCGGGATACAAAGGTGTCATCCTTCTACTAGTAGAAAAGGTTACTATTATCATATTACAACTGATCATCGTATGCGGTGGCTCCAACGGGTGTCCTAATTCTTCCAATTGGAATTGTGACGCAATACCGTAACCCAAGCCTAGGTGCTGGGTTTACTATTAAGGTATTCGCAGGATAATAAAATCCCCTAAAGAATTTTTTTCATAGAAGGTGTGTATCACAAAGGGAAAACTAATTTCGAATAAAACATAAGTATCATATATGATGCTTTACGTAAGTTATCATACAATCATTTTCATACTGTACATTATTATACTGGGCATTATAGCTCACACTTGTTTTCTTAAATAGACACAACACAACAGTTAATCAAGATGCCTACCATGAGAACCACAGCCAGGAAACGGGTATGAAATGGTCAGCTGTTTCATAGATTGTTTGGTGCTGTACCACAGGTAGTCCGAATAAGCTAGATTGGTTTTCAGTTATTTTTAGTTCGACTTATTTATAAGTATGACTTATGTAAGGTAATAAACAAGAAACATATATTTGACCGACAGACTTGCCTTACTTAAAGGTTACTCCCCGGTAAGATTTAATTACTTTTGGGATGTAATAATTATCATTTTATGGTTGAATTACTCTAGCTATGAATGGTTCGTTTCCAAGATAATAACCTGTAAGTGTGTGTGTGTGTGTTAAGTGTCGGGTCGTAAAGTGTGAGTATTTATATATTGTAGTGTAAGGTATGTGGTTTGTAGTAGTTTAGATGGCGTGGCCTCCGAGATTCCTGACCCCGGATTTTGGGGCACCATATTGCTCCTTTTGTTTGTCATAACACAAGCTTCTGAATTGAAAGTAACTGAGTTGCCCTTATCACAAAGCTTGCTGATACTCAACAAATTATGTTTGAGACCATCCATTAGGGAAACCTCTTCGATGATGACATTATTCTTTGAAATCAAGCCATATCCCATAGTATAACCTTTGCTGTCGTTTCCAAAAGTAATACTTGGGCCAGCTCTTTCCTTGAACTCAGTGAGCATGGTAGAATCTCTAGTCATGTGCCTTGAGTAACCACTATCCGTACAAAAGATTCTTTCTATTTCCCAGCACACATCAAAATCAAATCAAGTTCATTTTGGTACCCAAGTTTCCTTGGGTCCTGCCTTGTTAGCTTTCTTCTTTGGTTTCTTAGTTTTGATCTCATTTGACTTGGGAATTTCTGATTCATCCTTAATCATCTGAGTTGGACCTTCGAAACCAATCATTAAAACAGAATTATCATGCACATTTTGATTAACAGGAAAAGGCATTCTATTTGCAAACATGTTATTCCAGTAAGGCATGCTAAATGACATTTGAGGCATACTAAATTTAGCATAATAAGAATTAGGTGCAAATGGAATATTAGCAAATTGTTCATTCATATTCTGAGTAGACATAGCATTCATAGGCATGGTAGTCATGTTGGGAAAAGAAGAAGGTGCAGACATGGGAGTAGGCATAGTAAGTTTGCAATTAACAGACAAATGATTAACACTACCACACTTAACACATAATTTTCTTGGTGCATATATATCAGGCGCGTAGTTGTTATTTTTATTAATTCCTACTTTCCCATTTCTATTTTTTTTCTTTTTAGCCTCTGTTTTAACCTCAATCTTTTCTAATCTTCCATTCAATTGCTTGATAGACAGATGACCAACATTCACTTTCTTTTCCTTCCTGGCTTGACTTGATTCTCCTAGAATAATGTTCTTAGAAACTGATCCATATTTCTCATTCAACTTAGCTAGCTTTTCTTTGCTAATTGGTTTACTCACAGCAGACGGATATGGCTCCTTGTCACTCGACAAATAATCCTTTTGATTATCCGACGGATGATTTTCATCATCCATCGAGTCCACATCTGTCAATAATCCTTCAACCAAATTGGACTCAAGCTTCTCTTTACTCTTCTTCAAGGCTGCATCATAAAAGGACTTAATACCTTGAACTTTAGTGATTTGAGCATGAACATCTCTGGATGATTTCCATGCCTTAATCACTTCCTATTCTCGTTCAAGCTGCTTCTTTAAAATCTCTTCTTTCTTCAAGGACTAAATTAATTCATCCTTAGTAATCTTACACTCAATTCTCAATTTCTCAAATTCAATAAACTGAGACTCTAGCACATATTCCTCTCACTTAAAAACAAATAGTTTTCTTTAATTTTAGCATTTTCCTTAGTGAGAGACTTAAGTGTAAAACGCAGGTGATATAATTCTGTAGACATGTCATTTATTGCATCATTACACTCAGCTTTAGATAAATGTGCTACGTTAGTGGTGATTACCTGATTGCATGAAGAACTTGTTTCTGTTTCATCAGATTTGGCCATTAGGGCTAGATTGACATAGCTTGTTTCTTCATCCTCATCCAATCCATCTGCAGCCCAGTCATTCTCCTGTGTGATGAAAGCCCTCTCCTTTTTGCTGGAATCAGACTTTCTACATTCACTGGCAAAATGACCCACCAAGCCACATTTGACACACTTGAATTTTGACTTATCAACCATATTTCTGTTTGGCTTATATGCTCCAAAATTCTTCTTGAATTTTAGCTTGGCAAACCTCTTAGATAAAAATGCTAGATGTTCATCAATATCATCCATGTCATCTTGGCTCAACTGATCTTCATTTTCAGCTACCAGCCCTTTACCCTTGCTTTCACAGACCTTTGAAGTAGACTCAACGGCTTCTACCTTCATCTCTTTCTCTTTTTCTAACTCAGCAACCAGAGCTATGGACCCTCCTTTCTTCCTTCCTTTCTCCATCCTTTCATCTTGCTCTATTTCAAGCTCATAGGTTTTCAGGATACCATACAATCTCTCCAAGGCGAACTCCTTATAATCCTGTGAATTTCTCAATGAGACTGTCATTGGTTTCCACTCATTTGGAAGATATCTAAGGAACTTGAGGTTAGAGTCTTTTATTTGATAGACTCTTTTATGCAACTTTAGAGCATTTAGTAGGTTTTTAAATCTACTAAATATATCAGTGAGAGACTCACTATCTTCACAGTAGAAATGCTCATATTGCTGAATCAGTAGCTGCATCTTGTTCTCCCTTACTTGCTCAGTACCATCACAAATAATCTGGATTGTGTCCCAAATCTCTTTGGCTGTTTTACAGTTAATGATGTTATCAAACATATCACCATCAACTCCATTGAACAATATATTTATGGCCTTTTTATCCTTCCTGACTTGTTCTATGTCAGGATCTGACCATTCATGCCTAGGTTTTGGAACATATGGTTCATTGCCAGTTGCAGCTCTCATTGGTACATGAGGACCTCTTGCAATGCAGTCCACATAGGCCTCATCTTGCGAAAAAAGATTTAGGTGCATCTTCACCTTCCAGTGGTGATAGTTGTCTTTGTCCAGAAATGGGATCTTCACTCCAACATCCTTTTTGTTCATCTTGTTGCTTGTTGTGATCTTTATACTCTTTGTTCTTCAAGAGCTTGCTCTGATACCAATTGTTATTCCTTAACAATACAACAAGAATTACAGAAGGGCGTTTGAATGTAATTCTGGCTAAATTTTCAAATTTAAAGAATGTTCTAACTTGATAAATATAAGAGTGTTTGATTAGCAATGGTGCGGAATAAAAGAGTGATGGAAATCAAAATACTAAGTAATAAAAACATAAGTTTTTAAAACTTTCTGGTGGATTTGAAAGTATCCACCATATATATATATATAAAATTGAGAACTCTGTGAAGCTTTGAATAGCTCACAGCTGCTTACAAGTTTGAACAACTAAACTACAGAGAAATGCTTACAGAATATATCTTGATATATTTCTCTGAAAATAAGCTTGCTTAGTTGATTGTTCTACTTGCTACACTTGGTTTATATATCACCAAGTTTACATGACAATAAGACAAGATAATAAAACAAAACATATCTAGTCTAACTCCATGCTGCTTCACTACTTTATTCCAGCATCTTTGAAAATCTTCACAATTACATGGATATTGTAATGCTTCTTTGTTCTCGAAATCCTACTTAATAGGCTGCCACATTCCTTTTGCAAACACCCAACGCATGTGACTGTGTTGTCACTGTCAACAACTATTTGAATTTGATAATCTGTCGGGACATTGCTGATCATCCATCGGGAACTTTGTTGATCATCCGTCGGGAGTCGTTTCTGTCACTTGACTCCATTTTATTTATACATAATTACAAGACATCTTCTATTTATAATTAGTCACCCTATTTTGTATATCAACCAGTAGTCAACATGACTTATAAACTCCTACAGAATCTACACATTGTTGCTTGCAGATTTGTGCTATAATACTTATTTGTTACATAAGTTACTCACTAGATGAATGTTAATTTGTCATCCGTCGGGACTATATTAGATCATCTGTCGAGTGCTACAAATTCACTAAGTTAAATCTACTAAGGTATTTTGTTTAACTTATCATCAAGTTCACAACATATTCCTAACATGAATTTAGAATATGGAAAAAATACTTACAGTATATCATAAGAAAACTTAGGAATACTTGCCTTTGGTTTTTAGCAGTTAGTCACACCCGCAATAATGTAATTATCTCAGTCTGGCATCTCAAGACATCACGGTCTCTCTATTTCAACAATTCACTGACATACTGCTCCTGCGATTACTAGAAGCCTTATAACCAACACCATTCCATTTCACTCTTTCCATGTCAGGTCCCGATCAACTCGAATGATCCGCATATACAATTAAAAGATACAACTTTAATCGTCTAAATGATAATTACTCGATGAATTGCGCGTCAAAACCCTATCGTCTACCCATACGATAGCCCACTCATAAAGGAAACATTAGAACATAAGACTCTTGACCCACGTACGCACATAATTCACATAACACGTAAGCACATAACTCACGTATCACATAATTCATATCACACATTCCTCAGTTCGTCAAAAGATTCGACTCGGTACGTTTAAAACTGAAATCGGGTCAAAATATGATTTATCGATCAATAATTGACTCAGAATGACTTGTAAAACAAGCGACCTTTCAAAACAAAAGAATTTGGGTCTCAAAAGTATTTTTGATGAAAGCGGAATATTTTTCTGAGTCTAGACGCGTTCGTTTCGTATTAAACGGATGAACGGTCTATTTTCTACGAATAATTCAATTAATAATAGTATTAATTGAATATTTAATACTCTATAAATATTTTTAAAAGACAAAAATAATTTACCTATTTTAGGAATTATTTAGCTTAATTATAAATAATTATATTTTATTTACCTATTTATAAATAAAATGAATTGATTAAATGAAATAATCAATCAATTAAATCCATAAATAATTAACTAAAATAAATTATAAATAATTAAATCAAATTTAAAATTTTGAAAATAATAAAAGAAAATTATTTTTGGAATTTAAAATAATTCAGTTAATTGTTGAAATAATTAACTAAATTATTTTTGGAATTAAAATGATTTTTGAAAATTTTAAAACTAAATTTTTGAATTAAAAAAATTACAGAAACACTTTTCTGGAATGCACTTAGGGCAAAATGGATCGAAAGGGGAACACTGAAGAAGATGACCGGAAAATGTTAAGAACTCGCCGAAAATTATGAAAACTCTAGAGAGCTTTTCCAGAATCCAGTCAACTCTAGCATGGTTAAATAAGCTCTGTTTCTTTCGTTTTATGCACCGAAATTGTTCCTACACACTCCAGCAATGCATACAACCCAACAATAATCAGAAACGATTGACACAACTCAAAATCCGTTCAAAAATTCGGTCAACCGCGAAGAACACGACGGACAAACCCGGAACTCCAAAAACACAACCAAAATCGAAGACAGAGGAAGTTCATTGTGGTAGCCATTGACTACTTTACGAAGTGGATTGAGGCTAAAACACTAGCCAAGATAACCACCAAGAAAATTGTCCAATTCTTCTAGGAGAATGTGATATGCCGATATGGAATCCCACGCATACTTGTCATGGATAATGGGAAACAATTGGATAATTCAAGAGTTCAGAGAGTACTGTGACGATAATAGCATAGAACTTTGCTTCACCTCGGTTGCACATCCTTAGGAAAACGGGCAAGCGGAAGTTGCTAACAGAATTATCTTTGATGGACTTAAGAGGAGGGTCGAACGCTCGAGAAACACTTTGGTGGATGAGTTCCTACCTATACTATGGGCATATCGTACCAACTGCAAAGTGACGACTAATGCTACCCCATTCATGCTGGCTTACAGAACCGAGGCAGTGGTGCCCCTTGAGATCACTCATAGATCCCCTAGGATCGAAGCTTTCGAGCCAGAGACCAACGAAGAAGGCATGAGGCTCACTCTCGATCTCATTAACGAGGTCATAGATGAGGCCAGCGCCTGCAATGCAGAGCATCGACAAAGAGCCTCCCTCTATTACAACAGAAGGGTTAAAGAAAGGTTCTTTCAACAAGGAGACTTGATTCTAAGGAAGACTGAGGCATCAGGAATCGGGGAGAAGGGAAAGCTATCCCCTAACTGGGAAGGACCTTATACGGTCAGGAAGGCATTGGGATGAGGATCCTACAAGTTAGAAACCTTAATGGTGATGAAGTTCCCTGCACTTGGCATGCTTCAAACCTGAAGGTTTATTATGTTTAGGACATTCACTACATGTTCCTAGTACTTAGTATTAAGTTTATAAATAAGGTCGATGAAACCATCTATTGTAACGGTTGAACTCATTTCTTAGAGATGTTATCTATTTATGCAAGTTTATTTCCATCATCTTGTCTACCAATTTATTTAAGTACGGGCATCTAAAGAATGCAAGTCCCGAAGGACCAAACACCAAAAATAAAAGACAAGTATGAAATGAAACTAAATGAATTGCATAGATAGAGATTTTGAAGGATCATGAGTTAAAGTCCTGAAGGACCAATAGTTTACAATCAATAAGGTTCGAATAAATAAGTCCTGAAAATATAGCCACGAGAGGCAACTAAAGCCATACAAGGGCCTTACCCTTGGAACCGGATCCCCTGTGACTAGAACTCGATTGAGACCTCACACGAGGAGTCGAGGGCACAGATCGAGAAGCTTGTCCTGATGATCCATAACGGGTAGCTCCCAAGGGCAAGATAGAACACCTGGGTCGACGACATCCGGCCACACGCCTTGAGCATCGAACTCCCCTCTTCCAACCCAGAGCAAGGTTGATAAGGCGCATCTGATCATCATGCTCTTCCATCATCTTATTTAATGACGAGGATCTGTGGCATGAGTCTACGATCTCTCTCCATTCTTTCTTCCTTTTCTCCTCTGTCTTGGCGTATTTCCTCTCCATGGATGCAAGCTTACCCTCTACTTCATGAGCTTTGGACTCCCACTCCCCCGAGGAGATAGTCATTTTGTTCATGGAAGTCTACAATGCAGCATACTCACATCTCATCTTGACAGCTTGAGTGGAGGACGCCGTGAAGTGGGCGTTGGCCTGACAAGAAAAACATGGATAGAGTTATAAAAAGTTTAAGTAAGAAGGGTCGAGTCCCCGAGGAGTGATTCCTATAACATTTTCTAAGTTCTAATAAAAAGTGCACTTAAACGGAGATATATACAAGGAAAAGTGTACCTGGTACAAGGCTTGAGCCCCCAGCATCCCGGCCTCGAGAAGCTTCTCACCGGAAAAGATAAATAAGAAGTCAGGATGAGTAATGCATCTCTTCGACCACTCAAGGGCAAAGCCTGGATTGCCGAGTACAGAGTCATTGGTAGAGATACCCCATCCTGGCTCAAAAAGGGTCCTAAAATTCCCATCAAAGTCTTTAGTCCTTTTCTGACTGGATTTGACGCCTCAAGGAAGGCATGAATTTTAGGAATACGGCTGGCCATCTTGGCTGCATCTCTGGCCATCCTACCCGTAACAGCATCTCTTATGTTGACATTGGCATCGAGAGCCTCAGCAGTTCAACAAGAAGAAAATAAAGCAGATATAAGAATAAACTTGCACAAAGTTAAGGAGAAATAAAAATAAATATCCTCTATAGAGAGGCCGCTAAGGCCAACTTTGACGAGCTTGGTCTCTTTTACGAACTCCCAATAAGGGGTTCTATAAAGACTCATGTATTTTTATTTTATTTCTAATATTTGTAAGTGTAATAAAGGTTTAAATAATTAAATAAAATGTGTATAATGGTTTTTGGCAGCAGTATTGATTGTACTTAATTAATTATGATTTGTTGATATGTGGAATTGAATTGTGTGATTTATTAGTGAGTTATATGATTTTATTTCGCTTATAAAAGTGATTTTATTGTAATTTTAATTCCATAAATATTTGGGTTGTCTATAAAATTGGTTTTCTAATTTTATAATTTCAATAATTATTTTTAGGACTTTATAAAATTGAGAAATCAATATTTCGTTAATTATTCATTTTTAAATGATTTTATGAGTGTGTTAAATGCTAAAATCCATATTTAATTATGGGAATCTTTAAAAATGATGAAACTTATATTTTATTAAATTAGTATTATTCTGAGAATTTTAAAATTATTTTGGAAATTTTCGGAAGTCGTTTCAACCGCGCGTTGATTCGTTTAATTGTTAAAAGCGGGTATAAATTGTGTTTCAGAAATTATTTTAAAATTACAAAAATTATGTTTTTATTTAGTTCGGGATATTTATAAGGTTTTAAAACTAATTTGGTTCTATTTCGATCAAAATTAATTCGTATCACGGCACGTCAGAAGGTTAAAATAACGTGTATTCGGGTTTTTAGTCGGGAAAAACAAGACATGTGTCCTATCAATTGGACACACGGCTTGTAATTGGCATAGCAGTATGGTGACTCATTTTCCTTGGGAAAACATCACTCTCTCGATCTCTCTTACTCTCTCCTGTTGCTCGCTCTTCCCCTTACTTCTCCCTCTCCCTTCCCGTTTCTTTCTCCCGTCCTTTCTTTTCTTTTCTTTTCTTTTTCCGGCGTCTCTCTCTCCGGTTCCCTATTTCTTAGTTTCTGTTTCCGCCGCCGCCGTGTTGTCTCCGGTGAGTTTCCGGCCGGCTGGTGTCGATCGGTTCTCTGGTTCCTTGATTGTTGCTTCTGTAATTGTATATATTTATACATATATACGTGTGTGTTATTGTGTGTGTGAGCTTGTGTGTGTGTTGCGCAGTGGCGCGTGTGTGACACCGCTTTACAGTGTTGCGTGACTGTATTTTGGTTGGGCTTGGTTCTGTTGGGCCTTCTCTGTTGGGCCTTCTGTGGGCCGTTTGTGTTGTTGGATTGGACTGTTGTAGAATTTTGTTAATTTAAATTCCTTTTCTTGCAGGGGTTTATTGATTATTTTCGTGATATTAAACTGTTCGTACCGAAACTGATTTTTATAATTAATCGGTGAAGTTTCGCGTTGGAAACCCGATAATTTATCGGGTACCCGCGAAATTTTACCGCCGTCCGCGATGACTTTTACGAGCGGACGGTGGACGGTGATGACGATGTTCTGAGTCCTAAATTTTATAAATAAATAAAAATGATTTGCGTAAAATATTTTTGAATTTAAATAATTAATTGTATTACGAATTGTGTTGTGGTGCAAGTTGTATGAAAATGGTGCATTTGATATTATAAATTGTTGTGATTGTTGACGTCGATTGTAATCGACGGGTAGTCTTATAAATAAATAAGATGCTGTCAAAATTTCCTAAAAATATATATGGATCGGATCTTGGTTCGTGGTCAAGTTAGTATATTTTAATAATAATTCCGTTGTTTATATTTTTGGTAATTGTGTTTAGTGACGTCAACTCCTGACCCCGGGGTTGAGGCCGTCACAGTTGGTATCAGAGCTACAGGTTCAAGTCCCTGAATCAGGTTAGGGATTATGTCAGGTAGGTGATAACGTGAGTCTTTAAGTGTGCGTCAGCAACTCATATAGAGGAGCAAACCTTTAGAGTCAGTCGAGGGTTCCGACGGCGTTACCCTGACATCTATTAAATATTTTGATAGAATTGCCTTGACCTGGTTGTGTCTTGCCTGTATATCTATTATATTGGCAGTGGCCTATTGCGATTTCGAGTTCTCCATCTCGGGAGAATCCTTCTGATTCGGATAGCTCAGATTCTGAGAGACCCCCTGATGCTGTTACTGAGGAGACCCCTATGCCTCCTCCCTCAGTTCCTTCTTTTGTGCCTCGAGACATCCATGGATCTGGTCCTCGTCCCCGTTGGGTACGTAGGTCTGTGTCTGCTGTCAGGGATTTCCCTCCCGGTTGAGGTCCCAGTTCTTTCATGATGAGACCTCCAGTACCTCCTATGGCCCCTAATGGTACTTCTTCACCGATCCCTTACCATGTTCATAGGGCGGTGAATACTTCCTTTATCAGAGACCAGAGTCCAGAGTTTGCTGCCCAGTTGGACCAGGTACCTATTGCACCATTTCAGGGTATTTCTGCCCCTTCCCCTGAGGTGCGAGCCCGTGTGCGAGCATTGACCCAGATGGCGGTAGAGAGGGCTAGATCTGTTGACTGTTTCATTAGCTCAGAGTTCAGAGCAGTGCAGTATCAGTTGCTAGTGAACTGGCTAGTGTTTGAGCTAGGTTCCACTGGTGGCAGTGGTAGTGGCTAGACAGAGTTGCAGCAGAGAGATGCAGAGCTCAGAGTGACTTCTAGGAGTTCTGTGGTTGTTTTCTTTGTATATGTACATTATGCTGTGATAGTTTGTAGTAGGCGAGGCTGTTATGACAGCCAATTTTTGGCGTGTATTCAGATGGTTCTTTTTAGTTGGATTTCCAGTTGTACTAGTTGGATTCTGTTGGTTATTGTATTTTAGCTGCTTTATCTTATTGTTCAGTTTTTAATATATATATTGTGCGTTGATATTATTGTTGTTATTATTATTGTTGTTTCTGTTGCTGGCATTTTTAGATTATAATCATTCACTCAGGACGGATCCAATTATAATGGGGATGAGAATATTGTCTTAGCGGCAACGCTCTCCTGATGCATAAATATAAACTGTCAGAGCAATCCATTTTCTTATATATGACATTTATATTTCAGGAGATGCCACCAAAGAGAAATTCTCAGCCCAATAACGGATCTGCTGGGGATCCTTCCATGAGTGACATGATTAATTTGTTGCATCAGCAGTCTGTACAGCTGGCCCAACAGCAACAACAATTCCAGCAGCAACAACAACAATTGCAACAACAACAACAACAACAACAACAGCAACAACAGCTCATACAACAACAACAACAACAAATCCAACAGCAACAACTACAAATCCAGTAGCAGCATGAGATAAGAGGGGCAAATCAGGATGTTAGTTTTAAGTCTTTTCAAGCAGTGAAGCCCCCAGAGTTTAAGGGAGAGGTAGATCATGTTGCTGCCAGGATATGGTTAAAAGAGATGGAAAAGGCGTTTGCTCTCACCAAGGTGAGTGAGAATTTAAAGACTGATTATGCTAGTTATTTTCTAAGGAATGATTCGAATTATTGGTGGGAGTCTACGCGAGCCCTAGAAGGAGAAGGTCCAGTTCCATGGACCAGATTTACAGAGTTGTTTTTGGAGAAATACTTTCCAGATTGTTTCCATAGTCAAATGGAAGTGGAATTTTTGGAACTGAAATAAGGGGATAAAAGTGTCACGGAATATGAAGCAAAGTTTACGGAGTTGGCTCGTATAGCACCAGAATATGTGAGTTCAGAAGCTCAACGAGCGAAGCGGTTTCAGCAAGGGTTGAAGCCAGAAATAAGGAGTGGAGTTGTAGCCTTACAACTCAAGACATATACTTCGGTAGTTCAGGCTGCCCTAGTGATAGAAAGTGATCAGAAATTAGCTGCAAAAGAGCAGGGTTAGAGGAAAAGAAAATTTGAAAGTGGACCCGCTAGATCAGAATCAGGAATAGCGAGTCAGAAGTTTCAGCGTTGGTTTGGAAGGAATAAGAATAAGAGGTTCAAGAGGCAGGATGTTCCTCAGGCGAAGCCCGGTACAACATCAGTTAACTCTGCCCTGACGAGAATGAGTAAGCCAGTGACTGATTGTAAGATGTGTGGGAAAAAGCATAGTGGACAGTGCCGAGAGAATGTTAATTATTTTAAGTGTGGACAGAAAGGTCACTATTCCATGGAATGTAAGTCTGAAATTCAAGGAATTACTTGTTTTAGTTGCGGCAAAGTGGGACACATAGCTAGGAATTGCAAGTCAGTGACCCAAGGTAATGCGGGAAGGAGTGTGTCTCAAGGACCGGCAACCAGTACTGCTAGAGCTAGGACTTTTAAGATGACCCAGAAGTCTCCAGTTCATGACTCTGATGTGGTTGCAGGTACGCTTACTCTTAATTCCGTACCTGTTAACGTTTTGTTTGATTCGGGAGCGTCCAAATCTTTTATATCTGTGAATTGTGTGAATAAAATGCAATTGATGTCAGAAGACCTAGACGAACCTCTAACCATAGAAGTGGCTAATAAAGATAAAGTGCTTGTAAAACAATTTTGTCCTAGTTGTTCCCTAGAAATTTCAGGGTAATGTTTCTTATAAATTTAATACCCTTCGAGTTAGGAGACTTTGATGTTATTTTAGGTATGGATTGGTTGTCTCGATATAGGGCAAATATTGATTGTAAGAAAAAAAGAGTTGTTATGTACACCCCAGATAATAAAAGGATCAGTTACCAAGGGCAGAGGCAAGATAGGAAGTTCCTCTCAGTGATGCAAGCAAGAAGATTGATGAGGCAAGGATGTGAAGCGTATTTGGCTTATGTGGTGGATACAAAGAAAGAGATCCCTATTTTGGATGAGATCCCTATAGTAAGAGAATTCCCTGATGTTTTTCCGGAAGAATTACCAGGATTGCCACCTGATCGAGAGATAGAGTTTTCTATTGATTTGATACCTGGAGCTGAACCAGTTTCTAAGGCTCCATATAGGATGGCCCCGATGGAAATGAAAGAATTGGCTAAACAACTTCAGGAATTATTGGATAAAGGAGTTATTCGACCTAGTGTTTCCCCGTGGGTTGCTCCAGTGCTATTTGTGAAGAAAAAGGATGGAAGTATGAGATTATGTATTGATTACAGAGGGCTGAACAAGTTGACGATAAAGAATAAGTATCCTTTGCCGCGAATCGATGATTTGTTTTTTCAGCTTAAGGGAGCATGTTACTTTTCAAAGATTGACTTAAGATCTGGCTACCACCAATTGAAGATAAAGCCCGAGGATATCCCCAAGACTGCATTTAGAACAAGGTATGACCATTATGAGTTTCTAGTAATGTTGTTTGGATTGACGAATGCGCCAGCGGCTTTCATGGATTTGATGAATAGGGTATACAAGGAGTATTTGGATAAGTTTGTTATTGTATTTATTGATGACATCCTCATATATTCGAAGAATCCAGAAGATCACACGGTGCATCTACAGATTGCCCATCAGAAGTTAAGAGAAAAGCAATTGTATGTTAAGTTTTCTAAGTGTGAGTTTTGGCTGACAGAAGTACAGTTTCTTGGACATGTGGTGAGTAGGGAAGGTATCAAAGTTGACCCGGTAAAGATCGAAGATGTATCACAGTGGGAGCAACCGAAGACACCAACGGAAATAAGAAGTTTTCTTGGATTAGCCGAATATTATCGAAGGTTTGTGAAAGATTTCTCGAAGATTGCATCCCCACTAACTAAGTTGACCAGGAAGAATGAGAAGTTCGTTTGGACGGAAAAGTGTGAAGAGAGTTTCCAGGAGTTAAAATGAAGATTAGTGACGGCTCCAGTGTTAGCATTGCCAGATGAGACAGGAAACTTTGTAATTTATAGTGATGCTTCTTTGAAAGGATTGGGATGTGTGCTAATGTAGCATGACAAGGTAATTGTGTATGCCTCCAGACAGTTAAAGCCTCACGAGCAGAAATATCCAGTTCATGACCTTGAATAGGAGGCTATAGTATTTGCTTTAAAATTATGGCGTCACTACTTATATGGAGAGAAATGCGATATTTACACAGATCATAAGAGCCTGAAGTACATATTTATGCAGAAAGATCTGAACATGAGACAGAGAAGGTGGTTGGAGTTGATTAAGGATTACGATTGTTCAATTAATTATCACCCAGGTAAAGCCAATGTAGTGGCTGATGCCTTGAGTAGGAAGGAAAGTGTTAGGTCCCAATGTGTTTGTAGAATGGGGGGTTGAATACAAACAGTAGCGAATAATCGAATTAAATGCAGAATAAAAAATGTGAAACAAAATTCAAGTTAAATAAAAATATTATTAAACTTGAAAGGTGTTACAACAACTGTATCGATTACAAGGAATTAATCTCAAATTAATTATCACAAATCTAGAATAAATTCGACATGAACTTTTTCTATTTTTGTAATAAAAAGATTCAAATGCTAAACGCAATTTAAGATTAAGTTCTAGGGATTTTGATCCGCTAGATTGTTACACAAGAACAAGATAAAGATTTCTAGTTGATTGGATTTAACTTTACAATCTAGAAATTGATCTTGAAGTTGCAGATGAGATGAAATATTTGTGTTTTCTTCTTTTTCTTTATTCTCGAGTTCTATGTTCTTGATTGGATGATTATTTTTCTTTCTGCTACTTCTATGTCTTTTTAATTCATTCAACAGAATTGAATTGAACTGGAATGACAATCCTATAGCTGGCAAGACTTTCGGTAGGACAATGGATTGAACTAGCAAGACAATCTGATTGAACTACAATGACTTTCGGTATGACAATCAGTTGAACTAGCAAGACTATCTCCTTCCCAGTAGAACTTTCGGTAGGACAATTGAAATGACTTGGCATGACAATCGGTATGACAATCCTGATTATCATGCTAGTTCATTTTCAATTGTCTTGCTGATTTAAGACTGTTTTTAATCCAATTTAACTTCTGAAAATCCTTAATATTAATTCTGAATTAATTAATCAATTAATTTAATTAATCAAATAAATTAATCTTTGCAGATATAATTTATTTTCTTAATTAAATTATATGACTTAATTAATTAATAGAGAATTAATACTAACCCTGAGCAACAACCAATCTTCTGAATATCTTCTGAAAATCACTGAGAATTATGAATCAATTCTACCACTTCAACGTTGGCACTCGATGTACTGTCTGGTTCATGAGTGACTAACTTCCGTGACGTTTCTTCATGTCTTGACTTTGATACTTTGATTTTCTTCAGATTAAATCCTTGTAATTAATGATACTCTGACGAGATCTCTGTCACTTGATTAAATCCACACTCTTGATTTATATCACTGAGGCATGATCAATTTCTTGAACTTCTTCCAGTGAATTAATTCCTCAAGTCTGTAGATGAACCTTGTTTCTGAATCCTTTGACAGATATTACTCTGTGAGATCTCTCTGACGGTAGATCCACTATTTACTTATTACATTCTTATTTGAGTTGAGTTGAATCCTCGAATATACAAATAGGCTATGACATATGACTTACAATCTCCCCCTATTTGTTTGTTAGACAATAACACACAAATACCTAGAGGATAACTCAACTAACAAATAAGAAAAAGATATAAAAAGAAATGCAAAGTAAATAGTAGAAAAGTTCTGGACTAGATTTAACATTTTCCAGATTCCAAGTAGATGTTCCTCTAGACTGATCATATCTTCAAGTAGTTTCATTTTCATTTGTACAACCATATTTCCTGTTGAGAAGCCCATATCTCTCTTGCTTCTCCCCCTATGAGAATCAACTAATTAAAGAAGATCACCTTCGTTTACCACCTCTCCCGTACAATAGGATCCGCAGATAAAAAGCCAATGGTACTCCCCTTTTAAAAACAGCTTCTTCCCTTACTTAGAAAATTACCTTGTGTTTACCACCTCTCCCGTACAATAGGATCCGTAGTTACGAACAACAATGGTGTGGTGTAGTGTACATGTAGGATCTTTTTCTTACTCCCTGCTATTTCTCCCCCTTAGTTGAGGAATCCTCCAAACTATTACTTAAGCTTTTATCTCCCCCTTAAAGAAGGAATGTATGCCGTCATCTGAAGGAGTTCTCATATTTCACTTGGTTGGAAAAGAAATAACAAGTGTTTCTCTTTCTTCCTCACTGTGAGTGTGTAATTCTGTTTAGTGTACCTCATATGTGTTTCACTCTTCTCTCCACTCGTGTTTACACTCATTCTCACAAGTGTATCACTCCACTCATAGCTCCAAAAATCAGCTGTACCTGCAAGGAAAATCACCTTAGCCATCCTTAAGGAGGTCACAGGTGGTGCAATGGCAGTTCACAAATCCCCATCCTTGTTAAACTCGTCAGATGAATCTGAGTCATAATCTACAAGTTGCTAGTTTCCCTTTTAGGGTTCCAGATTTGAATTCTGGGAAGGTAAACAATGATCCAACGAATTTAGAATAAAGATCAAAGTTTCCTTCTAATGTCTGTGAAGACATTTCCTTGTGACTCATCAGGTAATATCTGAATCATTGTCAACAAGTTGTCGATCTGCACCTATGTCAGATCCACTATCCGTAGATGCATCCAGGGGATTTAAGCCTGGGGAGGTAGACACTGACCACTGACATATGGCTTTTGGATCAGTATCCTCTCCTAACACCTGTAAAGGCAATTGGTCCACTAACGAACCTTAAACAATCGAATCTGACCTTAAAATGGTAGAAACTCTTGTTTCCGTCAACTCATCCTTTGTGTGTGTAACCTTTCCTTGTGCATCAAGAATTGTTTATGTTTGAAGTGGTGACACTACATAGGATACCTTGGCCGACAGGCAAATTTCAATAGACGCACCCTGTTGAGAGAATGAATCTAGTAACTGTTTTTGTGCCTTTTCAGCCATTACATCTTTTTGAGAAGATGTATGGGGGCTAGCAGTTGTCTCGGTTTAAATACTACTCATCTATGTAGGAGACAGAGCTACTGGGTTGACTACAGAACCTTCCTTATGTGGTGCACTAAGGCACTATCTCCCTCACGCTCATTCATACTACATTTAGTGGTAAGAGAGTGTTGGTTGGTTCTGTTTTTGTGATTGTCTTTACAGTCTTGGATAGACGTTGTGGGTTTTCAACCTCATGACTGTCAATGAAAGAAAGTCATTGGAGACTGAACCTGTAACACAGAACATATGGTAATAGAGAGAAAATGATTTACAATAGTGATTTCAAAAGATTTTACATGAAATAAGAAATCACTAATGTAGAAAGAAGTTTGATTTTGTTTTTCAATATGAATGAGTTTTTGATAAAACATTGATCACTTAGGGTAAAGTCTAAGTAATTCTCATTCATGTCAAAAGCTTACAAATATCTGCAACATAATGTTAACAACATATCATTGACCGATACTTGTCAAGTACTTTAGATACTAATTGTTATGTTGCATTAACAATATATCACTGCACATATAAAACAATATGATTGTGCCTAATGATAAGAGAGTTAAAAATATGACGACTCTACTAGTTCATATTAAACAATAACTTCAGTTAGAGTGCCATACCATGTTCTTGACGATTGCTTGAGTAGTACACTAGTTCATACCAACCTGAAGTGAGATTGTGAAGAAGAGATTGCATAGTCCAATAGATCTGCAGCTGCAAAGTCCATGAATTGTGGTGCATTGACTTCCTCTTTTGACTCACCAACCAGGAGTACACTTGTACACATCTTACTAGAGTCCAATTCCAAGTGTAATGTGCAGCAGGTGCCTGATATGTCATAATATTCTCAAGTCTCGTCACTGGTGCTATATGTTAGATGATGCTTCCTGATAATAACCTAGCACACTATACAAAATTTTCACTGATAACATATCCAGCTTGCAAACAACCATATCCCTCATATAAACCTTTGCTGTTATCTCCAAAGGTAACCATGGGGCTAGCTTTCTCAACCACATTTGATAGTAGGGCTCTATCTCCAGTCATATGTCTTGATGATCCACTGTCAAGAATCCACACTACCGGTTATACCTGTTTAACGCCCTGTACTACAAATGGATTAGACCTTCTTCGGAACCCAAACTTGGTTGGGCCCGACATACTTGTAGAATTGTCCTTTGTCAGGAAAAACAACATTTTTAATTTTAATTGTCTCAACTTTCTCAATGACTGAACATTTGACCTTATAAACAGCCTTAACAAATTTCTGTTTAAGCTTAGGCACAAATGTCTCCTTTCTAGCCTTAGAAGGACTGGCAGTCTTAGACCTATCATGCTTCTTGTTATTCACATGCTGACGAGGAGTAGTCTTATCATTAGAAACATTCTTACCATTAAAATAAGCATACATTATATTAAAAGCACAAGACATACAATTAGAAATACCACATGCTTTATGAGAGTGATTAACAGCAGGCAATTTATGCATGGTAGACATGGCATTTTTGTTATCCAACTCATGTGTGTCTGAGTTAGTCTCAGTTGCTTTCACAACTTTGACTGGAACTTTCGACACACTTGACTTGGAAACAACCTTCTCATTAGCAAGATCTTCAGCACGTATTTCTTCTTGAATAACAGAAGAGGTCGCATCAAATGGTTCAGCAATTGATGGTTTATAGAGGGGTTTATCAACACCCTTAAGCACATGTGGTACTTCCCTCCCTTTAGCACAGACACGAGGAGGGGAGTTTATGCCTAATTCTCCAATAGCAACATTGTAATCATAACTTATTCCAGATGTTTGATTAACAGATTGCTTACTGTAGAACTCTTTAGCCTTCGAACAAGAATTGAAGTAGGCTCTAACCTTAGTCTCAAGACCGGTGATCTTGTCTTTGAGAATAGTTTCGAGTTTTCTATAACAGTCGACTCTATTCTCTAGAAAAGATACTTGTTCTTTTAATTTGTCTTGATTAATGTGCACAAGTCTTAATTCATCGACCTCTTTCTCAAGGTCTGTGATCTGTAAACTTAACAATTCATTATCACGACGTGCACAATCTAAGTTACCTCTTAGATGATAAACCATTTCAGCATCGGAAAGTTTTACCTTTATTCTTGACGATGAAGATTTTCCATCAATAGCCATAAGAGCAAGATTTCCTTCATCTTCATCTTCACTGTCAGTATCATCCCAGCTTCTTCCCTTTGCCAGATAAGCCCTTTCAGAGTTCTTTCTTACTTGCTTTGGCTTCCTACATTCTGTGGCAAAGTGTCCCAACTCATTGCAGTTATAGAATCTAATGGTGCTCCGATCAACCATCCTTGTTTTGTATCCACCACTGCTGGTGTTAGATGATGAAGATCCACCTTTCTGGAATTTGTTGTAGTTGGACTTGTACTTAAGCTTGGGATTCCTCTTGAATCTGACATGGGAGAATCTCTTGACAATTTGGGCCATTGACTCGTCTTCCAATTGCTCCAGCTCTTCCAAGGAATAAAAATCATTACTTGATTGATTTGTAGTAGGAGGATCATATTCTGCTACTAACATATTTTCCTCAGCCTTGGAACACTGTACCATTCTCTCCAATTGTTGAGATTGCTGTTGTTGTTGACCTTCAGCTACAAGTGCAGTAGATGTGCTGACCATTCTATCCTTCCCGTAGACTTCCTTCTGTTGAATCTGCTCCAACTCATAGGTTTTTAACACTCCATAGAGCCTGTCCAAAGAAATCTCACTCAGATCTCTAGCTTCTCTAATGGCAGTTATTTTATGTTCAAGATGAGTTGGCAGTGTTAAAGGAACTTTTTGTTGACCTCCCTGATTGAATAATATTTCCCATTTATGTGCAGGTTGTTGATCAACGCATTGTACCTCTCAAACACTTCAGTAATTCCTTCTCCTGGATTTGATTTAAAATATTCATACTCAGAGGTTAGGATCTCCAACTTGTTCTCCCTAACTTCCTCTGTGCCTTCATTGATCACCTCAATAGTTTCCCACATATGTTTGGAATTTTTACAGTTCATCACATGTCTGTTCATCAAGGGATCAAGGGAATCAATTAAAATTAACTGAAGGCTGGCATCCAAGGAGGCTTCATCTTTTTCAGCAGGAGAAAAATCCTCAGGATCTTTAGGATAGGTTCTGGCTTTGGTGATCACAACATCATCTACTATCACCTCCGGTTCAATAACCATCGGAGTTCTTATCCCCTTCTTTAACAAGTTTGAGTATTTGGGATTTGCCACTTGTAAAAATAAGAGCATCTTCTTCTTCCACATAATATAATTCTCTTTATCAAATTGTGGAATTTTAACGGTTCCAACTTTTTGTGAAGTCATTATGAATTTTTGAATGAATAAAAATTCAAGGAGTTGAAAAATCACAAAAGTCTAGGATCTTGATTTGTTCGTTAATCAGAAGACTCTGATACCAATTGTTAGGTCCCAATGTGTTTGTAGAAGGGGGGTTGAATACAAACAGTACCGAATAATCGAATTAAATGCGGAATAAAAAATGTGAAACAAAATTCAAGTTAAATAAAAATATTGTTAAACTTGAAAGGTGTTACAACAACTGTATCGATTACAAGGAATTAATCTCAAATTAATTATCACAAATCTAGAATAAATTCGACATGAACTTTTTCTATTTTTGTAATAAAAAGATTCAAATGCTAAATGCAATTTGAGATTAAGTTCTAGGGATTTTGATCCGCTAGATTGTTACACAAGAACAAGATAAAGATTTCTAGTTGATTGGATTTAACTTTACAATCTAGAAATTGATCTTGAAGTTGCAGATGAGATGAAATATTTGTGTTTGCTTCTTTTTCTTTGTTCTCGAGTTCTGTGTTCTTGATTGGATGATTATTTTTCTTTCTGCTACTTTTATGTCTTTTTAATTCATTCAACATAATTGAATTGAACTGGAATGACAATCCTATAGCTGGCAAGACTTTCGGTAGGACAATGGATTGAACTAGCAAGACAATCTGATTGAACTACAATGACTTTCGGTATGACAATCAGTTGAACTAGCAAGACTATCTCCTTCCCAGTAGAACTTTCGGTAGGACAATTGAAATGACTTGGCATGACAATCGGTATGACAATCCTGATTATCATGCTAGTTCATTTTCAATTGTCTTGCTGATTTAAGACTGTTTTTAATCCAATTTAACTTCTGAAAATCCTTAATATTAATTCTGAATTAATTAATCAATTAATTTAATTAATCAAATAAATTAATCTTTGCAGATATAATTTATTTTCTTAATTAAATTATATGACTTAATTAATTAATAGAGAATTAATACTAACCCTGAGCAGCAACCAATCTTCTGAATATCTTCTGAAAATCACTGAGAATTATGAATCAATTCCACCACTTCAATGTTGACACTCGATGTACTGTCTGGTTCATGAGTGACTAACTTCCGTGACGTTTCTTCATGTCTTGACTTTGATACTTTGATTTTCTTCAGATTAAATCCTTGCAATTAATGATACTCTGATGAGATCTCTGTCACTTGATTAAATCCACACTCTTGAGTTATATCACTGAGGCATGATCAATTTCTTGAACTTCTTCCAGTGAATTAATTCCTCAAGTCTGTAGATGAACCTTGTTTCTGAATCCTTTGACAGATATTACTCTGTGAGATCTCTCTGACGGTAGATCCACTATTTACTTATTACATTCTTATTTAAGTTGAGTTGAATCCTCGAATATACAAATAGGCTATGACATATGACTTACAGAAAGGCTGAATATGGTTAAGATTGCGGAAGAGTTGGCACGAGACTTGGAAAGAATGGAAATTGAAGTTCGAGTACCTAATGAAAGCCAGGAGCAACTATATGAAGTTACTTTCCAGCCAGCATTGATGGAAAAGATCAAAAGGTGTCAAGAAGGAGTTATGGAACAAGAGTTGGATACTTTGACAGGAGAAGAGTTATGTACTCAAAAAGATAGTCAAGATTTGAATAGATTTTCGTCCAGAGTTTGGATTCCTAATGTAACGGAATTGAAGAACGAAGTATTGCAGGAAGCTCATAATTCTAGGTTTTCTATCCACCCTGGTAGTACCAAGATGTACCAGGATTTGAAGAAAAAATTTTGGTGGCTAGGAATGAAGAAGGATATTGCCAATTGGGTAAGTAAGTGTCACGTGTGTCAAACGGTGAAAGCAGAGCATCAACGACCGAGTGGATTGTTACAACCTTTGGAGATTCCCCAGTGGAAATGGGAAGAGATTGCTATGGATTTTGTAGTGGGATTGCCAAAGACGAGAGCAATTCACGATGCTATTTGGTTAATCATTGATAGATTGACTAAGTCGGCGCATTTCCTTCCGATTAATGAAAGGTATTCATTGGAAAGGCTAGTTAAGTTATACTTGGATGAGATAGTTACCAAACATGGAGTTCCTGTTTCTATAGTGTCGGATCGAGACCCGAGATTTAATTCCAGGTTCTGGACTAAATTCCAAGAATGCCTAGGAACAAAATTGAATATGAGCACCGCTTATCATCCTCAGACGGATGGCCAAAGTGAGAGAACGATTCAAACCATAGAGGATATGTTGAGAGTTTGTGTTCTAGATTTTAAGGGTAATTGGGATGAACACCTACCTTTGATTGAGTTCTCATATAATAACAGGTACCATGCCAGTATAGGGATGCCACCTTACGAAGCTTTGTATGGACGAAAGTGTAGATCACCATTGTACTGGGATGAGGTAGGAGAAAAGAAAGTGTTAGGCCCTGAGTTGGTTCAGCAGACCAACGATGCCATAGTATTGATTCAGAAAAGGTTGGAAGCAGCTCGAGATAGACAAAGAAAATACACAGATTTGCATAGGAAAGATTTGGACTTTGAGATAGGAGCTCTGGTGTTACTAAAAGTATCACCTTGGAAAGGGTTAGTACGATTTGGTCAGAAGGGTAAACTTAGCCCTAGATTCATAGGACCCTTTGAGGTTTTGAAGAAAGTGGTAAAGGTCGCTTATGAGATAGCGTTACCACCACAGTGGCAGCACATTCATAATATGTTCCACGTGTCTATGTTGAAGCCCTATCTCCCTAATTCGAATCAAGTCATAGAATACGAGCCGATTGAGCTTCAACCAGATTTGTCTTACGTGGAACAACCTGTCCAAACCCTAGACCGTAAGGAACGAGTCCTTAGGAATAAGTCAATTCCTATAGTAAAAGTTTTGTGGAGAAATCCTCGAGTACAAGAGTCTACTTGGGAATTAGAGTCAGACATGCTTGATAAATATCCTCATTTGTTTAGTTGAGTTAGATTCTGGGGACAGAATCTTTTTAAGGGGGAAAGGATATAATGACTCGTGTATTTTTATTTTATTTCTAATATTTAGAAGTGTAATAAAGGTTTAAATAATTAAATAAAATGTGTATAATGGTTTTTGGCAGCAGTATTGATTGTACTTAATTAATTATGATTTATTGATATGTGGAATTGAATTGTGTGATTTATTAGTGAGTTATATGATTTTATTTCTCTTGTAAAAGTGATTTTATTGTAATTTTAAGTCCATAAATATTTGGGTTATCTTTAAAATTGATTTTTTAATTTCATAATTTCAATAATTATTTTTAGGACTTTATAAAATTGAGAAATCAATATTTCGTTAATTATTCATTTTAAATGATTTTATGAGTGTGTTAAATGCTAAAATCCATATTTAATTATGGGAATCTTTAAAAATGATTAAACTTATATTTTATTAAATTAGTATTATTCTGAGAATTATAAAATTATTTTGGAAATTTTCGGAAGTCGTTTCAACCGCGCGTTGATTCGTTTAATTGTTAAAAGCGGGTATAAATTGTATTTCAGAAATTATTTTAAAATTACAAAATTTATGTTTCTATTTAGTTCGGGATATTTATAAGGTTTTAAAACTAATTTGGTTCTATTCCGATCAAAATTAATTCGTATCACGGCACGTGAGAAGGTTAAAATAACGTGTATTCGGGTTTTTAGTCGGGAAAAACAAGACACATGTCCTATCAATTGGACACGCGGCTTGTAATTGGCATAGCAGTATGGTGACTCATTTTCCTTGGGAAAACATCACTCTCTCGATCTCTCTTACTCTCTCCTGTTGCTCTCTCTCTTCCCCTTACTTCTCTCTCTCCCTTCCCATTTTTTTCTCCCGTCCTTTCTTTTCTTTTCTTTTTCCGGCGTCTCTCTCTCCGGTTCCCTGTTTCTTCATTTCTGTTGCCGCCGCCGCCGTGTTGTCTCCGGTGAGTTTCCGGCCGGCTGGTGTCGATCGGTTCTCTGGTTCCTTGATTGTTGCTTCTGTAATTGTATATATATATACATATATACGTGTGTGTTATTGTGTGTGTGAGCTTGTGTGTGTGTTGCGCAGTGGCGCGTGTGTAACACCGCTTTGCAGTGTTGCGTGACTGTATTTTGGTTGGGCTTGGTTCTGTTGGGTCTTCTCTGTTGGGCCTTCTGTGGGCCGTTTGTGTTGTTGGATTGGACTGTTGTAGAATTTTGTTAATTTAAATTCCTTTTCTTGCAGGGGTTTATTGATTATTTTCGTGATATTAAACTGTTCGTACCGAAACTAATTTTTATAATTAATCGGTGAAGTTTCGCGTTGGAAACCCGAGAATTTATCGGGTACCCGCGAAATTTTGCCGCCGTCCGCGATGACTTTTACGAGCGGACGGTGGACGGTGATGACGATGTTCTGAGTCCTAAATTTTATAAATAAATAAAAATGATTTGCGTAAAATATTTTCGGATTTAAATAATTAATTGTATTACGAATTGTGTTGTGGTGCAAGTTGTATGAAAATGGTGGATTTGATATTATAAATTGTTGTGATTGTTGACGTCGATTGTAATCGACGGGTAGTCTTATAAATAAATAAGATGCTGTCAAAATTTCCTAAAAATATATATTCGAAAATATACATAATTATATTCTACGTATTACCCCTAACAATATTTCCGACGACGTGACTATGTGATTACGGGTTTGTGTGTATAGTAATAATATGAGTCGGGTTATCGGATTGAGTTGTTAGAATTTGAGGATATCAAGCATGTCGGTGTAACTGATTAGGGTATTCTGTATTTGTAGATTCCGAGCGAGTTTTCCCAGGATTAAAGTCAGCATGAAAGCTACTTAGGGTTTTGTAAAGCGTTGCAAGGCAAGTACCCCTGACCATTCTTTTATGGTTCAGTACGTATGAATAGCTAAATGTTTTATTCTCGTAATGGAACAGAAACGTTTTAATTTACATATCTCCTGTAGTTATAAATCACTGTTTTCAAATTGTTTTGGGGAAAAGTAACTTCGCAAGGTACCTATCTCGAATGAATTGATTTGCGAACTGGATTTTATATGGGGTGCTGGTTAAATAAATGATTTTGAAAATGAGATAGGTACAAGTGTTTTGAAAACTGGATAAAACGGTCAGATATGGGATACATTGGGGCCAGAGTAGGCCTATTGAGTTAGCGTAAGAGGCTAATTCGGTCGCGCGCACTATAAAACCGATTAGTCCAGCAGGTCAGAGACCTAGCAAGTCTCTGAGTTCTGGAACAGATAAATGAGTTGGCAGTTGGAGCCATAAATAAGATGGCAGTTAGAGCCGTCTGGTGTTAATAGCCTGATCAGCTGTCTTCACATATCCATTAAGTAACTGATTGGGTTTTGTGCTTCCCGTAAGGGTACGGGTAGTTGATACAGTGATTTTATAAGAATAACTAGTATGCTAAAATTGGACTCTGGTGTTTTTACAGCACACTGCTACGTTGTTTTAATGAAGCATGCTAGTTAGCGATATCCAGTTTTTTTTTCTCTGATTTTGTTGCATAATGTTGCTATCATGATTACAGTTTTGTTCCTATTATTGTTGCATTACTATTTTATTCTGTTATTCATATTTTGGTACTACTGAGCGATTATGCTCACCCTTGCAAACTGTTATGTATATTTCGCAGATGCCTAGAAGATCAGTCAGACCGACCTATGTTCCCGCCCCTACTGGACCCGGCTCCTCTGAGGTAGTTTGTATCAAGCCATGAGGTCTGAGGAGGTGCTGAATAAAGTTAGTGTGTCTTAGATGTTGAATAAAAAAAAGTTTGTAATAATGAGAACCTGAATTATACTTGAACCTAGATCAGATCTTGGTTCGGGGTCAAGTTAGTATATTTTAATAATAATTCCGTTGTTTATATTTTTGGTAATTGTGTTTAGTGACGTCAACTCCTGACCCCGAGGTTGAGGTCGTCACAGGTTCTCCTGTCATCATCAATAAGGAGATCTCGGGCTAGAAGCTTGGCATCCGAAAGATTAAGAATGAATTGAGAACTATCAAATGGGCTGCTAAAATCACGTCTGAAGTACCTCCCTAGTCTCCACTCTTCCATTCGACTACCACGAACTTCTTTTCCACTTGTGGTTCGAGTCATGAAAGAGTTGGCATTCACCATATGAGGAACTTGAGCTCTATGTTGTATCATAATCCAACCAGGTATGCTCAAAGGAGAAGCTTTCATCATGAAAATGCTTCAAAACATCGTCACACTCAAGGGGATGCCCAAGTCGTGACATCTCACTATGAACAGAATAATGAAAGCCCACCCGTTGGGGTAAAGCTGGCATGGATGAATCTTTAGCTCTTCCAGAAGCCTTGAAATGAAGGGATGCAGGGGAAACCGTAGCCCGAACTTAAGGGCCGACTTATACATGAATAAACTTTGGTGGCAGAGGTTACAAGCCCTCTCGCTAGGATTAGCTTTGCGAACCCTAAAACAGTCGGGCCAGGAGTAAGTCGACTGAATTTCTTCGATCTCTTTCTCGCGGAGCATATCAAAATGGACGATACTAGGGACTCGTCCGCCCTCTCGTCTAACATACTCTTCAGGCTGTTCGAACAATGGTTAATGGAGAGGGGATAGATGAGAGCTATACCTTGAAGGGAGTGAAGAGTAGCCCTCTTCTGTAGAGCTTTCTTCTGGGAGAAAGAGGACTTGCTAGGACCTTGTGCTAGACATTCTTGAAGAGCTTGAAGAAAGATAGAAGCTTGAGAGAGTTTGAGAATTTGAGAAATGAAAGTGTGAATGAAAATGAGCACTTCTCATCTTCTTTTATAGGAAAAGGGTCACCTACTACAACAGGTCATAAGTCTGTCTGGTTCGCGCTAGTAGGTACCTCCCTAAAAGAACACCGGAAATGGTGGAGAAGAACGATCAAGAAATAAGAAAGGGCGACATAATAAATGAAAAAAGCGGTGCAGGACATCGCTTATCGTATCAGTCCTCTGAGAAAAGCCTGGTCGGGACTAAATACAAGTCATTAGTCTTAACTAAGGGATGATTATGTGAATCACCATGATTAGAAAAACTTGTAAAGATTAAGACAAGATTAGCTTTTCAGCTAAACTCACGAGTGCGAGAACATAACGTTCTCCTCATTACAGGTCAGACTACCCTGCAGGAGGCTCCCAAGGTACATCCGGAGTAGCCCTAGCCAACCACAATTTGCTTCCGTAGTGCTCCCGGCCGACCAACCCACAAATTAGGACCTTTTGGCCAACCAAGAGCATCCATAGCAGATCCATGATGGACACAACTTACTTTCGTAGTGGCCCTGGCCGACCAACCAACAAATGGGGGGCATATGGCCGACCAGGAGCCTCCGTAGTAGAGCTATGACGACCATAACTTACTTCTGTAGTGGCCCTGGCCGACCATCCAACAAATGAGGGGCATATGACCGACCAGGAGCCTCCGTAGTAGAGCCATGACGACCATAATTTGCTTCCGTAGTGCTCCCGGCCGACCAACCAACAAGTTGGGACCTTTTGGCCAACCACGAGCCTTCGTAGCAGAGCCAAGACGACCACAATTTGCCTCCATAATGGCCCTGGCCGACTGGCCAGCCAATTGAGGCCTTTTGGCCGACCAGAAACTCCTGTAAGAGAGCCCTCTGGCCTTTAAAAGTTTTCTCGTAGGCCCTCTTGAGAGGTCCTTTGGAAATTTCTCGGAAAGGATAACTCTCAGCAGAACTAAGATTCATGAAGACTAGAACGCCACGAGGACGAAGTTCGTTGGAGTACAGAATATCCTACAAAGGAAATTTGGACAAGTTCAATGAAGCATAAGACTTCCTATAAGAACAAGTTCAATAGAACACAGAACATTTAGAAAGAACGAGTACATAACGTCCGCTAGGATGAGTATATGATGTTCACTGAAACAACCGTAGCAGAGCCCTGAGGAACTCAAAGGAAACCATGAAATTAATTCCATGGACAACCAAGAGCAAGAAAGGCATTTTAAGGTATGTAAAAGACTTTACTCTGAGTAAGAGGTTCAAAATAAATAAATAAATTTGGAGCAGGCACCCCTGGACAGCACGGAGCAGGAGGACCTGCTCCAGGCCGACCAGGGGTGGCCGACCTCTACAGGCTGAGCAACCAACATGCAAGGGCATGTGGCCGAGCAGAGCCTTCTGCAACAGAAGGTTCTGCTCGGCCCTGGTGACCCCTTGCGAAAATTTTCAAAAATTTTGAAAAAAAAGGAAAAAAAATCAGAAAAATTTGATTTTTTTTTAAATTTTCAGGATTTTAAGATTAAGCCCATATTAGGGCTGATTAGCGAAAAATAGCTCAGATTAGGGCCGATTAGTGTATATTAAGCACAATTAACCTAAATCAAGGGAAATTAACGACTTGTGTGATAAAATTAGCCCAGATTATTGTCGTTTAACTTATTTACTCTTGTAATTAGTGTGAATAGGGGTAATTAGCATCTCATGCAGGCTAATTAGTCCTTATTAGCCCCAATTAGGGAAGATTAGCTTTGATTAAGGCCAATTAGTGCATTCTAGCTTGAAATTAGGCTATTTTAAGCCTAATTAACAGCTTATACATGGAAATTAGCCCCGATTAAGGACGATTAGTCAAGATTAGGGCCATTTAGCAGCTTTTACCCTATAATTAACCTTGATGAAGGTTAATGGGTGATAAATGCTCGCTTTTTAGTCCCGATTAGGAGCGTTTATGTTAAACACTATCCAAATAGCATGTGCAAAGGCCTTAACTGTGTATACTCACACTAATAAGTCGTTGTAAATATGTAGGTTGCTCCACACTTTATGATAAAACCGCGATACCCATGAAGGGCCGATACCCATTAAGGGTTGATACCCGAGAAGGGCCAAAAGTACCCCGAGTCGCGAAAAGACCATTATAACTTCCACGAAAACTCGAGTAGTATTCACGGAAGTTGGGGGGAAAATGATATGAATAGAAAATACATCTTAAAGACACATTAAATATCACATTAATTACACTTGGGCTTCTTTTCTAAAGTCTAGTACAGACCTGTCTGGTCCGAGCTCATAGCAGACTCAAGACGATCCATGTAGACAAGGCCCACCAGCTGAGGTCGTCAAGGTCCACGAACACAAGCTGTTCACGGACTAGGCCCAATACGGCTGGAAGAGCAGAGACATGTGTTCTAAATGGACTCAAAGTCCTACGAAGAAGCTTCTGAAGTTCCTTCCCTTATAGGACTCCTAATCACCATCTAGTTTGGAGACCTGTCCACCAAGTCTCCCAACAGAAGTCTAACCCTAGACTCATCTCTATATAAAAGGGCTATACCCATCAACCTAGAACTATGTTTTTGGCTTGATTCTCTACCACACAAAGATACATAGGCATCTTGCAAGGACCGATAGTCTCAAACGCAAGAGCAGCCATTAAAGCTCGAAGATCACAAATCCTAGCATTAAATACTAACACACTCTAGTTTTTATTCCACAACAGTGTGCAAAAAGAACACCCATGTGTATCTTGTATATTCATCAACAATTATAAGTGCATACCTCTTCTTAGCAATTGACATAACATTGACTGGACTAAAGAGATCAATATGAAGTAGATGACATGGTTCAAGAATAGAGGATTCAGTTTTACTCTTAAAAGATGTTTTCCTTTATTTGGCTTTCTAGCATGAGTCACATAAGCCATCATGAGTAAATACTGCATTGGGAAATCCTCTCACAAGATCTTTCCTCACAAGTTCATTGATGTTGTTGAAGTTGAGATGGGAAAGTCTTTTATGCCAGTTCCAGCTGTCTTCCACAGATGCTCTACTAAGTAGACAAACTTCTGATTCATCAGTAGTTTTAGAGACCCTAGCTTCATATAAGTTACCATGTCTTATACCAGTCATTATAATCTGGCCATCAGACTTACTGACAATATCACAATGTTCTTCATAAAAATTCATATGGTAACCTCAGTCACATATTTGACTCACACTGATCAAATTATGCTTGAGTCTTGCAACCAGAGGTACAGTTTCAATGATGACATTCCCAACTTTGATTTTGCCATATCCCAAGATTTTTCCTAAATTGCCATCTCCATAAGAAAAACTTGGGCCAGTTTTCTCCTTAAACTCTGATTGCAAGGATTTATAACCAGTCATATGTCATGAACAATCACTGTCTAAGACTAGAGAATTTCTCCTGTTACCTTGCAATCAGTATTTAAATCAGTTAAAGGACCCAGACTTGCTTGGATCATTTGGCCTTTTTAAGTTTATTAACATATGCAGCAAAAGACTTCATATCAGAGTTTATGTTAATATTCTTACTATCAGTATTTACACAAGCAGAAATAGTTTTTTCTTTATTTAAAGAGGAGTTCAGTTTATAATAATCATAATATAATTTGTGATACTCTTTACATGTATAAATTGAGTGCCACACACTAACACAGTTTAAACATGTCTTTCTAGGTGCATTGGGAGCAGTTACACAATTACCATTCTTGTTCACACCTACTTTACCATTTCTGTTTTTCCTAGGCTTTTTCTCCTTGTCTTTGATGTGTACTTCCTTCAGCTTTTGCTTAAGCTATTTTTGAGTCATTAAACCAATATTTACTGATCTTCTGTGAACCTGTTCACTCTTATCAGTATTTAAGTTTTATTTAGGTGTTGAGGTTGAACCTACCTCATAAACTGACTTAACAGCATCAACACTTGAATTAACCTTAATGGGCTACAACTGAACCTTATTCAGTTTAACCTTAGTATCAGTATTTACTGGTTTAGTTTTCTCAGTTTCTTTTCCAATTTTCTTATTAGAATTAGATCTATTTGCATATCCTAATCCTGATCCCCAACAAACATTCTCTAAAATTTTCTGAGTTGTTTTTCCTGAGTTAGTCCAAATCTTAATAACTTCTATTTGTTTAGCTAACTCCTTTTCTAGATAAGCATGCTTTTTTTCTAACAGTTTTTCTTTAACATAAACAACCTTATTTCTTTCTTTTTGAATTTCTAGCACGGAATGCAACTCAATTTCTAGGTGAGCATTCCTTTCCTTTAACTAAGAGTTTTCACTCTTAATTCTATTATTCTCTAATGTTTGACCCCTATAACTAACATGCAGAGATTTAAGAAACAATCTTAATTCATAGATATCATCAGTATCAAAAGCAAGGGTGGGTTGAGTTACCTTGAATTCAACATTCTCAGCCTCAATTTCAGCATTTTCCATGAGAGCATAGTTAACACCATCATCCAAATCTGATGAATCATCCCAGTTTTTCTTCTTTGTGACCAAGGCTTGTTTTATTCTCAGCTTTTGGTTTTCTGCAGTGAGCTGCAAAGTGTCGAATTCCATCACAGTTATAGCATCTTTTCTTTGACTTATCAAAATTTCTACACTTTGACTCCCTTCAATCAGTATTTCTTCTTTCATTCCTCTTATCAGAGTTTGAGGAATTGGAACCCTTTCTGGAAAACCTTTTCCCTTTGTTGAAGTTCTTGTAGACCATCTTTTTGAAGCTTTTAACCAATAGAGCAACCATTTTTTCCATGTCTTCATTGTTGTCATGATCACTATCAGTATCTGATTCATTATCAGTATTTGAGTCATCATCAGAGTTTGATGACTCAGTATCAGACTTTGCAATCATATCTTTTCCTTTGGAGTAACCTTTTTCCAAGCTTTCTCCTTTGGCTTCTCTTCAACTCTAAGTGCCATTGGTCTAGTCTTTGATCCTTTTCTCTTGCTTCTTTGCTCCATCTCTAGTTCATGAGTCTTCAATATGCCATAGATCTCATCTAGGGTTGTTTCATCAAGTTCATAATTATCCCTTATTGATGTGACCTTAAAGTCCCACTTTTCAGGGAGTGCAAGTAGAAACTTTAAGTTTGAGTCCTCTAAATCATATTTCTTATTAACAAGAGATAAGTCATTCAACAACTTTTGAAATCTATCATAGATCTCAGTTAAGGACTCATTGTCTCTTGAATCAAAGTGCTCATATTCCTGAGTAAGTATTGTCCTCCTGTTTTTTATATAGCAGTAGTACCTTGACACTCTACTTCTAAAGCATACCAAATTTCCTTTATTGTTTTATATCCAATAACCCTATTGGACATAACACTATCAAGAATGTTGTGAAGAATATATCTTATTTTTGCATCTTTCATAATAGATGAAAGAGGAGAATAGTCCTTATTGACTTTATCAATCATCTATTCATCTTGTCCAGCAATAGCCAGTTTCATTGGCATGTGTGGACCATCATAAATTCTGCTCAAATATTCAGGATCTGTTGCTTCCAGACACATAGCCATATTAACCTTCCAGATTGGATATTCTTGTATCTTTAGTATTGGAACCTTTATAGCTTCATACCTACTCATATTACTACTAATATGTCCTATGGTTGGGGTGGTGGTGGTGGATTCTGTGGAGCTTCTTTGTCTGCCATTAAAGATTAATTTTTAGATCTTATTTTTTTTCCTGGCTCGAGACACATTATACTAACCAAATATAAATTAAACTTTTTGTATATGAAAAGAATGCTCTGATACCAATTGTAAGGTACGTAATCAACTATAGAGGGGGGGTGAATACAATTTATGCAAATAATTCGATAAAGCTTTAACAGAATCAACAGATTTTATATTAATATGATAAAAACTGTTACACAAGTACTCTCTCAAAAGATGAACAACTATCCTTGAGAGCTTCTAGGTTATCTAAAAGATATTATAATTCATTAACGCAACTCATAAAGAGTAAACCTAATCCGTGCTTATATAGTGCATAGTTACACAATTAATAAGGAATCCCATTCTATTACAATAAGAAAACCTAGTATATATCCATGTATAATTGCTTCTGATATAAAGTCCTTCACCGTTTTGAATTTTACAATCCTTTTCCTTCTCAAATATCTACTAAAGTGACTAAGTTCTGATGACATCAAATGCTGATCATCAAGTACTGATAGACAAGTACTGATGACACCACCTTCAGTAAGTACTAATATTAGGTCCTGATAGTTTATATCCTTATATCATCAATTATATCTAATAATTTATAAAATAGAGTTTTATTAATTGTACCTCTTTTGGAACCACTTTCCAACAAAAATTGAGCAAGTGTTCTATACCATGCCCTTGGAGCTTGCTTTAATCCATAGAGTACCTTATCCAGCTTATAGACATGCTCATGATACTTTGGATCAATAAACCCTGGAGGGTGTTCAACATAAACTTCCTCTTCAAGTTCACCATGTAAAAATGCACTATTTACATCCATTTGGAACACTTTGAGTTTTATGTGAGCAGCATAGGCTAGAAAATTCTGATTACTTCAAGCTTTGCAACTGGAGAAAAAGTCTCATCATAGTCAATGCCTTCTTGTTGTGAATAACCCTTTGCAACCAGTCTTGCTTTTTTACTTATAATAATGCCCTCACTATCAGTCTTGTTTCTGAACACCCACTTTGTACCAACTATTGATCTATTCTTTGGCCTTGATATTAATGTCCAGACTTTGTTCCTTTCAAATTCATTCAATTCCTCTTACATTGCTGTGATCCAATCATCATCTTGCAGAGCTTCTTCCACATTCTTGGGCTCGGTTTGAGATAGAAAAGAATGGTAAAGACATTTATTTTGAGTGGATTTTCTGGTCTTTACACCATTATCAGGATTTCTAATAATTAAGTTAGGTGTGTGTGACTTAGTCCATTTTCTTGCAGAAGGAAGTTGACTTCTTGAAGTAGAACGTCCCCCTTGATCCATGAAGTGTCTAGTTTCATTTTGCCTTGTACCACCATAATTCCCTGAATTCCCCTTAAATTACTATTTCCAGTACTATCAATATTTGCTTCATCAGTATTTGAGGAATCAGAGCCTGAGGAGTATATACTGAAGTTCGTTGATTTGAATTACTTGATGTGAATCATGTTGCTCCCCCTCAACATGTGCTTCAATATTTTCAGAGTTGCCACTGACATGTGGCTCATCAGAGTTTATAGTGACATCAGGATTTGCAGTATCAGAATTTGTCGGATTATCAAGATTTAACTGTTCAGAATATGGTACTTCATTTTCAAATCTCAACTCTTCATGGTCATTTAAATCTTCTAGACATGTAATCTTCTTTTCATCAAAAGATACATGAATAGATTCCATGACCACCCTTGTTCTCAAATTATAAACTTTGAAAGCTTTTGTTGACAATGGATATTCAACAAAAATGCCTTCATCAGCTTTTAGATCAAATTTAGTAAGATGTTGAAGATGAGTTTTAAGAACAAAACATTTGCAACCAAATATATGAAAGTATTTCAAATTTGGCTTCTTCCCTTTCACCATCTCAAATGGTATTTTGCCATGCTTGTTTATCAATGTCGCATTTTGTGTAAAGCATGTAGTTTGCACAGCCTCTACCCAGAAGTAGGTTGGCAATTTTGCTTCATCAAGTATGGTCCTTGCAGTTTCTATGAGAATTCTATTCTTTATTTCAACAACTCTATTTTGTTGTGGAGTTCCAGAGGCAGATAATTCTTGTTTGATCCCCTTGTATTTGCAGAATTCTTCCATAGTGTTGGTCTTGAATTCAGTTCCATTACCACTTCTAATAATCTTTACTTTGTGATTTGATCCTTTTTTCAGTTCTCTTACAGGATCAAGAAGAATGGATGGTATCTCATCCTTGGTGTGCAGAAAATACACCAATGTGTAGCTTGTATTTCATCAACAATAACAAGTGCATACCTCTTCTTTGTAATAGACATTACATTGACTAGACCAAAGAGATCAATATGTAGAAAGTGATATGGTTCAAGAACTAAGGATTTAGCTTTACTCTTGAAAGATGATTTCCTTAAATTGGCTTTCTGGCATGAATCACATAAGCCATCAGGAGAATACTATATTGGGCAATCCTCTCACAAGATCTTTCTTTAGAAGTTCAATGATGTTGTTAAAATTAAGATGAGAAAGTCTTTTATGCCAGTTCCAGCTGTCTTTCACAAATGCTCTACTAAGTAGACATATTTCAGAATTATCAGTATTTATGGAGCCCTTGATTCATATAAGTTATAATGTTTGTAACCAGTCATTGCAACCTTGCCATATGATTTAGTAAAAATATCATAATGTTCTTCATAAAAAGTCACATGGTAACTTTTGTCACATATTTGACTCATACAAATCAAATTATGCTTGAGTCCTGCAACTAGAGCTATATTTTCAATGATGAGATTTCCAAGCTTGATCTTTCCATATCCCAAAGTATTTCCTAAGTTTCCATCTCCATAAGAAACATTTGAGCCAACCTCCTCCTTAAACTCTGATAGCAGGGATTTATTTCCAGTCACATGTCCTGAACATCCAATGTCCAAGACTAAAGAATTTTTCCTATTACCCTGCAATCAGATTTAACAATTAATTAGTTTTCATTAAGGACCCATATATTTAACCTCGATTAAGTAATAATCAATAAAGTAATAACCTTGCTAAAATAATATTTTTCTCCGGTTCCAACATAATAGACACAATGTATCTTTACTCCCGATAAAGTAATAAACTCTCTAAAGTATATTTTTTCTTAGTCCAAACCCTATTACTTTAAAGAGGTCTAACTGTACTTGCTTGGATCCTTTGGCCTTTTTAAGTTTGTTAACATTTACAACATAAGACTTTAAATTAGAGTTTTTACCAACATTCTTAATATCAGAGTTTACACATGCAGAAATAACTTTTGATTCATTTAAAGAAGGTTTTATTTCATAATAATCATAGTACACACTGTGATACTCTTTACATATATAAATTGAATGCCAAACACTACTATAGTGAAAGCATGGATTCTGTGGTTTATATTTAACTGTTCTATTCCTAAGCTCTGACTTAGAATAACTAGTATTTATCCCCTTATTCTACCTGCAAGCAACGACAAGATAAGTAGCATTACCACAGTTAAAATAAACCTTTCTAGGTGTATTGGGAATGGGTTTATATTTGTTCTCCTTATTAACACCTGTAATGACTCGTATATTTTCATATTATTTAAATATGTGCTTATGGAATTATTAAATAAATAAATATGTGTATAGTTTCTGTCAGCTATGTGTTGTTTTATTATTATTTATGTAGGATGTATGGTGTACAGGGTTGTTCGCGTAATTAAGTATTGAGTTATATTGATTTGTTTTCACTTTTAAAAGTGAATTTAATGTAAATTTTTTTGCATAAATAGTTGGAATGTCTCTAAATTTTTTTTTTGTAATTTTATAATTATAATAATTGTTTTTGGGATTTTATAAAATTTAGAAATCAATATTTCATCAATTATTGAGCCCTATATGATTTTATGATTTCATTTATTTGTAAAATCCGTATTTAATTCCATAATTCTTCAAAAACTATGAAATTCATATTTATTTAAGTTTGGAATATTTCGAGAATTTTAAAATTATTTTGGAAATTTTTGGGATTTATTTTACCCGCGTATTATTTTGTTTAATTGTTAAAAGAGAGTATAAATTATATTTCAGAAATTGTTTTAAAATCATGAAAATTACGTTTTTACTTCGGGATATTTCTAACATTTTAAGATTATTTAGATAATTTTTTCGAGACTATTTTTGTGCCACTTGGTTCGTTAAATGCGAGTGCGGTAAAAAAATCGAGCTTGTAATTACAGGAGTGGACACATGGCACAACTTCATTTATGCTCCAGATTCGTGGCTATTTTTCATTGGTTGCTGCAGAAAAACAAAACAAAACAATATATAAAGAAAAACAAACAGAATGAAACCCCTAGTTCTTCTCTGCCCTGTTCTTTTCTTCACAAAAATCACACAGTTCCTCTCCCGTTGTTTTATCTCTTCAAGTCTCTCTCAACTCCGTGTCTCTCTCTCTTTTATTCTCCCTTCCTGTCTCCCCTGTTCTTTGGCTTTTTTCCGTTGTTGCTCCAATTTTTCCGGCGATTTCGCCGCCGTGTTCTCCCCCTTGCTGTTTCTGTTCCGGTGGACTTGCTTGCGTGGGTGCGTAAGTGTGTGTGCTAAGTGTGCATGAGTGTGTGTGTTAAGTGCACGCGTGTGTGTATTCCAGTGTGTGGTTGCTGCAGATTGTTTCCGCCTCTCACCGGTTTCCGGCGAGATGGTGGTGGCTTCAGGGGTGTGTACACGCGGCGCGTGTATGCGCACCTGTGATTTGGAAAGGCTGTTGTCCCCATATCTTTGTTGTGCTGTTTTGATTTAGCACTCGGTTTCAGTTCGAATTATTTGTGTTATATTCGTATACAATTCAAATGATTTTTGTGATTTAACAAATTGTGCGAATGATTTAATTATTCGGATTTACGGCTATGGCAAAATTTCGACAGGAAACCCCATACGGGTACCGTTGAAGTTATACCGCCATTAGCGATGAACTCGTTGAGCTGATGGATAAATGGCAATGATGAATCTTGAGCCTAATAATAATAATAATAATAATTTATAAAAAAAATTACAATATTCGAAACAAAAAGTAATAGTAAATATTTAGGTTCAAGATTGTTGGGTGATGTGATTGGTTGGGACTAGAAATGTGTTGATCGTTTGATTGCGTTATTGGTTGGATTGTGGTTGTTAATTGATTGGGTTGACGTTGAATTGTTCGACGGGTAGGCCGATAAACAGAGGAGGTGATGCCCGAATTTTTGGAAAAATTAAATTCGAAAATATGGGAGCATATCCTATGATTATCGGATCAACTAATCGAGTGTATATGATTGTATAATTATAAGTATTGTACGAAACACATTTGCGTATCGGGATAAAGCATTCTATAACATAATTGACAACCCTACCTTACGAAATGTCGGGTATGTGTATCTTTTGAAAAAGATTGTGGAATCGAGTTGCGAATGCTTGTACCCATAATTGTTATATGTAATATGGTAATATGTATATTTACGAGTCGGGATTTGATATCGAATGGGTAGGTTGTTAGTGAGGATATGTCAAGCATACCTGGTCGTCTAACGTAGGGTATTTCGACTCTGTAGGTTCTAGTCGTGGGACTCAGGAATTGAAGTCAAACTAAAGATAACCTAGGGATCAGTCGTCAAGCGCTGTGAGGTTCCAAGCGAAGGATCTGAGCATGGAAGTCCGATCTATGATAGTCTGATAGTAAGGCGATAATGCCGAGTGTCCAATCAGTCCAAGGTCAATCAGAGATATTCATAACCTCTGCAAGGCAAGTACCCCTGACCATTATTTTATGGTTCAGGATGTATGAATAGCTAAATGTTTTATACTAGTAATGGAACAGAAACATTTTAAGTTACGTATCCCCTGTAGTTATAAATCACTGTTTTCAAACCTGTTTTTGGGAAATGTAACTTCGAAAGGTACCTATCTCGAATGAAATGATTTGTGAACTGGATTTTTATATGTGTGTTGGTAAAACGAATGGTTTTGAAAATGAGATAGGTACAAGTGTTTTGAAAATTGGATAAAACGATCAAATATGGGATACATAGGGGCCAGAGTAGGACTATTGAGGTGGTGTAAGAGGCTAATTCGGTTGCACGCACCATATAACCGATTAGTCCAGCAGGTCAAAGACCTAGCTAGTCTCTGAGTTCCGGAACAGGTAAATGGGATGGCAGTTAGAGCCGTCTGATGTTGATAGCCTGATCAGCTATCTTCACATATCCGTTACATATCTGATTTGGATTTGTGATTCCTGTAAGGATATAAGTAGTTGATACAGTGGTTTTATAAATGTAAATGGCATGCTAAAATTGAACTATGGCAGCACACGACTTTTGATTTTGTTTTTACAGAGCATGCTAGTTTTGATATCCAGTTAATATATGTTTTACATGTTTCTAACAAGTTATGAATTTTGTTCCTATAACTGCTTTACTTTAAATTGTTTTTACTTGGTATTCATATAGTGGTACTGCTGAGCAATTGATTTCTCACCCTTGCAGAATATTTTATATATGTATTGCAGATGCCTAGGGGATTCTTCCATGATAGGCAAGGCAGAGTTCCAGTTTCTTTCGCGTCAGGCTCCTTTGAGGTAGTTGTGTTGGACCAAAGATGGTCTGTTGAGTTGTTGTATTAAGATAGTATTATTCAGATAATTGTTATAGGTTGGTTTTGTATTAAATATAACCTAAGTCATACGTAAACCTGGAAAAGGTCTTAGTAAAGGGGTCGTAGTTATATTATTAATGATTTGAATTATATTGTGATTAGTGACGTCAACTCCTGACCCCGGGGTTGAGGCCGACATAGTTGGTATCAGAGCTACAGGTTTGACTCCCTGATTTAGGCTAAGAGTAAAGTCAAAAGAGTGCAAAAAGGTTCATGTGTAGATGTGAGTCAGCAACTCAATTAGAGGAGCGGGTCTATGAGTTTAGTCAAGGGTTTCGGAGACGTAACTCTGACGTCTATTGAGGATTGGCTGGAACTGCCCTAACTTAGAATACGTTTCCTTCGTATATGTATTATTAGTAATGTTCGATAGAGATTTCTAATGTCCCTTTCGAGAATTCGAGTCTGATTGAGAGAATTCAGCTTCTAAGCAGACCTTTGATGTGTCAGCTGAAGATACACCAACGTTATTTCTAAATATCAGATTTTCTATATAAAGGGCTGTTATTGGACCGATCGTGTGACCTTGGTGAGTTTAGATAATATGATAATAGTCAGTGGCTGCTATGATGGCCAAGTTTTATAGTAAATGTGGATCAGAACGGGAGGTGGTATCTTTGAACCCTTATACTTCTTTCTTGAAACGTACTTTGTTTCCAGAGTCATTGTTTCTTATCCTATAACTTGCTTACTTTTCCTGTGAGAAAGCTGAGAACTCGGAGTAAGCCACCTAGGGTTCTGTTGGTTCAATTATAAATTAGATTTTCTCCCTCTTTATTTCTAAATCTCTATTTAAACATTATTTCTTTTCTCGAAGATTTTACCGGTTGATTGGGGCAAACAATGCATATGAGTTGACCATTTTTCTATGTGACAAAAGGGTCTGGTGGGACCCCACCGAAGTATGTGTTGTAAGCTATGCGGTACTAAGACTGGCCATCTTATGTACTTGTATGGTTGCTCTCAGTCATACCTATATCTTCTTCTCCTATCCTCCTTGTATCAATAATTCCTTGACTTTGAAATTTCATTTGAAGTCCCGAGGTAATGAATTGTCAGTAGCTTTTGTAATTAGACAGTCCTGGTTATTAAAAGTAAACAAGAGTTGACTGTCTAGAGGAATAGAAGTTTTGTATCGGGTTGCAACTTTAGAAAAGTTAACTTATTAGAAGATGGGTCAATTGTAAAAGATAAGAAATCTCCTTGGGAAGGATGGTTGATTTAAACTCGGACTATTGCGTTAGCCACGTATGTGACTTTTAAGTTTAACTCGACTTACCAGTTTATCCTTTTTGGATGGTGCCTAGTATAGCCCGTCTAGCTTTGCGGTATAAGAAATTTGTTAATGTTGTATTTTTAATGGTGCTGGAAGGTTTCTCGGTTGTTGTTATATTGAGAAGGCATGTTATAATGTTTAGTACCTTTACATCCCAGTTTTCTGCACTGTTGTTGATTCTGCTACTGTTATTATTGCTATTGTTGCTAGTGTTGCTAATCTAGATATCTTTTATAAATGGATCCTAAGAATAAAGACATGGGTGCTTTGATTGGGCAGCATTTTCCTGAGACAAGTGCACCATTTGAACGGTGATATTTTTGTTATACATCCCCGTTAAGTTTTTGAATAAATTTCTTGTTATATTTCAGGAAAATGCCACCCAAGAAAGCTACCCAGTCTAAAGAAAATAGTAGTAGTTTGGCGGAGGGTCCAGTTATAAATGAAATTCTAGACTTGTTGCGTCAGCAACAACAACAACAGTTGCAGTTAATCCAACAGATTCAACAGCAACAACATCAACAAGGAGAGTGAAACCAAACTACCAGTTTTAAATCCTTTTAGTATGCTAAGCCCCCAGAGTTCAAAGGTGAAGTGGATCCTGTTATTTCCAGAAATTGGTTGAAGGAAATGGAAAAGGTATTTACCCTCATGCAAGTAAGTGATGATCTTAAGACCGATCATGCGAGTTACTTTCTTAAGAATGAAGCAAATTATTGCTGGAAATCCACTCGAGCGTTGGAAGGAGAAGGCCCTGTATCTTGGATAAGATTTACGAAATTATTCTTAGAGAAGTATTTCCCGATGGTTTAAGGAATCAGTTGGAAGTCGAGTTCCTAGAACTGAAACAAGGTGAAAGAAGTGTGTTGGAGTATGAGGCCAAGTTTATAGAATTGGCCCGATTAGTTCCTGAGTATATAGGTACGGAGATTCAGGAAGAAAGGAGGTTTCAACAAGGATTGAAACCAAAGATTCGCAGAGGAGTTGTGGCATTGCAACTCAAGACCTACTCCTCTATGGTTCAGGCTGCCCTGGTAATGGAAACTGACCAGAAGTTGGCTGTTAAGGAAGAAAGTGATAAGAAAAGGAAGTCGGAAGGTGTTATGGGCAAGGCAGACCAAGGAGAATCTAGTCAAGAATTTGAGAATCGGTTTGGCCGAAGCAGGAGTAAGGGATTCCGGAGACACGGTTTATTTCAGGCTAGGTCTAGTGCTACTTCAGTTGCTTCCACTCCAGCCCAGTCAGTCAAGTCAGCAGTGGATTGCAAGTCCTGTGACAGGAGACACAGTGGTTCATGTAAAAAGAATGTACAATATTTCAAGTGTGGACATAAGGGTCATTATGCTTCGGAATGTAATCCAGAAAATTCAGGAGTTACGTGTTACAATTGTGGAAAAGTGGGGAATATTGCAAGGAGTTGTAGAATGGTTACTTAGGATACTACATTCCAAGGGCCAACATCTAGCACAGCTAGAGGCATAACCTTTAAAAGGACCAAAAGATCGAGCATTTAGAAGTTGGACGTAGTTGCAGTTGATCTGACACCCCTCGAGCTAGGAAGAATTTGATGTCATTTTAGGATCGGCTTGGTTGTCCTGTAGTTGGCAAGAAGTGGTTTTAGAAGAAGCGGAGTGTAAAGTGTACGTAAGCCAATATTAAGGTAAGTTTCTGGATGCGGAAGCAATATAAGAAGTTCTTCCAATTATACGAGAAAAGAAGTAATAAGCTAAGAATATAAGGTAGACCCACCATGAGTAAAGATGCAAAGAAGAAAATACTTAAGCTGGAAGAAGTTTGAGTAATAAATAAATGCCCTGGAGTCTCTGGAGGCCGGTGGAACGAAATAGTTAGTTCGATGATTGTAAAAGTTATTTCAAAATAAAGTAAGTATACTAGATATAGTCCTCTGGGATGCACCAGTGATGTTGTTGGAAAAGAAAGAGAAAATTTTGAGAGTATATACTGATTATCAGGAGTTTAACAAGACGCTGAATAGGAATAAGTAACCCCCTATTAAGAATTGAATACTTATGCAACCTAATTCAAAGAGTGTGTTATTTCTCAGGAATTGAGGTAAGATTCAACCTGATATCATATCAGGGATTACGATTAAGATAAGTTATGAGCATTGTAAGTTCTGGTGATAGTATGTGGAGTCACAAGTGTACTAGTTGTCTATAAGGATTTAAGGGACGTAGTGTGTAAGAAGTACTTGGATAAGTAAATTTTATTTATTGATAACATCCTCAACTATTCAAAGAGTATGAAATTCTATATAGAACGCCCAAGGATTTCCCTACGAAGATTAGAAAGGAAGCAATTTTACGCTAAGTTTTCAAGTATGAATTGTTGTTGAAAATAACAAAAGATTTTGAGTATTTTACTAACAACCATCTAAGCAAATCCAGTGTAGTAGCTTATGCCTCATGTAGAGAAAAAAGGATTAAATGTTGTTAAGATTGCTAAGGAATTGGTAAAGGAATTGGAAATTGTGGGAGTTGAAGTTGAATATCTGAAGGTGATAAGAAGTGAGTATATGAGATTATTTTCCAGCCTTTATTGATGGAAAGGAGTAGAAAGTGTTCGAATGTTCGGAAACTAAGCTGAAAATGAGCACCGCCTATCATCCGTAGATGAAGGGTCAAAGTGAAAAGACGACTCAGACAATATAAGATATGTTGAGAGTATATATTCTGGATCTAAAAAGGAAACTGAGGTAATCACCTACCATTGATTGAGCTTTTCTATACTAATAGTTATCATGCTAATAGAACATGCTACTTTGCGAAGCCCTGTGTGGACATAAGTGTAGGTCCCCACACTAGTGAGAGAAAGTGAGAGAAAATAAGATGTCAAGTCTTAAGTTAATTCAGCCCACCAAGGACGTAGTGATGTTGATTTGGAAAAGAATTGAAGCAGCTCGGGATAGACGAAGAAAAAAGCCGGATTTGCATCGAAAGAGATGGATATAGAATAGGATCATTGGTATTGACAAAAGTTTCACCTTGAAAGAGATTGGTTAACTTTGAATAGAAGGGCCAAGTAGAATCCTAAATATATTGTACCCATTTGAGGTATCGAGGAAAATAGATAGAGTCCCTCATGAATTAGTATTGTAGCCGCAGTTGCAGAAAATTTATAGTGTATTTTACGTGTCCATGTTAAGGCGATATGTTTCCGATTCTAATCAAGTCGTTGATTATGAGCCAGTGAGTTCTTACCTAAATTTGTTCTACGTAGAGTGATCGATCCAAATTCTTGATCGATAAGGGTGAGTCCTTAGGAATGAATTTATATCTATAGTAAGTATGTTTGAATAATCCTCGAGTAGAAGAGTCTACCTAGAAGTTAGAGTCAGATATGTTTGACAAATATCCTCACTTGTTTAGTTATATTAGATTCTGAGGACAGAATCTTTTTATGGGGGAAAGGATGTAACGACTCGTATATTTTCATATTATTTAAATGTGTGCTTATGGAATTATTAAATAAATAAAATATGTGTATAGTTTCTGTCAGCTATGTGTTGTTTTATTATTATCTATGTAGGATGTATGGTGTACAGGGTTGTTCGCGTAATTAAGTATTGAGTTATATTGATTTATTTTCACTTTTAAAAGTGATTTTAATGCAAATATATTTGCATAAATAGTTGAAATGTCTCTAAAATTGTTTTTGTGATTTTATAATTACAATAATTATTTTTGAAATTTTATAAAATTTAGAAATCAATATTTCATCAATTATTGAGCCCTATATGATTTTATGATTTCATTTATTTGTAAAATCCGTATTTAATTCCATAATTCTTCAAAAACTATGAAATTCATATTTATTTAAGTTTGGAATATTTCGAGAATTTTAAAATTATTTTGGAAATTTTTGGGATTTATTTTACCCGCGCATTGTTTCGTTTAATTGTTAAAAGCGAGTATAAATTATATTTCAGAAATTGTTTTAAAATCATGAAAATTACGTTTTTACTTACTTCGGGATATTTCTAACATTTTAAGATTATATTGATAATTTTTCAGAGACTATTTTTGTGCCACTTGGTTCGTTAAATGCGAGTGTGGAACAAAAATCGAGCTTGTAATTATAGGAGTGGACACGTGGCACAACTTCAATTATGCTCTAGATTCGTGGCTATTTTTCATTGGTTGCTGCAGAAAAACAAAAAAAACAATATATAAAAAAAAGAAAGAGAATGAAACCACTGGTTCTTCTTCGCCCTGTTCTTTTCTTCACAAAAATCACATAGTTCCTCTCCCGTTGTTTTATCTCTTCCAGTCTGTCTCAACTCCGTGTCTCTCTCTCTCTCTCTTATTCTCCCTTCCCATCTCCCCTGTTCTTCGGCGTTTTGCCGTTGTTGCTCTAATTTTTCCGGCGATTTCGCTGCCGTGTTCTCCCCTTACTGTTTCGGTTCCGGTGGACTTGGTTGCGTGGGTGCGCAAGTGTGTCTGCTAAGTGTGCGTGAGTGTGTGTGTTATGTGCGCATGTGTATGTATTCCAGTGTGTGGTTGCTGCGGATTGTTTCCGCCTCTCGCCGGATTCCAGCGAGATGGTGGTGGCTTTAGGGGTGTGTATACGCGGCGCGTGTATGCGCACCTATGATTTGGCAAGGCTGTTGTCCCCGTATCTTTGTTATGCTGTGTTGATTTAGTACTTGGTTTCAGTTCGAATTATTTGTGGTTATATTCGTATACAATTCAAATGATTTATGTGATTTAACGAATTGTGCGAATGATTTAATTATTCAGATTTACAGCTATGGTGAAATTTCGACAGGAAACCCGTACGGGTACCGTTGAAGTTATGCCGTCGTCAGCGATGAACTCGTTGAGCTGACGGATAAATGGCAATCATGAATCTTGAGCCTAATAATAATAATAATAATTTATAAATTTTATTTTTAGAATATTCGAAACAAAAGTAATAGTAAATAATTAGGTTCAAGATTGTTGGGTGATGTGTTTGGTTGGGACTAGAATTTTGTTGATCATTTTATTGCGTTGTTGGTTGGATTGTGGTTGTTAATTGATTAGGTTGACGTCGAATTGTTCGACGGGTAGGCTGATAAAAATAGGAGGTGTTGCCCGAATTTTTGGGAAAATTAAATTCAAAAATATGGGAGCATATCCTATGATTATCGGAACTACTAATCAAGTGTATATGATTGTATAATTATAAGTATTGTACGAAACGCATTTGCGCATCAGGATAAAGCATTCTATAACATAATTTACAACCCTACCTTACGAAATGTCGGGTACGTGTATCTTTTGAAAAAGATTATGGAATCGAGTTGCGAATGCTTGTACCCATAATTGTTATATGTATTATGGTAATATATATATTTACGAGTCGAGATTTGATATCGAATGGGTAGGTTGTTAGCGAGGATATGTCAAGCATACCTGGTCATCTAATATAGGGTATTTCGACTCTTTAGGTTCTAGTCGTGGGACTCAGGAATTGAAGTCAAATTAAAGATAACCTAGGGATCAGTCGTCAAGTGCGGCGAGGTTCCAACGAAGGACCCGAGCGTGGAAGTCCGATCCAGGATAGTCTGATAGTAAGGCGATAAAGCCGAGTGTCCAAGTCAGTCCAAGGTCAATCAGAGATAGTCATAAGCTCTGCAAGGCAAGTACCCCTGACCATTCTTTTATGGTTCAGTACATATGAATAGCTAAATATTTTATTCTCGTAATGGAACAGAAACATTTTAAGTTACGTATCCCCTATAGTTATAAATCACTATTTTCAAACCTGTTTTGGGGAAAAGTAATTCGAAAGGTACCTATCTCGAATGAAATGATTTACGAACTGGATTTTTATATGTGTGTTGGTAAAACGAATGGTTTTGAAAATGATATAGGTACAAGTGTTTTGAAAACTGGATAAAACGATCAGATATGGGATACATAGGGGCCAAAGTAGGCCTATTGATGTGAAGTAAGAGGCTAATTTGGTTGTGCGCACCATATAACCGATTAGTCCAGCAGGTCAGAGACCTAGCTAGTCTCTGAGTTCCGGAACAGGTAAATGGGTTGGCAGTTAGAGCCGTCTGGTGTTGATAGCCTGATCAGCTGTCTTCACATATCCGTTATGTATCTGATTTGGATTTGGGATTCTCGTAAAGATATATGTAGTTGATACATTGGTTTTATAAATATGAATGGCATGCTAAAATTGAACTCTGGTATTTATGCACATCACGCGACTGTTGATTTTGTTTTTACAGAGCATGCTAGTTTTGATATCCAGTTAATACCTGTTTTACATGTTTCTAACAAGTTATGAATTTTGTTCCTATAATTGTTTTACTTTAAATCGTTTTTACTTGGTATTCATATAGTGGTATTGTTGAGCAATTGATTGCTCACTCTTGCGGAATATTTTATATATGTATTGCAGATGCCTAGGGGATTCTTCCGTGATAGGCAAGGCAGAGTTCCAGTTTCTTTCGCGTCAGGCTCCTCTGAGGTAGTTGTGTTGGACCAAAGATGGTCTGTTGAGTTGCTGTATTAAGATAGTATTGTTCAGATTATTGTTATAGGTTGGTTTTGTATTAAATGTAACCTAAGTCATACTTAAACCTGGAAATGGTCTTGGTAAAGGGGTCGTAGTTATATTATTAATGATTTAAATTATATTATGATTAGTGACGTCAACTCTTGACCCCGGGGTTGAGGCCGTCACAACATCTTTTTTTTTCCATTTTTATTCTTTCTAGGCTATTTTTCCTTGTTTTTCATTTTAACTTCTTTCAGCTTTTGATTAAGCTGTTTCCGAGTCATTAAACTAAAAATTTGACTTAAATGCTGATGTTGACCCTTTTTCATTAACTGACTTAACAACATCAACACTTTAGTTAAACTTAATAGGTCTTAACTGAGATTTATTCATTTTTACCTTCTCATCAATATTTACTAGTTTAACTTTCTCAGTTTCCCTTTTATTACACTTATCAGAATTAGATTTATCAGCATATCCTAATCTGGATCCCCAACAACCATTTTCTATTAAACCCTGAGTTGTTTTTCCTGAACTAGTCAAAAGATTAATAACTTCCTTTTTTCAGTTAGTTCCTTTTCTAGATAAGAATGCTTTTCTAACAGTTTTTCTTTAACATACCAAGCATCATCTCTTTCCTTTTGAGTTTCTAGCATGAAAATTAACTCAAATTCTAGGTGATAATTCCTTTTCTTAAGATCAGAATTATCAATTTTAATCCTAGTATTCTCAAGTGCTTGATTCCTATAACTAACATGCAAAGATTTTAGAAATAGCCTTAGTTCATAAATATCATCAGTATCAAAAGAAAGTATGGTTTGAGGTACCTTTAACTCAGCAGTGTCAGCTACAATATCAATATTTTCCATAAGAGCATAGTTAACACCATCATCTGATTCTGATGTATCATCCCAGTTCTTCCTCGTGGTCATCAAGGCTTGTTTCTTCTAGCCCCTGGCTTCCTGCAGTCAGTTGTTAAGTAACCTACACAATCACAGTTGTAGCACTTTTCCTTTGACTTTTCATATTTCCCAGACTTTGACTCTTTCTCATTAGAGTTTCTTCTGTAATTCCTCTTATCAGTTTTTGAGGAACTAGAGCTCTTTCTGGAAAACCTTTTTCCCTTCTTGAAGTCCTTATAGACCATCCTTTTGAAGCTTTTAACCAAAAGAACAATTATTTGTGCAGTAACTTTATTGTTATCATGATCACCTTCAATGTCTGATTCATTTTTAGAGTTTGAGTCATCATTAGAGTTTGAAGACTCAGTATCAGACTTTGTAATCAAAACCTTGCCTTTGAAGTTTCTTTTTCTCCTAGCTTTCTCCATTGATTTTTCTTCAACCTTAAGTTCAACTTGTCTTGCTTTTGGTCCTTTTCTCTTGCTTCTTTGCTCCATCTCCAGTTCATGAGTCTTCAGGATGCCAGAGATCTCATCTAGAGATGAATCATCAAGGTCATAATTGTCCCTTATTGATGTGACCTTCAAGTCCCACTTTTCAGGGAGTGCAAGAAGAAACTTCAAGTTAGAATATTCTAGATCACATTTTTTGTCAACTAGTGACATGTCATTCATCAGCTTTTGAAACCTATCATATAGTTCAGCCAAGGACTCATCAGAATTTGAATAAAATTGCTCATACTCCCGAGTTGGTATTATTCTTCTGTTCTTATTTATAGCAATAGTACCTTGACACTTGACCTCAAAAGTATCTCAAATTTCTTTGGCAGTTTTGCATCTATTGACTCTATTGGACATGACATTATCAAGACTGCTATGCAAAAGATGTCTTACTTTTGAATCTTTCATAATAGATGAAAATTCCTCAAGAGAAAGTCATTCTAATCTTTATCAACCATCTTTTCTTCTTGGACAACAACAACTGCTAGTTTCATTGGCCTGTGAGGACCAATATAAATCCTGTTCAGATATTCAGGATCTGTTGCTTCCGGGCATATGGCCATCTTCACTTTTCAGATTGGATATTCATTTATTTCAGAATTGGAACCTTGATAGCCTCATACCTACTCATGTTGTGGCTGATTGGATTTCTGGCTGGTGAAGGTGGGGGGAACCCGTTGTCCTTCTTTGTCTGCCATCAGTGATTGTTCTATGGATCTTAAACTGTTTGTGTATCAACAACAAGCTTTGATACCAATTGTTAGGCCTTTAATGAACTGTAGAGGGGGGGGGGGGGGGTGAATACAGTTAATCAATCAATTTGAAATAACAGACACAATTCAATCAATAATTTTTATTATTGTTGTATAAAAACTGATTACATTACTTTCTCAAAGGATGAACAATTATTCTTGAGAGCTTCTAGGTTATCTGAGTGATATAACAATTCGTAACACATATAATGTAAACCTAATATGTGCTTATATACTGATAGTTACATAATCAATAAGGCATCCGGTTATAATACAATAAGGAATCCTATAATATATCCATCTATTGATTGCTACAATGAGTAAAGTCCTGCACTGACATATATTATGCAAATATTTCCTTCTTTGATATCTCCTAGTTTCCATCTCGGTAGATACTGATATGAATAAATCCCGATGACAAAAGCTGATCAGCAAACTAATGGTAAATGTTGATGATGTCATCACTATCAAATACTGATGCTGATCAATAAACTCTAATAGTTTAAATATTGATATCATCAATTTCTTCTAACATTGGATGATAAATCAATGGCTTACATGGCATCAAAATTCAGTCATGTTTGATTCAGAAGAAAACCCAACTACAAGTCAAATAATTCAATTGGGATATTTTCATAAAGGAAACTACTTATCAAAATCTAGTTCTAGATGAGGGAACACGTCAAACTGGGTGTATAAAAGCAAAACAAGATGCTTCAAGTGCAATAAATTAGGGCATTTCGCATCTGAATACAGAAAGCCTAAAGCAGCAAGAGGAAAGTATTCCTATGAAAGGAAAGAAACTTACGAAGATATAAAGAGATGGAATGAGAAGCTGAAACAGAAGTTGAATTCATATGTGGTAAAAGAAAAAGGGAAAACATAAATTGCTGAAGGAAAAAGCTGGGATTATACTAATTCAGATGAAATGGAAGAGTACGTAAATATTTCTCTTATGGAAGACTCTGCAGAGGAATCACCACAATCATCTCAGGTTCCAAATCTTACAACTATTGGTATGTCTGAATCTGAATATAAAACTAATGTGCATGAACTTACCTTAGAATTGTATAATGTTCATACAAGCATGCTTGCATATAAACTTCAAAATGATAAACCAGTTCTTAATATTGAGAATCTGACTTTAAGGAATGAGGAACTAGAATTACTTATTGCATCATTAGACGATCTTAAGCAAAAGAATGAGTATTCAGAGAATAAGGTTACGTGCAATACAGAAATAGAGGCCATACTTAGTACACAAATTACTGACCTAGAAAAGAATTTGCAGGCCTTTAAGAATTTAGCTCTGACTCATAAGAAGATAAAAGATAGTCCAAGATATAACTCTAAGATTGCTATAAGACTTGACTATTCTAAGCTAGTCGGTAAGAAACATGTTGGTGCATCAGAGATAAAAGAGTTTATCCCTGAAAAGGTACCATATGTTGTTAAGGATGTAGCATCTCCGTTGTTCACTGAACCTGTTCCAGGACATTCGGATGAAGTAAGTTTGTTAATAAATGAGAAATTTATTATTGAGGATAAGAAGAAGGTAAAGACATCCCCCAAGACCCCTAAGGCTGCAGTTAGAGAAGAGAAATCTAAAAATGACCAACACATCAAGGTGGATAAACAAGGACTGGACACACTTAAGAAATCAAAGACCGTAGATGACCCTAAGGCTGATGAGTATGTTAAGGTTAACTCTAAGATCAGGAACGGAAAATTAGGTGTAAATAAGAAATTTATTGTGCATCTTCTTCATCTGTATCTAGAAAATTGTGTAATAATTTTAATTCTACTGGAAACCTTACGCATGCATGCACTAAGGTTCAAGTAGAATCTGTTGCATTTTTAATATGCCTGATATGCCTAGTTTTCATGAGCCCTGTATCGTAGGTGGTAGAATGCCATGTGCATTTGTTATCATGTCTGCGTTTTTTAAAGCTTTTCATGCAACTTCTAGCACTTGCACTAACACTGAGACAAGAATAAGTAATTAGCACACATAGGAAAAGATTGTAGCACCTCCTAAAGTTGGGAAGGTTACACATATCTCTAAGTCTGACAACAACTCTGTCAAGACTGATAGTGAGAAGGAAACAGTCAAAGTGAAAACTAAGTCTTTTAAGGTTACATCAGATATTGATCCTGTTATAACCCCTAAACCTTCAGGACCCAAACTTGTTTAGGTATCAAAATCTTCTTAATCAATCTGTGTTTACAGGGTAAGGTACGAAAGAAAAAGATCATGTGGATTTCGGACAACGGGTGTTTTAGACACATGACAGGAGAAATATCCCTACTCACATATGTGGTTGAGAAAGCTAGCCCTATAGTTACCTTTGGAGATGAAAAAAAGGATTTACTACGGGATATGGTAATATGGAAATCGGGAATGTCATCATTGAAAACATTTGTTTTGTGGAAGGATTAAAGCATAATCTTCTAAGTATCAGTCAGTTTTGTTATAAGGGATACAACGTTGAATTCAGAAAGGAAAGGTCTATGCTCTCAAAAAGGAAAGATGAGAAGCTTGCTTTATAAGGAGTAAGGAAAGGTAATATTTTCATACACGATTTAAGTTCTACCTGTGATAGGGTAATGAGGTGTTTCTATAGCGAAGCGTTATCAGAACAAAGTTGGCTTTGGCACAAGAAGAACTGATATTTGAATTTTAAGATGATGAACTCACCAGTAAAAAGGGAGTTGGTGAGAGGTCTACCATAGATGGAATTTTATTAAGAAGGACTCTGTGAAGCATGTGAAAAAGGAAAGTCAAAAAAAGCGTCACACAGAAACAAGGAGAAGATAAGTATCACTAAACCTCTTCAGTTGATCCATATGGATTTATTTAGTCCAGTAAATGTATTGTCACTTTTAACAAAAATATATGCTTTAGTGATAGTCGATGACTAATCAAAGTACACATGGGAGTTGTTCTTACAATCATAGGATGAAGCACCATATATGATTGCCGATCACGTAAGAAGATTGAGATAGAAGTGAAAGTACCTGTAAGGAAGATCAGATCAGATAATGGAACAGAATTCAAGAATGCATTTTTGAATCAATTCTGCACTTAGGAAAGGTATTTCAAGACAGTATTCAACACCAAGAACTCCATAACAAAATGGAGTAGTTGGAAGGAAGAATCGCACCTTGGTTGAAGCAATAAGGACTATTTTGAGTGAATCAAGACTTTCAACCTACTTTTGGGTTGAAACAGTCAACACAGCGTGTTACACTCAGAATCGTACCCTGATCAATAAAGATCATTATAAGACTCCTTATGAGATTATGGATGATAAGAGACCAACACTTAAATAATTTCAAATGTTTAATTTGAGCAAAATATTTTATGCCTAAGGAAGGAAATGAACATCTGAGAAAGTTTGATGCTAAAGCAGAAGAAGACATATATCTGGGCTACTCTCTTAAATCTAAAGCATACAGGGTTTATGTGATTGCCGATCAGAATATGATTGGAAGCCTTAATGCAGCATTCAATGACACCAAGCTTGCAAGCCATCAAAGAGAAAAGGATTCTGAATCTCTGGAATTTGAAAATCTTTTAGATGATCCTTTAGAGGAAGACGAACCTGAAGTTGTTCCCGTTATTTATGTTATTAATGGCAACAATAATTCTGGCTCAAGTGTGATAGTGGTGATAATACAGAGCAGACGGAAAGTCCTACTAGAACCACTAATCAATGATTAGATTTTTCAAGTCACGGAGATGTCAACTCAGGGAGATTAAGAAGAGGATTTACTAATGATGATCTATGTAAGATATTTTCCAAGTTAATGCAAAGTATGAAATGATCATGATGGGTGAGTCGAATTAATTTCTTGGAATACAAGTGAGTTAAAGGAAAGATGGTATATTCATTTGTCATTCTAAGTACATTAGAGAACTTTTTCAAGAAGTATAATCTGGAAGATTTATGATATATATTTTCTATGTTAATCAGATCTATTAAGAAGCATATTCATTACCAGGTCACTAGGGGATTCTTCTTTTACATGTTCATAACCCTTGCAATTTAATTCAACTAATTGGTCTTCAATTACTAAAGGTATGTGTCATCATGATTTTTCTTCAAGGCATCATATTTAAGAGAAATTTCAGTAGAAGAATGAGCCATATTTTATGCCTTCTTCTTAAAATCAATTGTATGGTCAACAAAAGGAGATTGCATCTTGATTGACACCATGTGAGTTTACCAATATATCTTGGAAATAATCAGTTGGCATAAAATGGTTTTCCATTCTCCGCTTAAGTACTTTCCAAGAATCAATTCGTGATTTACCTTCTTCTCTCCTCTTCAATTTCATAAGTTCATACCACAAATTTGCATAACCTCTAAGCGTCGATCTAACTACTTTAAATCTCTTGTGATCATCATAATCTTTATAGTCAAAACGCCATTCAACATGTTTCAATCATTCAACAAAAAATTATGGATTCATGCTCCCATCAAAATTTGGAATATCCAAACGCAAGCTATTACCATCATTCTTAGATTTATGAATAATACTTCTTGAATACTCTTCTTTATATTTTGGTTTGGACCATTGTAAGTTTGGTACCTATAGTTTGCATATTTGTACTTTGCACCCATGATATGTTACGGCGCTACTTGTTGCACCCTTCCGTCAGTGTTCCGTTAGATTGTGTCGTTAGTTTAGAAAAAAGAAGGGTTTAATAATAAGCTATATGTTATATGTATATGCCCATAGAACCAATTTATTGAATAAAAATGAGTGAAAGGTGTGTATGTGGAGCATGGATTATTGTCAAAATGGCGTGGACAAACTTAAATACTGGTCGATGTTTTATATCGTGTGACCGATGTCGTCATTTCCGGTGGTTGGATGCACCGTTGTGTGAGCATAAAAGAATCATCATTCTCGGGCTTTTAGGCAGGATTAGCTATCTTGAAAGCCTTCAAATTGAAGCTGAAGTTAGGAGGAGCGTGGCTTGTTCGAATGAAGTTGATGGGAAAATAATGATTGAAGATGAAAAATCAAGTAGCAACGTAACACTAACTTTGTTGGTTGTGACATGGATGGCAATCTTACTCTATTGGATTTGTAAGACAGAAGTTGTAGAAGAAGTGTAATAATTCACTTGTAATGACATGTGTTTCTTTAGTTGTTGCATTTAGTATAGTTGGTTTCCGTTGCATTTAGTTTAGTTTAATTCAAGTGTAGTTGGATGTTGTTGCATTAGGTGTATCTGCATTTGGTAGATTATAATAAAATCCAGTTGTGTTTGATGTGTATTTGATGTTGTTATTTGCAAGTTGTACTTTAACTTGAGCAAACCAAAAATAGAACACATATGGGATAAATTACATACTTGATCCAAAAGTGATCTACGAATCAGTTCCAGATTGTCATAAACATACTTAACTTACACATAAGCATCATTACCAAATTAAGTTTACCACAATATTACACAAAATAATATTATATCAATGTTCCCAAAGGAAGTCACCATAAATTCAAAAAAAATAATTTGGAACACACGGGTATGATGTTGTAAATGTCTAGCAGCAAGTCACTTAAGTAGCTTTCTTTTTCCTTTTTCCCAACATAGTTTTCTTCTTTACTAGTGCAGATTACAGCTGTTTTAGTGTTGTGAACTGATCACCATCACTGTCTATACATTCCACCCCTGATGGTCCTGCCTGTGCTGGTGGTTTAAAGGGCCTCACAATTCCTCCATAACTTAGAGAGTTGGTATTCTTGGTATTGTCATCAGCCTTCCTTGGTGCTGATGCTTTAGAACACATGTCTGTTTGAGCTTTCTGCAGATTTGACAATTTCTCCTTGAATACTCTTTGGTCTTCTGCATTCTTTTCTTTGTTCTTAGTTTTAAGGTCAACTTTATACATATACATTGAAAAGAGTTACATAAAAAATGAAACTCAAGTTCAAGGAGAAAAATGTAGAGGTACTCACCCTAGAGGTGCAAGGCATTAAGTTGTGGCCTTCATGTTTGCAATATGAACACCTTATAATTGTAGGTTGCCACTTCAGTGCTTCTTCACCATGTTCTTCTTCAACTTTCTACAAAAAAAATATCAAACAATTTATTATTTAATTCTTATGAATGATAAATGTCAAATTAAGAAATCACACATTTCTTGGACAACTTCTCAAATTGTACTCCCACTGACCACATTGTGTGCACCTTAGACTTGTTCCTTGTCTTTTAAGAATACTTGGATTATTTTCTCTAGCTGAGGAGCATCATTTTTTTTCTGCTTAACATTTTTTGGCCTACCAGGTGATGTTCTCTTCAATGGAGGAAATGGTTCCTCAGCTTCAGTTACTTCCCACTAAGGCTCTCCAATTATTGGCTCCAAAATGTGGCTATAAACATGCATGTATGTCTCTTTGTTATAGCATGGATGAATGAAGTCCTTAGGGTCCAATTTCTGGAAATGTATGCAGGACACAGCATGGAAGCAAGGTATTTCAGTCAACTGCCATTTCCTACAAGCACAACTTCTCTCCTTCAAATGTACCATAAACTCATGCCCTCCTGCTGATATTGTAACATGGTACTTATCACCATCATTCCAAATTGTACTTGCTTTAGCATCCAGTTTAATTTCCTTTAGTGACAATATTATATGTTATACAAAATTTTTAAGGAAAAGTAATATCATTTTACAAAGAAAATTGTTAAGAAATTAACTTTCAAACTAAATAAGGTGAAACTTACAAATTTATCTTCTTTAAGGCCTTGATACAGACTTGGTATTCTTCTTATCCATGGATGCTTTCCTTTATTGTATCCTCTGCATATATTGTGGATATTCTTGAACATTGTAACAATCCCATTATCTCTAAATTTTTTGTTTGCATTATTGAAACTCTCACTATTGTTATTGACAAAGACAACTGATTTGCAAACATCTCTAAAACCAGACGTAGACCATTGGGACCTAGGCTTGGCTTTTAACCAATCAAAACAGGTCTTTCACATCTGCCATTATTAGGTAAAAAATTAGAAAAAACTCTATGCTGCATTAAGTTCACCTAATTATAGATAGGTGGTAATTAATCTTTTTGATGGATTCCATGTTCATGTTGAAGAAGTAATATGTGGTTGACATTGCTGCTAACAAAATTGTCTTTGAAATGCCAAGTCCCTTGCATAAACTCTTCATGTTGTTGTAAATAAGTGAACACATAAAGATAAATAACTTTGACATAAACTTCAAAGTAAGTTGTATATTTTGCCTATTTGAGATGAAAATGTAAGTTCCAGTATTTTCTATCATCAAATATGCCTTCAACATCCTCAAGAACCAATTCCAACTTGATGTATTCTCTGCTTCAACTTGTATAACGACTCGTATATTTCTGTATTATTTAACTGTGTAATTATTAAATAATTAAATAAATAAAATATGTGTGTGGGTTCCGTCAGCTGAATATTACTTTGTGATGAGTTATATGTGATTATTGGTGTTCGAGATACATTTGAGTAATTAGTTGTAAACTGTGTTGTTTTGTTTTTATATTTAAAAGTGATTTTATTAAAGAATTATGTCCATAAATATTTGAATTATCTCTAAAATCATTTTTATTGCTTCATAATTTTATTTATTATTTTTAGGAGTTTATAAAATTTAGAAATCAATATTTCATTGATTATTTAACATTAAATGAATTTATGATTGCATTTAATTGAGAAATCAATATTTAATTATAGAATTATTTAAAAATTACAATATTCATATTTTACTAGGTTTAGAATATTTTGAGAATTTTAAAATAATTTTGGAAATTTTTGGGATTAAATTAACCTACACATTGTTTCGTTTAATCGTCAAAATGCGGGTCCGATTTGCATTTCAAAAATGATTTAGAAATTCCAGAAATTTTATTTTATTAACCCCTAATTATTCCGAGACCTTTAAAAACTATTTTTGTGAATTCTCGGGTTATTTTACCCGTTAAATACTCGTTGAATCGATAAATTTTGATAAATAAAAAAATCCAGTTTTTCGGGATAATAACTAGATAAGGGTCATCCTCTTATCATTTTTATTTTTCTTTCTCTGTTTTCCTTTGATTAGAGCCAAAATGTTGCCCAAAATTGACTCGTATAAAAGTTGTACCAAGAGGTGGTTAAAGGATGTTAAATTGCATGTAGATGATGTTAATATGTCAATTGTACGAATATATGGTGGCAAATGACTCTTATAGAGTACAAAGTGACTCTATTATGGTGAGGAGTGATTAACATGGTTGATTAGAGTCAAAATGTGGCCCTAATTGACTTATATAAAAGTGGTACCAATAGGTGGTTAAAGGATGTCAAACTGCATTTATATGATGTTAAGATGTCAATTGTACCAATATATGTTATCAAGTGACTCTTATAGGGTGCAATGTGACTCTAATATCGTGAAGAGTGACTTACATGATTGATTAGAGCCAAAATGTTGCCCAAAATTGACTCGTATAAAAGTTGTACCAAGAGGTGGTTAAAGGATGTTAAATTGCATGTAGATGATGTTAATATGTCAATTGTACGAATATATGGTGGCAAGTGACTCTTATAGAGTACAAAGTGACTCTATTATGGTGAGGAGTGATTAACATGGTTGATTAGAGTCAAAATATGGCCCTAAATTGACTTATATAAAAGTGATACTAAGAGGTAGTTAAAGGATGTCAAATTGAATGATATGATGTTAATAGGTCAATTGTACCAATATATGGCGGCAAGTGACTCTTATAGGGTGCAAAGTGACTCTAATATGGTGAAGAGTGACTTATATGGTTGATTAGAGTTAAAATATGGGCCTAAATTAACTTGTATAAAAGTGGTACCAAGAGGTAGTTAAAGGATGTAAAATTGAATCCATATGATGTTAATAGGTCAATTGTACCAATATATGGTGGCAAGTGACTCGTATAGGGTGCAAAGTGTCTCTAATATGGTGAAGAGTGACTTACATGGTTGATTAGAGCCAAAATATGGTCCTAAATTGATTTATATAAAAGTAATACCAAGAGGTGGGTAAAAGATATCAAATTGCATGTATATGATGTTAATAGGACAATTGTACCAATATATGATGGCAAAAGACTCTTATAAGGTGCATAGTGACTCTAATATGGTGAAGAGTGACTTACATGGTTGATTAGAGTCAAAATGTGGCCCTAATTCACTTATGTAAAAGTGGTACCAATAGGTGGTTAAAGGATGTCAAGTTGCATTTATATGATGTTAAGAGGTCAATTGTACCAATATATGGTGGCAAGTGACTCTTATAAGGTGCAACGTGACTCTAATATGGTGAGTAGTGACTTACATAATTGATTAGAGCCAAAATGTTGCCCAAAATTGACTCGTATAAACGTTGTACCAAGAGGTGGTTAAAGGATGTTAAATTGCATGTAGATGATGTTAATATGTCAATTATACGAATATATGGTGGCAAGTTGTAAACACCCCCAGATCCGGGGTCGAGGATCCAGGTCGTCACGGTCTTTCTTTCCACAATATCACTTCACTTAATTAATAATAAATAACCTTATGCTGTGACCCCACACTAACACACCCACCACAACCCGTTATAGTCTCAGAGATGAAATTGAAATAAGTACAAGTCTTTGAATCCGCAATTTAAAAGTTATTACAACCCAAAATGATTACTTGATAAATTTACAGTTAATTGCCATTATCTGCCACATGTTATAATTATACATAATTGATTCTCAAAAGTAGATGGTCTGATCTACAAATAGATCTACCTCTGCAGCTATAGCAGCTACAACATCATCGGGAAGACGCGGGACGCTTCCCACGCGCTTGCGCTGGGTCTGCTGGAGTCTGGCCATCTTTCCTAACTGTTGTTGTGTGATGAAGAAATAAAGCAAGAGTGAGCCTTACAGCTCGCAAGATAATATATAGTGATAACAATAATATAAGTATCTAAATGGATACTTACTAGAATCTTTTATCATGCGTAAGATAATTACTTACTAGATATAAGTAAAAACAAGGGATGAAGTTACCAAATACTTCACTATACTTATATCATTTAAAAAGCTGCTTCAACTACCACTGTTCAAAGTATAATGAGCTTTCAACAGTTCATCAGATAGATGAGACTACAAGACAAGATTTGAATAGATTAAATCTTTGAAATATTATTAAAGGAAATGAAGTTATGATATACTTCATTAAGTTCTGATATATATATATATATATGTATATCCACATGTACATCTTCTTTATACAATTTCCTGAAAACCTCTGTCATGTAAAGTATGAACAGAATTGCAATATCCAATAAATTTGGAAAGGAAAAGAATTTGGCATAAACCAGATATCTTGCTGATCAGGCAAAGATACCCATAAGTAACCTTTTCTACTAGTAGATGGACGAATTCCCCACTGGTCATCACCCTGGTCGTAATAGGACCTTATGCTGGACTGCCACTCAGCCACTTATGCATTTGATGGACTCCCACTGAGCCACTTACACTATCATGGACGCCCACTGAGCCCATGTTGCTTATGCTGACTCAATAGATGGACTTACTTCCCGAACGTTGGGTAAGTAATCAATTCATTTACCAAAACTGCAACCGTGTTGCGAATATAAAATACACCACAGAGCCGGATCCCTCAGGTTTTGAGTGAGTATTTAAATCCCCTTAAAAAGGAAGATCTTAAATATAAAAATGAGTTTTGGGATCCGCTCTAACTTTTAAAAATCATTTTGAAGACTCGAAAACACTTTAAAGAGTGTTTGGAGTAAAGCTGATTTAATGAAGTAAATCAGTCCCCAGAATATTTAGAAAATGTCTGAATATTATTATTTAAATAATATTCCCATAAAGAATAATCTTTATAAAAATAATTGAAGTAGAAGTATTAAAACTTATACTTGAATCGAGTATTAAATAACCAAAGATATACTTATATGAAAGTACTATCTTTATTTGAATAATCGAAAATAAGTTTGATTATTGACACCTTATTCTTTAATAAAATAAAGAATATATCTCAGCAAATAATCGGAGTCATAGATCCTCAAATGAATATTCAAATAATATTCATTAAATAATATAAACTGAGTCATAAGCCCTCGAATGAATATTCAAATAATATTCAATAAATAATATAAAAGAGTCATAAGCCCTCGAATGAATATTCAAATAATATTCAATAAATAATATAAAAGAGTCATAAGCCCTCGAATGAATATTCAAAATAATATTCATTTAATATAAAGGAGTCATAAGCCTTCGAATAATATTCAAAATAATATTCAATAATAAAATAAAGTTAAAGTTATCGAATAAACCTTATTCGATTAATAGTTTTGAAAACTATGACCATATATATATATAAGTATATATATATATATATATATATATTTATATCCATATATACAAAATCTACTCGGGATCCTCGACTCCCGGTTTTAGAAAATATTTTCACCTTTGGGTCCCTATACTAAGGGTATATGCAAATTACCGCTATCCTCTAGCATATGTATTATCAACTGAATCAACAGATATATATGGAAAGAATACGAAACAGGCATGCATATATATATACCATAGCAGCATGCTTCAATATATTGCAACATTTGCTAATTAACCAACATGCATCTATCGCAAGATAATGCAAATCCATATATACATGAAATGAGGGGAGGGGAAAAGTTTCGTTCGCGAAACGCCGTTACATGAAACGGTCGTTTCTCCTAAACCATGCATCGGAATCGAACGAACTACATATCAAAACGAAGCTCGTAACATGAGCTATCTAAACATGGAAATGGTCATAATCTAGCAGGGGGTTCTCGGGTCCTAATGTTATGCACAAAAACAGTCTAAAGAAAATCGGACGTTACGACGGCTATGTTTACGCAATTTCCCAATTTTAAACCATTCAAAACCAACCCAATTCAACCTCAAATCCAACCTACAACCAACATCCATCCTTACCACGTCATAACAACCCCAACCAATTCAATTTTAACATTCATACTTATGCCTAAGCTTAACTTTAACCATACTTAATTTCTTTCAATCAAAACAACAACATTTACCATTCCATTTCAATACCATTTCAATCCCAAACTCTAAATCACCAACATCAAGCTACAATATCACCCTACTAATCAAAATCATCTTATAATACATAGGAATCTAGGGTTTGGAGATGATATACCTTCCTTGAAGTGGTGGGAGTAGCTAGGAAGCCTTAAGAAGCTTTGAGAAGTCTTAGGAATGCTTGGATCTTCAAGGAAAATAAGAAAAATTTCAAGTTAAAAACTTGAAAACACTATTCATTGTCTTCTTCTTTGATTAAATGAAGAAGATTGAGAAGAAATTGATGGCTTAAACTCATGATATAGCCCTAACTAAGCATGAAGATGATTGGGGAATTAACTCACCAATTTAGGAAGCTTGGATCTTTGATTTTGAATTTTCTTGCCTTTTGCAATAGTAAAAAGCCGAGAGCTCTCAAGAACAATGCCTTGGTTTCTTTTTTGATTTTGATGAAGAATGAAATTGCTTGGCTTGGTTGATTTGTTTTTGTGTTTGATTTAGTCAATTACCTATTTGCCCTTGATTTTGTGTGGTTAAAAAGCCACCACATCTCCTTCCTTCCCATGTCATGCTTATGTCATGTTGTGATGTCATCCTTCCCTCTTTGTCCTCCTCTCATTGGTTGGGTGACATCACTCACTCTAATCCCTTTGATTAACTTCCTAATTGTTTGCCTAATGACCGCTGATCTGTTATACGGTTCGCTTAACTTTCGTTCTCGTTTATCGTTTGAAGGATCATACCCGGGATCTTATTACTTAGGTTCCCTTAACCTTTCTCAATACGTTATATTCCTTTTTATGATCCTCTATTATAATCCTTTAATTTAAATCCTTTTTATCCTGTTACCTTATACTCAATTCTTTCCGTATCTAGTGGATTTCCAGGAAAAACCAAAGTGTTCGGAATTGGATTCTGACGATCTTTACATACACTCATATACCGTATAGAGTACTAATAAAATCTCAGAATATCCATAATAGAACCCCTACATAGTGTGGCATGAAAAGTTTTCTCATTCAGCTAAAACACTATTCACAAGGGTTACAAAAAGTTGAAAATTTTGGGGGTTATTACAGTCTCCCCTCCTTAAAAGGATTCCGTCCCGGAATCAAACAGAAAACAAATGGGGGTACTTTTCTAGCATTGTGCTCTCTAGTTCCCAAGTTGATTCTTCCACATTATGATTCTGCCATAGTACTCTGACTAGCTTGATTACTTTGTTCCGAAGCACCTGCTCCTTCTTATCTATAATCCTTACTGGCTTCTCCACGTAAGTTAGATCTGGCTGCATATCCACCTGCTCGTACTCCACTATGTGTCTGGCATCCCGATGATACTTCCTTAGCATTGACACATGGAACACATTATGAACATGTTGCAAATTAGGGGGTAAGGCTAGCTCGTAAGCTAACTTTCCAATTCGTCTTAATATCTCAAAAGGTCCAATGTATCTTGGGCTTAGTTTTCCTTTCCTTCCGAACCTCATTAATCCCTTCCAAGGGGATACCTTTAGCAGTACTAAGTCCCCTACTTCATATTCCTTGTCCTTTCGGGCTAGGTCTGCATATTTCTTCTGTCTGTCTTGGGCTGCTACAAGTCGCCCTCTGATAAGATCCACTATATCTTTGGTCCTTTGGACCACTTTAGGTCCGAGCATCTTCCGCTCTCCTACTTCATCCCAGTATAAGGGAGATCGACACCTTCTTCCGTACAGGGCCTCATAAGGCGGCATTCCGATGCTAGCATGAAAGCTATTGTTATAAGAAAACTCGATCAACGGCAATTGATCATCCCAGCTCCCTTTAAAGTCTATTGCACAGACTCTCAACATATCCTCTAGTGTCTGGATGGTCCTTTCACTCTGCCCATCCGTCTGGGGATGGTACGCGGTACTCATATTTAACTTGGTCCCTGCACATTCCTGAAAGCTCCTCCAAAATCTGGAGTTGAACCTGGGGTCTCGGTCTGAGACAATGGACACTGGGACTCCATGTCGCGTCACTATTTCCTTAAGGTAAATGTCCACCAGTCTATCGACTGTGTATCTCTCATTGATAGGAATGAAATGAGCTGACTTTGTCAGTCAGTCTATAATTACCCATATGGTGTCATGATTGGCCTTCGTCCTTGGCAAGCCTACAACAAAATCCATCGCTATCTGTTCCCATTTCCATTCGGGAATCTCCAGGGGTCGTAAGAGTCCACTGGGTCTCTGGTGCTCTGCTTTTACCCTTTGGCAAGTCAAACATTTGCTTACCCATTCTGCTACGTCCCTCTTCATGTTGGGCCACCAGTAATATTCCTTCAAATCCCTATACATCTTGGTACTTCCCGGGTGAATGGAATACCTTGAACTATGGCTTTCATCCAATATCTCATCTTTAAGCTCTTGAACATTCGGAACCTGAATCCGGTAGGAGTACCTCATTATCCCTTTATCATCTTTCTCAGTATGGATCTCCTCTCTAGTCATTGACTCTCTGCCTTCATTCATTATTTTCTCCTGGCACAATCTGATCTTTTCCAATAACTCGGGCTGCATTGAGATCTCAAAAAGCTTTTCAGTTCCGGTTCCGGTTCCAGTTACCTTTACTTCTATTTCCATTCTCTCAAAATCCCTTATCAATTCTTCCGAAGTTATTATCATTCTGAGTCTTTCCTTTCTACTAAGGGCATCAGCCACCACATTGGCTTTCCCTGGATGATAAAGAATCTCACAATCATAGTCCTTGATTAGTTCTAACCATCTCCTCTAGCGCATGTTGAGCTCTTTCTGTGTAAATATGTACTTGAGGCTTTTATGGTCTGTGAAAATCTCGCACTTCTCTCCATACAAGTAGTGCCTCCAAATTTTTAAGGCAAATACTATTGCCGCGAGCTCAAGGTCATGAGTAGGATATCTAACCTCGTATTCCTTCAATTGTCTCGACGCATACGCAATCACTTTACCGTGCTGCATAAGCACACATCCTAATCCTTTGTGCGACGCGTCACTATATATCACAAAATCTCCTTTTCCGTCCGGCAATGCCAACACCGGAGCCGTTATCAACCTTTTCTTTAATTCCTGAAAACTGTTCTCACATTTCTCCGTCCATTCAAACTTCTCTGTCTTACGAGTAAGTCGGGTCAAAGGGGCTGCGATCTTCGCAAAGTCCTGTACAAATCTACGATAGTAGCCGGCCAATCCTATAAAACTCCTTACCTCTGTGGGTGTGGTTGGCCTTTCCCAATTTGAGACCGCCTCTATCTTGGAGGGGTCGACCAATACTCCTTCTTTATTGATCACATGTCCTAAAAACTGTACTTCATTCCGCCAGAATTCACACTTCGAGAATTTGGCATATAACTGTTCCTCTCTGAGTATTCCTAGAGCTATCCTCAAATGATCTGCATGTTCTGTCTCAGTCCTTGAGTAGATCAAAATATCATCGATAAAAACTATCACACATTTGTCCAAGTACTTCTTAAATACTCTATTCATTAAATCCATGAAAGCCGCTGGGGCGTTGGTTAATCCAAAGGACATTACCAAGAACTCATAATGCCCATACCTGGTACGGAACGCTGTCTTGGAAATATCTTCGGGTTTAATCTTTAGTTGGTGATATCCAGTTCTCAGGTCGATCTTGGAAAAATAAACAGCATCCTTTAGCTGGTCGAACAGATCGTCTATTCTAGGTAATGGGTACCTGTTCTTTATGGTTAGCTTGTTCAACTCTCGATAGTCTATGCACAGCCTCATGCTCCCATCTTTCTTCTTAACAAATAAAACTGGTGCTCCCCATGGAGACACACTGGGTCTTATCATACCCTTATCCAAGAGTTCCTGCAATTGGATAGCTAATTCCTTCATTTCTAACAGGGCTAACCGGTAAGGTGCTTTTGAAACTGGCGCCGTCCCTGGGGCCAACTCAATAGCAAATTCAATCACTCTATCGGGTGGTAATCCCGGAAGGTCTTGTAGGAATACATCGTCAAATTCGTTGAATACTGGAATATCTTGTAAGTTGGGCACCTCCTTCTGCGTGTCCACCACATAGGCTAGGTAGGCCTCATTTCCTTTTCGTAGCATCCTTTTAGCCTGGGCCATGGTCAAAAATTTCTGCGTCTGCCTCTTTCCTCTAAATATAACTTCTTTCTTCCCTGGGACATTTAGCTTAACTTTCTTCCCTTTACAGTCTATCTGAGCATCATTGCTAGATAGCCAGTCCATTCCCAAAATTACATCAAACTCCCCTAATTTAAAAGGAAACAGATCAACACTAAAGGATTGCTCCCCTATGCCTATCTCACAGGCGGGGTGAATCTGGTTAACAGGAATAATTTCATGATTGGCTATTTCTACTTGCAAGGGTTCTATCAAGGGTTCAGCCTTAAGTCTTAACTTACGCGCAAAGTCCTTTGATATAAAAGATTTAGTTGCTCCCGAATCAAATAAAACATTTGCACTGACTGAATTTAGAGAAAGGGTACCTGCTATCACATCTGAATCTTTCATAGCATCCTGGACTGTCATGTTGAAAGTCCTCGCAGTAGGTGGCTTATTAGAAGCAGCCCTGCTTGCTCCCGAAGCTGCTGGTTTGTTCATTGGGCATTCCCTCTTCCAATGACCTGGGCGTCCACACTGATGACAAGTGGTTGTTGGAATGACGGCAGGGGTTGATGAGGGGCACTTAGTTGAATAGTGGCCTTCCCGACCGCACTTAAAGCAGGTTACTGGCTTTCCTTTACACTCCCCAGTGTGATTCCTTCCACATATGTTACAGGCTGGAAATGGGGGTCGAGACTGGTTGGAATAGGACATTCTTGATTTCTGGCCGCCCTGGCTCACACTCACTCATTGGCCGCTTAAACCCAGTGTTCCTTCCTGGTAGGGACACTGCTCCTCGATTAAATCTAGTTGGGAAGCTCCTTCCTGCGGAACCTGCACCCATGCTCATACTTTTCCTCTTTATTCCTTTCTTCTCTCTTTCCTTCTGCATCTGTTCACTTCCGACTTCTACAATCGTTGCCTTTTGCACCAGAGTGGCATAGTCCGTAAGCTCAAGGATTGCCACCCTATTCTGAATCCACGGTTTCAGTCCCTGCTGAAACCTCCTAGCTTTCTTTTACTCGGTGCTCACAAACTCCGGCACAAACCTTGATAACTCAGTAAATTTCGCTTCGTACTCTGCTACAGACAAGTTATTCTGCTTTAGCTCCAAGAACTTGAGCTCCATCTGGTTTTCCATAAACCTCGGGAAATACTTTCCTAGAAACAACTGACTAAATCTCTCCCAGGTTATAATAGCATCTGTCTCCATGTTTTTCTTGGCCTCCCACCAGTAGTTAGCTTCTCCTTTCAGAAGGTAGGTAGCAAATACAGTTTTCTGTGCCTCATCGGTACTCAAGATCTCAAAGGATTTCTCCATTTCCTTTAACCATGCCCTTGCCTCAACTGGGTCGGCTGATCCGTGGAACTCAGGGGGCTTAAGGGACTTAAAAGTCCTGAAAGAGTTTGCCACAGTATTGTTATTTCCTTGAGGGGGTGGGTTGGGTTGACGTTCCAAATTCTGCCTTAGGAGTTGTATGAACTGGCCCATGGGATCCATGCCTGGGTTTGGTACTGGTTGCTCAACCTCGGTTTCTCCTTCTTCAGCCTCTATCTCAAATCCCTCAACATCATATGTTTCCTCTTCCTCTTCATACAGGGAGTCATCCTGTTCCACATAATCCTCATCTTCCTCTTCACTGTGTTCCTGGTTCCTATCATCCTGGTTATGGCTTCCCTGGTCCTCAGATCCAGGGTTCGCCCTAGTTCCAATCTTTCTTGGCGGCATGATTCTGACAATAAAAAAAAATTATTGGGAAATTCAACGTTAGGTCACAATCATATACAACATTGTGCCTTGCACAGCTCTTATAATGGGGAAAACGTATATCGCAATTCTATTATTTTAAGAAAGTTCTAATACGAAGTGCAGTAATAATAATGATAAAAACAGTGATCCCGTCACTAATGAACTGAACCAAAGGAAACAAATATATACATAATGCGAGAAATACATAGTTTGATCTGGTTAAAAGTACAACAGTGCTACAGTCATCTGTCCCAAAAGTGATACACAAGAGTCTATCTGTCTAGTCAGAAAAAGGGATGCTATATACAAGTCAACTATCCCGGAAAATTGGCTCTTACTAAGGCCTCGGCTAACTAGACAACTAGACTATTCCATCATCAATCCTGAATCATACACCAGAGCGGGTCAGCTCCCATACCCTTTCCATCGCACGACGGAAGATATAGTCGGCCTGCCGCCTGGAGATCCTACCATGCCTGTCCCCCTGGAGCGATCTGAGCCTCGCTCGGGATGTGAGCTCTATCCCCGTAAGCTCCTTCCTCAAGGATCGGGGTATAGAAGCCCTAGTCTCATAAGCTCGGGTACGCCTACCCGCCCTCTCTGCATCCAACTCCCTCCTGGCCTCATCCAGTCGGCCCTCGGCAACAGCCACTCGGGTCCTCAGAACATCCTGAACATATCCATGAGCTAACGAAGACTGCCTGTGGGCAGGGTCAAGAGGTGGTGAATCCGGAGCCGCTGAGGGTGCCTCTTCGGTCTGCCTAGGCTCGGAAGTATGGGTCTCTGAGCTGTCATCATCGGGAATCCAGGATAGTGGTGGAGGGGTAGGGGCTCTGACCACCAGAAGTGTGGGTAATGGGGTACCAGCATACACTACCATAGGTCCAACACGCTCCTCAGCTACTGGGACCTCATCCGGGTCCTCCTCATCTGGAATAGCAATAACCTCTGTCTCTGACTCCTCTGAGGGGTCCTCCTCATCTGAAATAGCAATGACCTCCGTCTCTGACTCCTCTGAGGGGTCCTCCTCATCCTCCTCCATCTCAGGCTCCTCCTGATCCTCAACATCTAGCAGTGCCTCATCATGCTCACGCTCGAACATCTCAGGGTCCTCTATCTCAGGCGCCTACACATTAAACGAGCTAAGTTACTATCATGATACTTATAAGGGTTCCCGTAAGGGTTTTAACTGTCAGCACTACTTTAAGTAGTCCGACCATGAACTTGGCAATAGTTCTTATTATCTTTGTGAGTTTGTTATTATATCATCGCATCATCTCTGAGGTTTATAACGCTTAGCTCTGATACCATTTCTGTAACACCCCCAGATCCGGGGTCGGGGATCCGGGTCGTCACGGTCTTTCTTTCCACATTATCACTTCACTTAATTAATAATAAATAACCTTATGCTGTGACCCCACACTAACACACCCACCACAACCCGTTATAGTCTCAGAGATGAAATTGAAATAAGTACAAGTCTTTGAATCCGCAATATAAAAGTTATTACAACCCAAAATGATTACTTGATAAATTTACAGTTAATTGCCATTATCTGCCACAAGTTATAATTATACATAATTGATTCTCAAAAGTAGATGGTCTGATCTACAAATAGATCTACCTCTGCAGCTATAGCAGCTACAACATCATCGGGAAGACGCGGGACGCTTCCCACGCGCTTGCGCTGGGTCTGCTGGAGTCTGGCCATCTTTCCTAACTGTTGTTGTGTGATGAAGAAATAAAGCAAGAGTGAGCCTTACAGCTCGCAAGATAATATATAGTGATAACAATAATATAAGTATCTAAATGGATACTTACTAGAATCTTTTATCATGCGTAAGATAATTACTTACTAGATATAAGTAAAAACAAGGGATGAAGTTACCAAATACTTCACTATACTTATATCATTTAAAAAGTTGCTTGAACTACCACTGTTCAAAGTATAATGAGCTTTCAACAGTTCATCAGATAGATGAGACTACAAGACAAGATTTGAATAGATTAAATCTTTGAAATATTATTAAAGGAAATGAAGTTATGATATATTTCATTAAGTTCTGATATATATATATATATATATATCCACATATACATCTTCTTTATACAATTTCCTGAAAACCTCTGTCATGTAAAGTATGAACAGAATTGCAATATCCAATAAATTTGGAAAGGAAAAGAATTTGGCATAAACCAGATATCTTGCTGATCAGGCAAAGATACCCATAAGTAACCTTTTCTACTAGTAGATGGACGAATTCCCCACTGGTCATCACCCTGGTCGTAATAGGACCTTATGCTGGACTGCCACTCAGCCACTTATGCATTTGATGGACTCCCACTGAGCCACTTACACTATCATGGACGCCCACTGAGCCCATGTTGCTTATGCCGACTCAATAGATGGACTTACTTCCCGAACGTTGGGTAAGTAATCAATTCATTTACCAAAACTGCAACCGTGTTGCGAATATAAAATACACCACAGAGCCGGATCCCTCATGTTTTGAGCGAGTATTTCCCTTAAAAAGGAAGATCTTAAATATAAAAATGAGTTTTGGGATCCGCTCTAACTTTTAAAAATCATTTTGAAGACTCGAAAACACTTTAAAGAGTGTTTGGAGTAAAGCTGATTTAATGAAGTAAATCAGTCCCCAGAATATTTAAAAAATGTCTGAATATTATTATTTAAATAATATTCCCATAAAAAATAATCTTTATAAAAATAATTGAAGTAGAAGTATTAAAACTTATACTTGAATCGAGTATTAAATAACCAAAGATATACTTATATGAAAGTACTATCTTTATTTGAATAATCGAAAATAAGTTTGATTATTGACACCTTATTCTTTAATAAAATAAAGAATATATCTCAGCAAATAATCGGAGTCATAGATCCTCAAATGAATATTCAAATAATATTCATTAAATAATATAAACTGAGTCATAAGCCCTCGAATGAATATTCAAATAATATTCAATAAATAATATAAAAGAGTCATAAGCCCTCGAATGAATATTCAAATAATATTCAATAAATAATATAAAAGAGTCATAAGCCCTCGAATGAATATTCAAAATAATATGCATTTAATATAAAGGAGTCATAAGCCTTCGAATAATATTCGAAATAATATTCAATAATAAAATAAAGTTAAAGTTATCGAATAAACCTTATTCGATTAATAGTTTTGAAAACTATGACCATATATATATATAAGTATATATATATATATATATATATTTATATCCATATATACAAAATCTACTCGGGATCCTCGACTCCCGGTTTTAGAAAATATTTTCACCTTTGGGTCCCTATACTAAGGGTATATGCAAATTACCGCTATCCTCTAGCATAGGTATTATCAACTGAATCAACAGATATATATGGAAAGAATACGAAACAAGCATGCATATATATATACCATAGCAGCATGCTTCAATATATTGCAATATTTTCTAATTAACCAACATGCATCTATCGCAAGATAATGCAAATCCATATATACATCACAACAACAGTTATAACGGGTAGAAAACTTGCCTGAGCGACTTGGGGTGATAAAAGGCTCGGGACGAGTCTGGTAACTTATAAACAACAAGTAAGTTGGAATTAAACCAAAGTCACTTGTAAATCTATACTTTAACTAACTTAGACTCTAACGCTTGTTTTGCGCTTACTGACTCGCTTAAGTCACTCGGGTACCCTCGGCTCCACCATTTTTAATATTTTAACCTTTACGAGTTTTAAGGCGATTCCTTCGCAAGTGTCTTACCAACTGCCTAACACACTTACCATAAATGTTTCATACATTAATTAACCCTTTTTGGTCTTTAACCTATGTTTCAAAGTAAGGCGAGGGGAAAAGTTTCGTTCGCGAAACGCCGTTACATGAAACGGTCGTTTCTCCTAAACCGTGCATCGGAATCGAACGAACTACATATCAAAACGAAGCTCGTAACATGAGCTATCTAAACATGGCAATGGTCATAATCTAGCAGGGGGTTCTCGGGTCCTAATGTTATGCACAAAAATAGTCTAAAGAAAATCGGACATTACGACGGCTATGTTTACGCGATTTCCCAATTTTAAACCATTCAAAACCAACCCAATTCAACCTCAAATCCAACCTACAACCAACATCCATCCTTACCACATCATAACAACCCCAACCAATTCAATTTTAACATTCATACTTATGCCTAAGCTTAACTTTAACCATACTTAAGTTCTTTCAATCAAAACAACAACATTTACCATTCCATTTCAATACCATTTCAATCCCAAACTCTAAATCACCAACATCAAGCTACAATATCACCCTACTAATCAAAATCATCTTATAATAAATAGGAATCTAGGGTTTGGAGATTATATACCTTCCTTGAAGTGGTGGGAGTAGCTAGGAAGCCTTAAGAAGCTTTGAGAAGTCTTAGGAATGCTTGGATCTTCAAGGAAAACAAGAAAAATTTCAAGTTAAAAACTTGAAAACACTATTCATTATCTTCTTCTTTGATTAAATGAAGAAGATTGAGAAGGAATTGATGGCTTAAACTCATGATATAGCCCTAACTAAGCATGAAGATGATTAGGGAATTAACTCACCAATTTTGGAAGCTTGGATCTTTGATTTTGAATTTTCTTGCCTTTTGCAATAGTAAAAAGCCGAGAGTTCTCAAGAACAATGCCTTGGTTTCTTTTTTGATTTTGATGAAGAATGAAATTGCTTGGCTTGGTTGATTTGTTTCTGTGTTTGATTTAGTCAATTACCTATTTGCCCTTGATATTGTGTGGTTAAAAAGCCACCACATCTCCTTCCTTCCCATGTCATGCTTATGTCATGTTGTGATGTCATCCTTCCCTCTTTGTCCTCCTCTCATTGGTTGGGTGACATCACTCACTCTAATCCCTTTGATTAACTTCCTAATTGTTTGCCTAATGACCGCTGATCTGTTATACGGTTCGCTTAACTTTCGTTCTCGTTTATCGTTTGAAGGATCATACCCGGGATCTTATTACTTAGGTTCCCTTAACCTTTCTCAATACGTTATATTCCTTTTTATGATCCTCTATTATAATCCTTTAATTTAAATCCTTTTTATCCTGTTACCTTATACTCAATTCTTTCTGTATCTAGTGGATTTCCAGGAAAAACCAAAGTGTTCGAAATTGGATTCTGACGATCTTTACATACACTCATATACCGTATAGAGTACTAATAAAATCTCAGAATATCCATAATAGAACCCCTACATAGTGTGGCATGAAAAGGTTTCTCATTCAGCTAAAACACTATTCACAAGGGTTACAAAAAGTTGAAAATTTTGGGGGTTATTACACAAGTGACTCTTATAGGGTACAAAGTGACTCTATTATGGTGATGAGTGATTAACATGGTTGATTAGAGTCAAAATATGGCCCTAAATTGACTTGTATAAAAGTGGTACCAGGAGGTAATTAAAGGATGTCAAATTGAATGATATGATGTTAATAGGTCAATTGTACCAATATATGGCGGCAAGTGACTCTTATAGGGTGCAAAGTGACTCTAATATGGTTAAGAGTGACTTACATGGTTGATTAGAGCCAAAATGTGGCCCAAAATTGACTTGTATAAAAGTGGTACCAAGAGGTGGTTAAAGGATGTTAAATTGCATGTAGATGATGTTAACATGTCAATTGTACCAATATATGGTGGCAAGTGACTCTTATAGGGTGCAAAGTGACTCTAATATGGTGAAGAGTGACTTATATGGTTGATTAAAGTTAAAACATGGGCCTAAATTGACTTATATAAAAGTGGTACCAAGAGATGGTTAAAGGATTTCAAATTGCATGCATATGATGTTAATAGGTTAATTGTACCAATATATGGTGGCAAGAGACTTTTATAGGGTACAAAGTGACTCTAATATGGTGAAGAGTGACTTACATGGTTGATTAGAGTCAAAATGTGGCCCTAATTTACTTATATAAAAGTGGTACCAAGAGGTGGTTAAAGGATATCAAATTGCATGCATATGATGTTAATAGGTCAATTGTACCAATATATGGTGGCAAGTGACTCTTATAGGGTGCAAAGTGACTCTAATATGGTGAAAAGTGACATACATGGTTGATTAGAGTCAAAATATGTGCCTAAATTGACTTGTATAAAAGTGGTACCAAGACGTGGTTAAAGAATGTCAAATTGCATGTATATGATGTTAATAGGTTTATTGTACCAATATATGGTGGCAAGAGAGTTTTATAGGGTGCACAGTGAGTCTAATATGGTGAAGAGTGACTTATATGGTTGATTCGAGTCAAAATATGGCCCTAAATTGACTTGTATAAAAGTGGTACCAAGAGGTAGTTAAAGGATGTAAAATTGAATGCATATGATGTTAATAGGTCAATTGTACCAATATATGGTGGCAAGTGACTCGTATAGGGTGCAAAGTGTCTCTAATATGGTGAAGAGTGACTTACATGGTTGATTAGAGCCAAAATTTGACCCAAAATTGACTTGTATAAATGTGGTGCCAAGAGGTGGTTAAAGAATGTTAAATTGCATGTAGATGATCTTAACATGTCAATTGTACCAATATATCTTGGCAAGTTACTCTTATAGGGTGCAAAGTGACTCTAATATGGTGAAGAGTGACTTATATGGTTGATTTGAGTTAAAATATAGGCCTAAATTGACTTGTATAAAAGTGGTACTAAGAGATAGTTAAAGGATGTCAAATTGCATGTATATGATGTTAATAGGTCAATTGTACCAATGTATGGTGGAAAGAGACTGTTATAGGGTGCAAAGTGACTCTAATATGGTGAAGAGTGACTTACATGGTTGATTATAGTCAAAATATGGCCCTAATTGACTTATATATAAGTTGGACCAAGAGGTGGTTAAAGGATGTCAAATTTCATGTATATAATGTTAATAGGTCAATTGTACCAATATATGGTGGCAAGTGACTCTTATAGGGTGCAAAATGACTCTAACACGGTGAAGAGTGACTTACATGGTTGAATAGAGCCAAAATATTTCCCAAAATTGACTCGTATAAAACTGGTACCAAGAGGTGGTTAAAGGATGTTAAATTGCATGTAGATGATGTTAAACACGTCAATTGTACCAATATATGGTGTCAAGTGACTCTTATAGGGTGCAAAGTGACTCTAATATGGTGAAGAGTGACTTACATGGTTGATTAGAGTCAAAATATGTGCCTAAATTGACTTGTATAAAAGTAATACCAAGAGGTGGTTAAAAGATGTCAAATTGCATGTATATGATGTTAATAGGTCAATTCTACCAATATATGATGGCAAAAGACTCTTATAAGGTGCATAGGTGACTCTAATATGGTGAAGAGTGACTTACATGGTTGATTAGAGTCAAAATGTGGCCCTAATTGACTTATATAAAAGTGGTACCAATAGGTGGTTAAAGGATGTCAAACTGCATTTATATGATGTTAAGAGGTCAATTGTACCAATATATGTTGTCAAGTGACTCTTATAGGGTGCAATCTGACTCTAATATAGTGAAGAGTGACTTACATGATTGATTAGATCCAAAAGTTGCCCAAAATTGAGTCGTATAAAAGTTGTACCAAGAGGTGGTTAAAGGATGTTAAATTGCATGTAGATGATGTTAATATGTCAATTATACAAATATATGGTGGCAAGTGACTCTTATAGAGTACACAGTGACTCTATTATGGTGAGGAGTGATTAACATGGTTGATTAGAGTCAAAATATGGCCCTAAATTGACTTGTATAAAAGTGGTACCAAGAGGTAGTTAAAGGATGTCAAATTGAATGATATGATGTTAATAGGTCAATTGTACCAATATATGGCGGCAAGTGACTCTTATAGGGTGCAAAGTGACTCTAATATGGTTAAGAGTGACTTACATGGTTGATTAGAGCGAAAATATGGCCCAAAATTGACTTGTATAAAAGTGGTACCAAGAGGTGGTTAAAGGATGTTAAATTGCATGTAGATGATGTTAACATGTCAATTGTACCAATATATGGTGGCAAGTGACTCTTATAGGGTGCAAAGTGACTCTAATATAGTGAAGAGTGACTTATATGGTTGATTAAAGTTAAAATATGGGCCTAAATTGACTTATATAAAAGTGGTACCAAGAGGTGGTTAAAGGATTTCAAATAGCATGCATATGATGTAATAGGTTAATTTTACCAATATATGGTGGCAAGAGACTTTTATAGGGTGCAAAGTGACTCTAATATGGTGAAGAGTGACTTACATGGTTGATTAGAGTCAAAATGTGGCCCTAATTTACTTATATAAAAGTGGTACCAAGAGGTGGTTAAAGGATGTCAAATTGCATGCATATGATGTTAATAGGTCAATTGTACCAATATATGGTGGCAAGAGACTTTTATAGGGTGCAAAGTGACTCTAATATGGTGAAGAGTGACTTACATTATTGATTAGAGTCAAAATATGGGCCTAAATTAATTTGTATAAAAATGGTACCAAGAGATAGTTAATGTATGTAAAATTGAATGCATATGATGTTAATCGGTCAATTATACCAATATATGGTGGCAAGTGACTCGTATAGGGTGCAAAGTGTCTCTAATATGGTGAAGAGTGTCTTACATGGTTGATTAGAGCCAAAATGTGGCCCAAAATTGACTTGTATAAAAGTGGTGCCAAGAGGTGGTTAAAGGATGTTAAATTGCATGTAGATGATCTTAACATGTCAATTGTACCAATATATGGTGGCAAGTTACTCTTATAGGGTGCAAAGTGAGTCTAATATGGTGAAGAGTGACTTATATGGTTGATTAGAGTTAAAATATGGGCCTAAATTGACTTGTATAAAAGTGGAACCAAGAGGTGGTTAAAGTATGTAAAATTGCATGTATACGATGTTAATAGGTCAATTGTACCGATGTATGGTGGCAAGAGACATTTATAGGGTGCAAAGTGACTCTAATATGGTGAAGAGTGACTTACATGGTTGATTAGAGTCAAAATGTAGCCCTAATTGACTTATATAAAAGTGGTACCAAGATGTGGTTAAAGGATGTCAAATTGCATGCATATGATGTTAATAGGTTAATTGTACCAATATATGGTGGCAAGAGACTTTTATAGGGTGCAAAGTGACTGTAATATGGTTAAGAGTGACTTACATGGTTGATTAGAGTCAAAATGTGGCCCTAATTTACTTATATAAAAGTGGTACCAAGAGGTGGTTAAAGGATGTCTAATTGCATGCATATGATGTTAATACGTCAATTGTACCAATATATGGTGCCAAGAGACTTTTATAGGGTGCAAAGTGACTCTAATATGGTGAAGAGTGACTTACATTATTGATTAGAGTCAAAATATGGGCCTAAATTAACTTGTATAAAAATGGTACCAAGAGATAGTTAATGTATGTAAAATTGAATGCATATGATGTTAATCGGTTAATTATACCAATATATGGTGGCAAGTGACTCGTGTAGGGTGCAAAGTGACTCTAATATGGTGAAGAGTGACTTACATGGTTGATTATCGCCAAAATGTGGCCCAAAATTGACTTATATAAAAGTGGTACCAATATGTGGTTAAAGGATGTTAAATTGCATGTAGATAATGTTAATATGTCAATTGTACGAATATATGGTGGCAAATGACTCTTATAGGGTACAAAGTGACTCTATTATGGTGAAGAGTGATTAACATGGTTGATTAGAGTCAAAATATGGCCCTAAATTGACTTGTATAAAAGTGGTACCAAAAGGTAGTTAAAGGATGTCAAATTGAATGATATGATGTTAATAGGTCAATTGTACCAATATATGGTGGCAATTGACTCTTATAGGGTGCAACATGACTCTAATATGGTTAAGAGTGACTTACATGGTTGATTAGAGCCAAAATGTGGCCCAAAATTGACTTGTATAAAAGTGGTGCCAAGAGGTGGTTAAAGGATGTTAAATTGCATGTAGATGATCTTAACATGTCAATTGTACCAATATATGGTGGCAAGTTACTCTTATAGGGTGCAAAGTGACTCTAATATGGTGAAGAGTGACTTACATGGTTGATTAGAGTCAAAATGTGGCCCTAATTGACTTATATATAAGTGGTACCAGGAGGTGGTTCAAGGATGTAAAATTGCATGTATATAATGTTAATAGGTCAATTGTAACAATATACGGTGGCAAGTGACTCTTATAGGGTGCAAACTGACTCTAACATGGTGAAGAGTGACTTACATGGTTGATTAGAACCAAAATATTTCCCAAAATTGACTCATATAAAACTGTTACCAAGAGGTGGTTAAAGGATGTTAAATTGCATGTAGATGATGTTAAACACGTCAATTGTACCATTATATGGTGGCAAGTGACTCTTATAGGGTGTAAAGTGACTCTAATATGGTGAAGAGTGACTTACATGGTTGATTAGAGTCAAAATATGTGCCTAAATTGACTTGTATAAAAGTAATACCAAGAGGTGGTTAAAAGATGTCAAATTACATGTGTATGATGTTAATAGATCAATTGAACCAATATATGATGGCAAAAGACTCTTATAAGGTGCATAGGTGACTCTAATATGGTGAAGAGTGACTTACATGGTTGATTATAGTCAAAATGTGGCCCTAATTGACTTATATAAAAGTGGTACCAATAGGTGGTTAAAGGATGTCAAACTGCATTTATATGATGTTAAGAGGTCAATTATACCAATATATGGTGGCAAGTGACTCTTATATGGTGCAATGTGACTCTAATATAGTGAAGAGTGACTTACATTATTGATTAGAGCCAAAATGTTGCCCAAAATTGACTCGTATAAAAGTTGTACCAAGAGGTGGTTAAAGTATGTTAAATTACATGTAGATGATGTTAATATGTCAATTGTATGAATATATGGTGGCAAGTGACTCTTATAGAGTACAAAGTGACTCTATTATGGTGAGGAGTGATTAACATGGTTGATTAGAGTCAAAATATGGCCCTAAATTGACTTGTATAAAAGTGGTACCAAGAGGTAGTTAAAGGATGTCAAATTGAATGATATGATGTTAATAGGTCAATTGTACCAGTATATGGCGGCAAGTGACTCTTATAGGGTGCAAAGTGACTCTAATATGGTTAAGAGTGACTTACATGGTTGATTAGAGCCAAAATGTGGCCCAAAATTGACTTGTATAAAAGTGATACCAAGAGGTGGTTAAAGGATGTTAAATTGCATGTAGATGATGTTAACATGTCAATTGTACCAATATATGGTGGCAAGTGACTCTTATAGGGTGCAATGTGACACTAATATGGTGAAGAGTGACTTATATAGTTGATTAAAGTTAAAATATGGGCCTAAATTGACTTATATAAAAGTGGTACCAAGAGGTGGTTAAAGGATGTCAAATTGCATGCATATGATGTTAATAGGTTAATTGTACCAATATATGGTGGCAAGAGACTTTTATAGGGTGCAAAGTGACTCTAATATGGTGAAGAGTGACTTACATGGTTGATTAGAGTCAAAATGTGGCCCTAATTTACTTATATAAAACTGGTACCAAGAGGTGGTTAAAGGATGTCAAATTGCATGCATATGATGTTAATAGGTCAATTGTACCAATATATGGTGCCAAGAGACTTTTATATGGTGCAAAGTGACTCTAATATGGTGAAGAGTGACTTACATTATTGATTAGAGTCAAAATATGGGCCTAAATTAACTTGTATAAAAATGGTACCAAGAGATAGTTAATGTATGTAAAATTGAATGCATATGATGTTAATCGGTCAATTATACCAATATATGGTGGCAAGTGACTCGTATAGGGTGCAAAGTGACTCTAATATGGTGAAGAGTGACTTACATGGTTGATTAGAGCCAAAATGTGGCCCAAAATTGACTTATATAAAAGTGGTACCAATAGGTGGTTAAAGGATGCTAAATTGCATGTAGATGATGTTAATATGTCAATTGCACGAATATATGGTGGCAAGTGACTCTTATAGGGTACAAAGTGACTCTATTATGGTGAAGAGTGATTAACATGGTTGATTAGAGTCAAAATATGGCCCTAAATTGACTTGTATAAATCTGGTACCAAAAGGTAGTTAAAGGATGTCAAATTGAATGATATGATGTTAATAGGTCAATTGTACCAATATATGGTGGCAAGTGACTCTTACAGGGTGCAACATGACTCTAATATGGTTAAGAGTGACTTACATGGTTGATTAGAGCCAAAATGTGGCCCAAAATTGACTTGTATAAAAGTGGTGCCAAGAGGTGGTTAAAGGATGTTAAATTGCATGTAGATGATCTTAACATGTCAATTGTACCAATATATAGTGGCAAGTTACTCTTATAGGGTGAAAAGTGACTCTAATATGGTGAAGAGTGACTTACATGGTTGATTAGAGTTAAAATGTGGCCCTAATTAACTTATATATAAGTGGTACCAAGAGGTGGTTCAAGGATGTAAAATTGCATGTATATAATGTTAATAGGTCAATTGTAACAATATATGGTGGCAAGTGACTCTTATAGGGTGCAAAGTGACTCTAACATGGTGAAGAGTCACTTACATGGTTGATTAGAGCCAAAATATGTGCCTAAATTGACTTGTATAAAAGTAATGCCAAGAGGTGGTTAAAAGATGTCAAATTGCATGTATATGATGTTAATAGATCAATTGTACCAATATATGATGGCAAAAGACTCTTATAAGGTGCGTAGGTATCTCTAATATGGTGAAGAGTGACTTACATGGTTGATTAGAGTCAAAATGTGGCCCTAATTGACTTATATAAAAGTGGTACCAATAGGTGGTTAAAGAATGTCAAACTGCATTTATATGATTTTAAGAGGTCAATTGTACCAATATATGGTGGCAAGTGACTCTTATAGGGTGCAATGTGACTCTAATATAGTGAAGAGTGACTTACATGATTGATTAGAGCCAAAATGTTGCCCAAAATTGACTCGTATAAAAGTTGTACCAAGAGGTGGTTAAAGGATGTTAAATTGCATGTAGATGATGTTAATATGTCAATTGTACGAATATATGGTGGCAAGTGACTCCTATAGAGTACAAAGTGACTATTATGGTGAGGAGTGATTAACATGGTTGATTAGAGTCATAATATGGCCTTAAATTGACTTGTATAAAAGTGGTACCAAGAGGTAGTTAAAGGATGTCAAATTGAATGATATGTTGTTAACAGGTCAATTGTACCAATATATGGCGGAAAGTGACTCTTATAGGGTGCAAAGTGACTCTAATATGGTTAAGAGTGACTTACATGGTTGATTAGAGCCAAAATGTGGCCCAAATTGACTTGTATAAAAGTGGTACCAAGAGGTGGTTAAAGGATGTTAAATTGCATGTAGATGATGTTAACATGTCAATTGTACCAATATATGGTGGCAAGTGACTCTTATAGGGTGCAAAGTGACTCTAATATGGTGAAGAGTGACTTATATGGTTGATTAAAGTTAAAATATGGGCCTAAATTGACTTATATAAAAGTGGTACCAAGAGGTGGTTAAAGGATGTCAAATTGCATGCATATGATGTTAATAGGTTAATTGTACCAATATATGGTGGCAAGAGACTTTTATAGGGTGCAAAGTGACTCTAATATGGTGAAGAGTGACTTACATGGTTTATTAGAGTCAAAATGTGGCCCTAATTTATTTATATAAAAGTGGTACTAAGAGGTGGTTAAAGGATGTCAAATTGCATGCATATGATTTTAATAGGTTAATTGTACCAATATATGGTGGCAAGAGACTTTTACAGGGTGCAAAGTGACTCCAATATGGTGAAGAGTGACTTACATGGTTGATTAGAGTCAAAATGTGGCCCTAATTTACTTATATAAAAGTGGTAGTAAGAGGTGGTTAAAGGATGTCAAATTGCATGCATATGATGTTAATAGGTCAATTGTACCAATATATGGTGCCAAGAGACTTTTATAGGGTGCAAAGTGACTCTAATATGGTGAAGAGTGACTTACATTATTGATTAGAGTCAAAATATGGGCCTAAATTAATTTGTATAAAAATGGTACCAAGAGATAATTAATGTATGTAAAATTGAATGCATATGATGTTAATCGGTCAATTATACCAATATATGGTGTCAAGTGACTCGTATAGGGTGCAAAGTGTCTCTAATATGGTGAAGAGTGACTTACATGATTGATTAGAGCCAAAATGTGGCCCAAAATTGACTTGTATAAATGTGGTGCCAAGAGGTGGTTAAAGGATGTTAAATTGCATGTAGATGATCTTAACATGTCAATTGTACCAATATATGGTGGCAAGTTACTCTTATAGGGTGCAAAGTGACTCTAATATGGTGAAGAGTGACTTATATGGTTGATTAGAGTTAAAATATGGGCCTAAATTGACTTGTGTAAAAGTGTTACCTAGAGGTGGTTAAAGGATGTCAAATTGCATGTATATGATGTTAATAGGTCAATTGTACCGATGTATGGTGGCAAGAGACATTTATAGGGTGCAAAGTGACTCTAATATGGTGAAAAGTGACTTACATGGTTGATTAGAGTCAAAATGTAGCCCTAATTGACTTGTAAAAAAGTAGTACCAAGATGTGGTTAAAGGATGTCAAATTGCATGCATATGATGTTAATAGGTTAATTGTACCAATATATAGTGGCAAGAGACTTTTATAGGGTGCAAAGTGACTCTAATATGGTGAAGAGTGACTTACATGGTTGATTAGAGTCAAAATGTGACCCTAATTTACTTATATAAAAGTGGTACCAATAGGTGGTTAAAGAATGTCAAATTGCATGCATATGATGTTAATAGGTCAATTGTACCAATATATGGTGCCAAGAGACTTTTATAGGGTGCAAAGTGACTCTAATATGGTGAAGAGTGATTTACATTATTCATTAGAGTCAAAATATGGGCCTAAATTAACTTGTATAAAAATGGTACCAAGAGATAGTTAATATATGTAAAATTGAATGCATATGATGTTAATCGGTCAATTATACCAATATATGGTGGCAAGTGACTCGTGTAGGGTGCAAAGTGACTCTAATATGGTGAAGAGTGACTTACATGGTTGATTAGAGCCAAAATGTGGCCCAAAATTGACTTATATAAAAGTGGTATCAATAGGTGGTTAAAGGATGTTAAATTGCATGTAGATGATGTTAATATGTCAATTGTACGAATATATGGTGGCAAGTGACTCTTATAGGGTACAAAGTGACTCTATTATGGTGAAGAGTGATTAACATGGTTGATTAGAGTCAAAATATGGCCCTAAATTGACTTGTATAAAAGTGGTACCAAAAGTTAGTTAAAGGATGTCAAATTGAATGATATGATGATAATAGGTCAATTGTACCAATATATGGTGGCAAGTGACTCTTATAGGGTGCAACATGACTCTAATATAGTTAAGAGTTACTTACATGGTTGATTAGAGCCAAAATGTGGCCCAAAATTGAGTTGTATAAAAGTGGTGCCACGAGGTGGTTAAAGGATGTTAAATTGCATGTAGATGGTCTTAACATGTCAATTGTACCAATATATGGTGGCAAGTTACTCTTATAGGGTGCAAAGTGACTATAATATAGTGAAGAGTGACTTACATGGTTGATTAAAGTCAAAATGTGGCCCTAATTGACTTATATATAAGTGGTACCAAGAGGTGGTTCAAAGATGTAAAATTGCATGTATATAATGTTAATAGGTCAATTGTAACAATATATGGTGGCAAGTGACTCTTATAGGGTGTAAAATGACTCTAACATGGTGAAGAGTGACTTACATGGTTGATTAGAGCCAAAATATTTCCCAAAATTGACTCGTATAAAACTGTTACCAAGAGGTGGTTAAAGGATGTTAAATTGCATGTAGATGATCTTAAACACGTCAATTGTACCATTATATGGTGGCAAGTGACTCTTATAGGGTGCAAAGTGACTCTAATATGGTGAAGAGTGACTTACATGGTTGATTAGAGTCAAAATATGTGCCTAAATTGACTTGTATAAAAGTAATACCAAGAGGTGGTTAAAAGATGTCAAATTACATGTATATGATGTTAATATATCATTTTTACCAATATATGATGGCAAAAGACTCTGATAAGGTGCATAGGTGACTCTAATATGGTGAAGAGTGACTTACATGGTTGATTAGAGTCAAAATGTGGCCCTAATTGACTTATATAAAAGTGGTACCAATAGGTGGTTAAAGGATGTCAAACTGCATTTATATGATGTTAAGAGGTCAATTGTACCAATATATGGTGGCAAGTGACTCTTATAGGGTGCAATGTGACTCTAATATAGTGAAGAGTGACTTACATGATTGATTAGAGCCAAAATGTTGCCCAAAATTGACTCGTATAAAAGTTGTACCAAGAGGTGGTTAAAGGATGTTAAATTGCATGTAGATGATGTTAATATGTTAATTTTACGAATATATGGTGGCAAATGACTCTTATAGAGTACAAAGTGACTCTATTATGGTGTGGAGTGATTAACATGGTTGATTAAAGTCAAAATATGGCCCTAAATTGACTTGTATAAAAGTGGCACCAAGAGGTAGTTAAAGGATGTCAGATTGAATGATATGATGTTAATAGGTCAATTGTACCAGTATATGGCGGCAAGTGACTCTTATAGGGTGCAAAGTGACTCTCATATGGTTCAGAGTGACTTACATGGTTGATTAGAGCCAAAATGTGGCACAAAATTGACTTGTATAAAAGTGGTACCAAGAGGTGGTTAAAGGATGTTAAATTGCATGTAGATGATCTTAACATGTCAATTGTACCAATATATGGTGGCAAGTGACTCTTATAGGGTGCAATGTGACTCTAATATGGTGAAGAGTGACTTATATGGTTGATTAAAGTTAAAATATGGGCCTAAATTGACTTATATAAAAGTGGTACCAAGATTTGGTTAAAGTATGTCAAATTGCATGCATATGATGTTAATAGGTTAATTGTACCAATATATGGTGGCAAGAGACTTTTATAGGGTGCAAAGTGACTCTAATATGGTGAAGAGTGACTTACATTATTGATTAGAGTCAAAATATGGGCCTAAATTAACTTGTATAAAAATGGTACCAAGAGATAGTTAATGTATGTAAAATTGAATGCATATGATGTTAATTGGTCAATTATACCAATATATGGTGGCAAGTGACTCGTATAGGGTGTAAAGCTACTCTAATATGGTGAAGAGTGACTTACATTGTTGATTAGAGCCAAAATGTGGCCCAAAATTGACTTATATAAAAGTGGTACCAATAGGTGGTTAAAGGATGTCAAACTGCATTTATATGATGTTAAGTGGTCAATTGTACCAATATATGGTGGCAAGTGACTCTTATAGGGTACAATGTGACTCTAATATAGTGAAGAGTGACTTACATGACTGATTAGAGCCAAAATGTTGCCCAAAATTGACTCGTATAAAAGTTGTACCAAGAGGTGGTTAAAGGATGTTAAATTGCATGTAGATGATGTTAATATGTCAATTGTACGAATATATGGTGGGAAGTGACTCTTATAGAGTACAAAGTGACTCTATTATGGTGAGGAGTGATTAACATGGTTGATTAGAGTCAAAATATGGCCCTAAATTGACTTGTATAAAAGTGGTACCAAGAGGTAGTTAAAGGATGTCAAATTGAATGATATGATGTTAATAGGTCAATTGTACAAATATATGGCGGCAAGTGACTCTTATAGGGAGCAAAGTAACTCTAATATGGTTAAGAGTGACTTACATGGTTGATTAGAGCCAAAATGTGGCCCAAAATTGACTTGTATAAAAGTGGTACCAAGAGGTGGTCAAAGGATGTTAAATTGCATGTAGATGATGTTAACATGTCAATTGTACAAATATATAGTGGCAGGTGACTCTTATAGGGTGCAAAGTGACTCTAATATGGTGAAAAGTGACTTATATGGTTGATTAAAGTTAAAATATGGGCCTAAATTGACTTATATAAAAGTGGTACCAAGAGGTGGTTAAAGGATGTCAAATTGCATGAATATGATGTTAATAGGTTAATTGTACCAATATATGGTGTCAAGAGACTTTTATAGGGTGCAAAGTGACTCTAATATGGTGAAGAGTGACTTACATGGTTGATTAGAGTCAATATGTGGCCCTAATTTACTTATATAAAAGTGGTACCAAGAGGTGGTTAAAGGATGTCAAATTGCATGCATATGATGTTAATAGGTCAATTGTACCAATATATGGTGGCAAGAGACTTTTACAGGGTGCAAAGTGACTCTAATATGGTGAAGAGTGACTCACATTATTGATTAGAGTCAAAATATGGGCCTAAATTAATTTGTATAAAAATGGTACCAAGAGATAGTTAATGTATGTAAAATTGAATGCATATGATGTTAATCGGTCAATTATACCAATATATGGTGGCAAGTGACTCGTAATGAGTGCAAAGTGTCTCTTATATGGTGAAGAGTAACTTACATGGTTGATTAGAGCCAAAATGTGGCCCAAAATTGACTTGTATAAATGTGGTGCCAAGATGTGGTTAAAGGATGTTAAATTGCATGTAGGTGATCTTAACATGTCAATTGTACCAGTATATGGTGGCAAGTTACTCTTATAGGGTGCAAAGTGACTCTAATATGGTGAAGAGTGACTTATATGGTTGATTAGAGTTAAAATATGGGCCTAAATTGACTTGTATAAAAGTGGTACTAAGAGGTGGTTAAAGGATGTCAAATTGCATGTATATGATGTTAATAGGTCAATTGTACCAATGTATGGTGGTAAAAGACTGTTATAGGGTGCAAACTAACTCTAATATGGTGAAGAATGACTTACATGGTTGAATAGAGTCAAAATATGGCCCTAATTGACTTATATATAAGTGGTACCAAGAGGGTGGCAAGAGACTCGTATATGGTGCAAAGTGACTCTAATATGGTGAAAAGTGACTTACATGGTTGATTAGAGTCAAAATATGGCCCTAAATTGACCTGTATAAAAGTGGTACCAAGAGGTGGTTAAAAGATGTCAAATTGCATGTATATGATGTTAATAGGTCAAGTGTACCAATATATGCTGGCAAGTGACTCTTATAGGGTGCAAAGTGACTCTAATATGGTGAAGAGTGAGTTACATAGTTGATTACATCCAAAATGTAGTCCAAAATTGACTCGTATGAAACTGGTACAAAGAGGTGGTTAAAGGATGTCAAATTGTATGTATATGATGTTAATAGGTTAATTGTACCAATATATGGTGGCAAGTGACTCTTATAGGGTGCAAAGTGACTTAAATATGGTGAAGAGTGACTTACATGGTTGATTAGAGCCAAAATATTTCCCAAAATTGACTCGTATAAAAGTGGTACCAAGAGGTGGTTAAAGGACGTTAAATTGCATGTAGATGATGTTAACATATCAATTATACCAATATATGGTGGCATGTGACTCTTATAGGGTGCAAAGTGACTCTAATATGGTGAAGAGTGACTTACATGGTTGATTAGAGTCAAAATGTGGCCCTAATTAACTTATATAAAAGTGGTACCAAGAGGGGTTAAAAGTTGTCAAATTGCATGTATATGATGTTAATAGGTCAATTGTAACATTTTTTTATGGCAAGTGACTCTTATAGGGTGCAAAGTGACACTAATATGGTGAAGAGTGACTTACATGGTTAATTAGAGTCAAAATGTGGCCCTAATTGACTTATACAAAAGTGGTAACAAGAGGTGGTTCAAAGATGTCAAATTGCATGTATATGATGTTAATAGGTCAATTGTACCAATATATGGTGGCAAGTGACTCTTATAGGGTGCAAAGTGACTCTAATATGGTGAAGAGTGACTTACATGGTTGATTAGAGTCAAAATGTGGCCCTAATTGACTTATATAAAAGTGGTACCAAGAGGTGGTTAAAAGATGTCAATTTGCATGTATATGATGTTAATAGGTCAATTGTACCAATATATGGTGGCAAGTGACTCTTATAGAGTGCAAAGTGACTCTAATATGGTGAAGAGTGACTTACATGGTTGATTAGAGTCAAAATGTGGCCCTAATTTACTTATATAAAAGTGGTACTAAGAGGTGGTTAAAGGATGTCAAATTGCATGCATATGATGTTAATAGGTCAATTGTACCAATATATGGTGGCAAGAGACTTTTATAGGGTGCAAAGTGACTCTAATATGGTGAAGACTGACTTACATTATTGATTAGAGTCAAAATATGGGCCTAAATTAATTTGTATAAAAATGGTACCAAGAGATAGTTAATATATGTAAAATTGAATGCATATGATGTTAATCGGTCAATTATACCAATATATTGTGGCAAGTGACTCGTAATTAGTGAAAAGTGTCTCTTATATGGTGAAGAGTAACTTACATGGTTGATTAGAGCCAAAATGTGGCCCAAAATTGACTTGTATAAATGTGGTGCGAAGATGTGGTTAAAGGATGTTAAATTGCTTGTAGGTGATCTTAACATGTCAATTGTACCAATATATGGTGGCAAGTTACTCTTATAGGGTGCAAAGTGACTCTAATATGGTGAAGAGTGACTTATATGGTTGATTAGAGTCAAAATGTGGCCCTAATTGACTTATATAAAAGTGGTACCAAGAGGTGGTTAAAAGATGTCAATTTGCATGTATATGATGTTAATAGGTCAATTGTACCAATATATGGTGGCAAGTGACTCTTATAGAGTGCAAAGTGACTCTAATATGGTGAAGAGTGACTTACATGGTTGATTAGAGTCAAAATGTGGCCCTAATTTACTTATATAAAAGTGGTACTAAGAGGTGGTTAAAGGATGTCAAATTGCATGCATATGATGTTAATAGGTCAATTGTACCAATATATGGTGGCAAGAGACTTTTATAGGGTGCAAAGTGACTCTAATATGGTGAAGAGTGACTTACATTATTGATTAGAGTCAAAATATGGGCCTAAATTAATTTGTATAAAAATGGTACCAAGAGATAGTTAATGTATGTAAAATTGAATGCATATGATGTTAATCGGTCAGTTATACCAATATATTGTGGCAAGTGACTCGTAATTAGTGAAAAGTGTCTCTTATATGGTGAAGAGTAACTTACATGGTTGATTAGAGCCAAAATGTGGCCCAAAATTGACTTGTATAAATGTGGTGCGAAGATGTGGTTAAAGGATGTTAAATTGCTTGTAGGTGATCTTAACATGTCAATTGTACCAATATATGGTGGCAAGTTACTCTTATAGGGTGCAAAGTGACTCTAATATGGTGAAGAGTGACTTATATGGTTGATTAGAGTTAAAATATGGGCCTAAATTGACTTGTATAAAAGTGGTACTAAGAGGTGGTTAAAGGATGTCAAATTGCATGTATATGATGTTAATAGGTCAATTTTACCAATGTATGGTGGTAAAAGACTGTTATAGGGTGCAAAGTGACTCTAATATGGTGAAGAGTGACTTACATGGTTGAATAGAGTCAAAATATGGCCCTAATTGACTTATATATAAGTGGTACCAAGAGGGTGGCAAGAGACTCGTATATGGTGCAAAGTGACTCTAATATGTTGAAAAGTGACTTACATGGTTGATTAGAGTCAAATTATGGCCCTAAATTGACCTGTATAAAAGTGGTACCAGAGGTGGTTAAAAGATGTCAAATTGCATGTATATGATGTTAATAGGTCAATTGTACCAATATATGCTGGCAAGTGACTCTTATAGGGTGCAAAGTGACTCTAATATGGTGAAGAGTGACTTACATAGTTGATTACATTCAAAATGTAGCCCAAAATTGACTCGTATGAAACTGGTACAAAGAGGTGGTTAAAGAATGTCAAATTGCATGTATATGATGTTAATAGGTTAATTGTACCAATATATGGTGGCAAGTGACTCTTATAGGGTGCAAAGTGACTTAAATATGGTGAAGAGTGACTTACATGGTTGATTAGAGTCAAAATATGGCCCTAATTAACTTATATAAAAGTGGTACCAAGAGGGGTTAAAAGTTGTCAAATTGCATGTATATGATTTTAATAGGTCAATTGTACCAATTTTTTATGGCAAGTGACTCTTATAGGGTGCAAAGTGACTCTAATATGGTGAAGAGTGACTTACATGGTTAATTAGAGTCAAAATGTGGCCCTAATTGACTTATACAAAAGTGGTAACAAGAGGTGGTTGAAAGATGTCAAATTGCATGTATATGATGTTAATAGGTCAATTATACCAATATATGGTGGCAAGTGACTCTTATAGGGTGCAAAGTGACTCTAATATGGTGAAGAGTGACTTACATTGTTGATTAGAGCCAAAATGTTTCCGAAAATTGACTCGTATAAAAGTGGTACCAAGAGGTGGTTAAAAGATGTTAAATTGCATGTAGATGATGTTAACATATCAATTGTACCAATATATGGTGGCAAGTGACTCTTATAGGGTGCAAAGTGACTCTAATATGGTGAAGAGTGACTTACATGGTTGATTAGAGCCAAATTATGGTCCTAAATTGACTTGTATAAAAGTGGTACAGAGAGGTGGTTAAAGGATGTCAAATTGCAAGTATATGAAGTTAATAGATCAATTGTACCAATATATGGTGGCAAGTGACTCTTATAGGGTGCAAAGTGACTCTAATATGGTGAAGAGTGACTTACATAGTCGATTAGAGTCAAAATGTGGCCCTAATTGACTTATATAAAAGTGGTACCAAGAGGTTGTTAAAAGATGTCAAATTGCATGTAGATGATGTTAACATGTCAATTGTACCATTATATGGTGGCAAGTGACTCTTATAAGGTGCAAAGGGACTTTAATGTAATAACCCCAATTTTTGGGTAATTTTTGAAACCCTTATGAATAGTGTTTTTGCTGAATGAGAAAACTTTTCATGACACACTATGTAGGGGTTCTGATATGGATATTCTGAGATTTTATTAGTACTTTATATGGGATATAAGTGTATGTAAAGATCGTCAGAATCCAAATCCGAACACTTTGATTTTTCCCGGAAATCCACTAGATACGGAAAGAATTGAGAAAAAGGTAACAGGATAAAAAGGATTTAAATTAAAGGATTATAAGAGAGGATCATAAAAAGGAATATAATGTATTGAGAAAGGATAAGGGAACCTAAGTAATAAGATCCCGGGTATGATCCCTCAAACGATAAACGAAAACGAAAGTTAAGCGAACCGTATAACAGATCAGCGGTCATTAGGCAAACAATTAGGAAGTTAATCAAAGGGATTAGAGAGGATGATGTCACCCAACCAATGAGAAGAGGACAAGGAGGGGAGGATGACATCATGAGGATGACACAAGCATGACATAGAAGGGAAGGAAGTGTGGTTGAATTATAACCACACAAAATCAAGGTTAATTAAGTCATTAACCAAAAACAACACAAAAATCAACCAACCAAGCAAATCATTTCATTTTCATCTCTTAACCAAGCTTTGTTATTGAATGTTAAGAGCATAATATGAGTATTTTAGTTCATGAGAGGCTTGATGGTTGTGTATGTAGAGATTAGTGAGTTTTGGGATGTTGTTGGATTGGTAAATGTTGTTGTTTTGATTAAAAGAACTTAAGTATGATTAAAGTTAAGCTTAGGCATAAGTATGAATGATTAAATTGAATTGGTTGGGGTTGTTATGATGTGATGAGGATGGATGTTGGTTGTATGTTGGATTTGAGGTTGATTTGGAATGGTTTTGAATGGTTTAAAATATTGGAAATCGCGTAAATATAGCCGTCGTAACGTCCGATTTTCTTTGGACTGTTTTTGTGCATAGCATTAGGACCCGAGAACCCCATGCTAGATTATGACCACTACCATGTTTAGATAGCTCATGTTACGAGCTTCGTTTTGATATGTAGTTCGTTCGATTCTGATGCACGGTTTAGGAGAAACGACCGTTTCAAGTAACGGCGTTTCGCGAACGAAACTTTTCCCCTCGCCTTACTTTGAAACATAGGTTAAAGACCAAAAAGGGTTAATTAATGTATGAAACATTTATGGTAAGTGTGTTAGGCAGTTGGTAAGACAATCGCGAAGGAATCGCTTTAAAACTCGTAAAGGTTAAATTATTAAAAATGGTGGAGCCGAGGGTACCCGAGTGACTTAAGCGAATCAGTGAGCGCAAAACAAGCGTTAGAGTCTAAGTTAGTTAAAGTATAGATTTACAAGTGATTTTGGTTTAATTCCAACTTACTTGTTGTTTATAGGTTACCAGACTCGTCCCGAGCCTTTTATCACCCCAAGTCGCTCAGGCAAGTTTTCTACCCGTTATACTGTTGTTGTGATGAATACATGTATATGCATTATCTTGCGATAGATGCATGTTGGTTAATTAGCAAATGTTGCGATATATTGAAGCATGCTGATATGGTATATATATGCATGCCTGTTTCGTATTCTTGATTTATATATCTGTTGGTTCAAATGCTTATTCGTTGTATAATACCTATGCTAGAGATAAGCGGTATTTGCGTATACCCTTAGTATAGGGACCCAAAGGTGAAAACATTTTCTAAAACCGGGAGTCGAGGATCCCGAGTAGATTTTATATATATATATATATATATATATATATATATATATTTATTTATATATATATATGGTTATAGTTTTCCAAACTATTAATCGAATAAGGTTTATTCGATAACTTTAGCTTTATTTTATTATTGAATATTATTTCGAATATTATTCGAAGGCGTATGACTCCTTTTATTTATTTATCTGAATATTATTTGAATATTCATTCGAAGGCTTATGACTCTTTTATATTATTTATTGAATATTATTTGAATATTCATTCGAAGGCTTATGACTCAGTTTATATTATTTAATGAATATTATTTGAATATTCATTTGAGGATCTATGACTCCGATTATTTGCTGAGGTATATTCTTTATTTTATTAAAGAATAAGGTGTCAATAATCAAACTTATTTTCGATTATTCAAATAAAGATAATACTTTCATATAAGTATATCTTTGGTTATTTAATACTCGTTTCAAGTATAAGTTTTAATACTTCTACTTCAATTATTTTTATAAAGATTATTCTTTATGGGAATATTATTTAAATAATAATATTCAGTCATTTTCTAAATATTCTGGGGACTGATTTACTTCATTAAATCAGCTTTACTCCAAACACTCTATAAAGTGTTTTCGAGTCTTCAAAATGATTTTTAAAGTCAGAGCGGATCCCAAAACTCATTTTTATATTTAAGATCTTCCTTTTTAAGGGGATTTAAATACTCGCTCAAAACCTGGGGAATCCGGCTCTGTGGTGTATTTTATATTCGCAACGAGGTTGCAGTTTTGGTAAATGAATTGATTACTTGCCCAATGTTCGGGAAGTAAGCCCATCTAATTGAGTCGGCATAAGCGACAGGCCGGGGTACGGTCTATGAAAGTGTAAGTGGCAGTCCATCAACGCGTAAGAGGCCGGGTGGCGGTCCATCACAAGGTCCTTATGTTGCCAGGGTGATGACCGGTGGGGGATTCATCCATCTACTAGTAGAAAAGGTTACTTATTGGTATCTTTTCCTGATCAGCAAGATATCTCGTTTATGCCAAAATTCTTTTCCTTTCCAAAATTCATTGGATGTTTCAAACTCTGTTCATACTTTACATAACAGAGGTTCCAGGAAATGTTTAAGAGATATATATGTGGATATATATATATCGGGACTAAATAAAGTATCTCGTAACTTTATTTCATTCAATAATATTTCAAAGATTGAATCTATTCAAGTCTTATCTTGTGGTCTCATCAGTGGGATGAACTTTTGAAACTAATTATAACTTGAACGGTGGTAGTTCAAGTAGTATTTGGGAAAGATATAAGTATATTGGGGTATCTTGTAACTTCATCTTTTAAACTTATATCTAATTAATAATTGTCTTATGAATGACAAAGATTTTCAGAAAAACGTTGAGACAAGGTTAGATATATGAGATCACCTTGCAACGATATTTTTTTTATATACAGTTATACACTGGGACTTTATGTATATTATGCATGGAAGAGGACTTCCAATATTTTGAAAAGTATATATGTATATATATATACTGAATATTTTGCGACTTCATCGCATTAAGTTATCAACTTGGTTCATTTCTTTTGACCAAGACTTTCGTGAGTATTATGAGTAGGTTCATATATTGTTAATCATTATACATATTATTTTGGTGGGCTTGCTGCTCACCCTTGCTTTCTTCTTTCATCACACAACATCAGATAGATAAGATGAACAGGACCAAGCTCCCAATTCGCGAGCGGATAGGAAGCGTTCCGCAGCTTCCTATAGGCATTGAAGTCACTATAGCTGAGGTAGGGAACTACCAATAGACTAGGCTTCAACTTTTGATGTACCAGATTTATGTATATTTATGAACTGAAATAATGGCAATGAAATGTAAATTTATTCAGAACCCTTTTAAGGTGTATTAGTAGATAATTGTGGAATAAAATGACTTGTGGTTATTTTTGGATGTTCATCTCTGAGACTATAACGTGTGGTGTGTGTGTTTATTGTGGGGTCACAGTACAGAGTAGTTGAGTAATTATTAAGATTGGGTGTTAATAAGGGAAATAGAACTCGTGACAACCCGAATCCCCGACCCCGGATTTGGGGGTGTTACAGAAGTGGTATCAGAGCTAAGCGTTATAAACCTCAGAGATGATGGGACATTAAGATAATAAGTTCACTAAGATAATAAGAACTCTTGCCAAGTTCATAGTCGGGCTACCTAACGTAGCACTGACAGTTAAAACCCTTATGGGAACCCTTATAAGTATCGTGATAGTATCATAGTTCGTTCTCGTATAGGGCAGCGGGGCACCGAACCTTGAGGTTCAGGAGCATCAACATGAGGATGTTTTATTACAAGTTGGAGATCAAATTGTGAATCCGATGGAGTACCCTAATGAGGGACCGGATGAGGTTCAGATAGAGAATGTTGCGGTTGAGGATGTTATTCCGGAAAGGATTGTGGCTGAGGAGGATCTCATGAAGGATCCTGATGAGAATGAAGAGAGGACCGCTGAGGAACAGATGACCGTAGTCAGGGCGACTACAAGAGCAAGAATGGCCGCGAGGGTGGCAATAGAGGATGAAGAATTACCAAGGGCACAAAGGTTAATGAGGGCAGAAGAAGTGGGGCCTTCCACGACCCCAATTATACCAGTATCAGACCCTCTTCCAGAGGCTCCTATAGACATCCATGAGGTTCTACCAATTCCTGTTCCCTCCCCTGTACATAGCCCAGCACATACTGAGGAAATTCCACCTTTATCCCCTGCACCATTGTCACCTGAGACCGTGCTTGGTTATCCATTTGGATCTCCTGGGTCTGCACCACCTGCACCCCATGGACTGCTAGATGCTACCACTCAGGCTTCTCTTATCGCTGATTATCATATGACTTTGGGTGGCCTGTCAGAGGCCCGGAATGTTAGGAGTGATCTGTTGGATCGACTTACTACACCAAGGATTGAGGGTGGGATACTTCCGGCAGGATTAGCGTATAGCATGGAAAGGATTGAGGCTACCACCCGTGTTACAGCTAGAGGCCAATTTGAGGGTCAGGTTGATCCAGCTCTACTTGCGACTATCTTAGACCTCATCACCTCTGTGATGGAGCAGGTTAGGGATGTCGTGCGTGCTCGCATCTCTTAATCCACGGTAGTGTGCAGAGCCAGAGCAATCAAACTAGGGTTTCATGTAGTACCGCTTTTGGAGGATTAGCCTAAGTTATGAATGATTAGTTTTAATGACGAGATGACTATCTATGGTAGTACTTTTGGGATAGGAGCGATAAGTTCATATGATGTAATCCTCTTTAATATGTTCAGTTGTTGTACCCTCGAACAAATGGTTATGTATATATTCGTTAATTTCAGTTCAGATCAGTTTGTTTGTGATAAAATCACATTGTTAATTGCTCTATTAACACTTAAGAGAGTGTCATGAAGTTTATCGAACTTGAGAATTCATAATTTGCAATCGTGCAAGGACTAAACGAGGGGAAGACTTAAGCAAAGTAAGTAAGACAAATATCCGGAGATTCTCAAAATTTTCCAAGTAATATGCCCCCACAAGGAATAAGATTAAGGGCAAACCTTGAACGTGATAATCAGGGAGGTCGCAATTAAGATATAAAGAACCCGGAATATAATAAAGTGGAAAATGAAGATTTTAAATTAAAAGATGACTCCAATTATGGGGAGTAGGAAGAAATATTTAGACTGAGGAAACAAAAGTCGAGTAAGGAAAGGAGACCCGAGATGGTACCCCTATACGGCAATTCATGGACCTGTCTAAAGAGAACTTAGACTATTATCCCCAACCACCACCCTGAGGAGACAGTGCGGTGGGAAATTCTTTCAGGACCTTTAAATCGCTAAGCTCTCAGAGTTCCAAGGAACAAGCTGACCCAGTCAAGGCAAGAGCCTGGCTAAAGGAAATATAGGAATCATTTGAGATTCTAAATGATTGACGAATCACAAAAGACTGTTTTTATCACTTACCCTCCTAAGAGAGAGACCACCCGCCGGTGAAAGGCCAAGGAAGGCACGGAGCAAGAGATTATAATAAACTGATTTAAGTTCAGTCAATTGTTTTCGGGAAAGTAATTCCCAAAGATAAGGAGATAGTGTAAAAGCTTTAGAGCCAGAACAAAGGCAGACGAGTATGATAAATTATGAATCTAAGTTGTAAAAGTTATCAAGATTCGTTCTGAGGACACGAATCTAGAATGACGGGATGTTTGAAATCAATGCTTATGTTGTGTTGGTTCAAAAAAAAACTGATAAGAGAAAGGAAAATAAAAAGGAACTGAAGTGGTAAGGGATATAAAGGCAAAAGAGTTTGAGGTATGATAAGGGAGTCGGGTATGAGGAAACCCTAAAGACTCATAGAAAATAGAAATAGAAAAGTATGTAATCGTCAGGATGATGATGATCCACCATGAGTTAAAATTGATGGTTGAAGGCATAAGAGATACATATATTGTACCCCCTTTAAGTTGGGAGGATTCGAGGAAACCTTGAAATAGTTCGAAGGATAAATAATGAGACGCGGATAGACTGAGGAGACAAGGAAGTAAGAAATTAGGAAAAATTGGATGAAGGAAGTGACCTTCAAGAATGTGAAGTGTAAGACCGGTGGCTCGATACCCAGAAAGGGAGACGCCAGGTATGAAAGGTATCCTAACATTGAGGTGACTGTTGAGATAAACAACAAAAGTAAATAAGGAATTATTAAGAAGAAGTTCACGTTGAACATGACCAATATCTTCCAGAATATCCATGTTATCATTACCAAATCAGGAAAGAAAAGCGGATGACCATTGTTATCTTTTGGAGGCCATATGGATTGACCTCAATTTGAATAAGGATGCTATTATGAAGTTAGGTATAGACTATCGAGGTGGGAATGATGAATAAGATAATCTATCAAGGATATATGACTTGATTTATCCATGGAAGGAGGCAGGTACCTTTTAAAGGTGGAATTAAGGATAGAACATCGGTAACTTAAAATGAATCCTCGGGGAATGCATAAAAGTTGGAATTTCACCCTTAATAGGGATAGTGTGAGTTTTGACAGTATGAATTGGAAATGATTAAGGTAATAACAACCTTTAAGAATCAGTGGAGAAATTTTTCAGAAGTACATAGACAATGATTCTGGTATTATTAAATGGTATCTTAATATGCCCTGTATCTAGGGAATACAGGAGGAACGATTGAAGGATAACCTTAGAGGTTTTACAAGGAGAAAGGTAATATTCAAAATTCTCAAGAATAGAAATGTTGATAAAGGAAATATGACGTAATTATAATGTTGCTAAGTGGGGCACGTGTTAAACCACGAGAAGGTATGGATCGAACCAGTAATGGTCGAAATTTGTTCAAGGCAATTAGGACTTAAGATAAAAGATGTTCTAAGTATGATTGAGAGTCAGTCTTGACAGTGATTAGCCTCTAAAGACTGAGGCAATAACTTATGGAAAAATGGTGATATTTTTTTTTATTTACTCATCAGATATTAAAGAAAAGCATTTTCACATAAGCTGTGATTAAAATAAGGTAGAAAATTTATTTGGAGGTGGTTAAAATGACATTGACTGTAAGGAAATTTTACTATCAGGAAAGGCCAAAGAGGTGGCCGACACTTCAAAGGTAAGTGGATAATTATAGGCGCGTGTGCCAAAAGAATACAGTGATGATGGTTAAAACTGTGAAGGTTGTATTATGGTTTGGAAGATTGACATTCCTTCTGATGACTGTGCAATACCCAACCGTAATAGTAGTTGGTAAAGGTATAATTCGTGTAATCGCCATGAACGGGCTATCTATCTTAGAAGGTCCTATCTTGAAATAAGCCAGGACCATGTTTCAAAAAGGACTAGACGAACCTTTGAGTAAGTCTTCTATTTAAGGCATATGATTTAGAATGGTATTAACCTGCTATCGTTGCTTTGATTGAAACTCTTCTGCAATTTTATCTGCTTCATGTCATGTATGCATGTCAGGATCAGGAGTGTTCTTCATGAATCAGGAATGGTGATTATGTTACCTCCTTAGAATGATTTGATACGACATGTATGGACTCCGTATGGTTAGATATTAAGATTTTATGGAAAAGTGATTACAACCATGAGAGTTGTATTGGAATGGGTGTTGAGATTGAGTACCACTAATCGGGTCGTGGTAGTGTATAAGTTATCATTGATAGACTAATTAAGTAGAGTATCTACCTATTGTATATTTATTCTACTTATCAATAGAGAGTCGTATTACTATACGAGGAAGGTTGCAGTGCAAGCATAGAATCCGAGTAACGGTGATATATAGAAGGAGGTCCCAGATTCGATTTTCGATGTCGAAGGAGTTTCAAAGGTGATTATGTATAAGCTCGAGGAAGAGCATGGGTCCATAGAATGATGGACGGAATGGCGAAAATATTTAGGCATGGGAAATACGATGCTATAATACTTGATGCTGATATAAATACGTTTATGTTTTGTTCTCCTATGACAAACCTCTATAGTTCAGAGGTAAGTTCCAAGCCAGATATTTTGTGGCAGTATATTTTTCATATATACAATTCTCTTCAATTCGTTCTTTTCTCTTCTTTTCATTTCATGTAAGCTGAGAAGAACAACCCTTCCAGAAAGGGGAGGTATTGCCGAATGACTATCTATCTGTGTGATAGAAGCCTAGTAGGATACCATCTATTGTTTAATTGCTTGTCAAGTACTAAAGGCTGGCCACCTTCTGTACTAACTATGCGATATAACAAGTGTTCATGATCATAGTGATCTCTCAACAAATTCCTTTACTTCTATATGATTGATCAACTTTGGGAAATAGAAACAGCTAAAAAAAAGAGTAATAAAGTTGTGGTAGCATTCGGAATGGAAACACATTCGTAATACTAAGGTTGACGTGGTTATTAAAAGGTTATAGAACGCTAGCGAGCAAAAGTATAACCAGTATAATATTAGGAACGGAAGGTAATAGCGATTACGAACTGGAAAAGAATGGGTATTAAGAAGCAAAAGCTATAATGCTAGAAGCTATAATGAGAGTCTGTGCAATAGACTTGAAAGAAATTGGAATGATCACATAACGCGGATTGAGTTTTCTTACGACAATAGATCATATGTCAGTATTGAGATATCGCCTTATGAGATCCTTGAGGGAAGACAATGTCGATCTCCCTTATGTTAGGATGAAGTTGTAGAGCGCAAGATGCTCGGACCCGCAGTAGTCCAAAGGATCAAGGATATAATAGATCTAATCAGAGGACGGCTGGTAGTAACCCAAGATGGACAAAAGAAGTATGTTGATTTGACACGAAAGGACAAAGAATAGGAAGTAGGGGACCTAGTGTTGTTAAAGGTATTCCCTTGGAAACCCTTGGAAAGGATTGATGAGATTCGGAAAGAAAGGAAAGCTAAGTCTACAATTTGTTGGACCCTTGGATATATTAAGACGTTGGGAAGTTAGCATATGAGCTAGCCCTACCCCCGAACCTGTAGCAAGTTCATAACGTGTTCCACGTATCAATGTTAAGGAAGTGTAATTCGGATGCCAGTCAAATAGGGGCATATGAGCGCATAGACATGCAACCAGACGTAACCTATATGGACCAACCAGGAAGGGTATAGATTAAGAAGGAACGAGTGCTTAGGAGAAGGGTTATCAAACTAGTAAGAGTTTGATGGTAGAACCACAATGTGGGAAAATTGACTTGAGAGTTAGAAAGTGCAATACTAAGAAAGTATCCCTATTCATTTCTATCTGATTCCGGGACGGAATCCTTTTAAGGAGGGGAGACTGTAATAACCCCAATTTTTGGGTAATTTTTGAAACCCTTATGAATAGTGTTTTTGCTGAATGAGAAAACTTTTCATGACACACTATGTAGGGGTTCTGATATGGATATTCTGAGATTTTATTAGTACTTTATATGGGATATAAATGTATGTAAATATCGTCAGAATCCAAATCCGAACACTTTGATTTTTCCCGGAAATCCACTAGATACGGAAAGAATTGAGAAAAAGGTAACAGGATAAAAAGGATTTAAATTAAAGGATTATAAGAGAGGATCATAAAAAGGAATATAATGTATTGAGAAAGGATAAGGGAACCTAAGTAATAAGATCCCGGGTATGATCCCTCAAACGATAAACGAAAACGAAAGTTAAGCGAACCGTATAACAGATCAGCGGTCATTAGGCAAACAATTAGGAAGTTAATCAACGGGATTAGAGAGGATGATGTCACCCAACCAATGAGAAGAGGACAAGGAGGGGAGGATGAGATCATGAGGATGACATAAGCATGACATAGAAGGGAAGGAAGTGTGGTTGAATTATAACCACACAAAATCAAGGTTAATTAAGTCATTAACCAAAAACAACACAAAAATCAACCAACCAAGCAAATCATTTCATTTTCATCAAACAAAACACAAAAATCTCTATCTTCCCAAGCTAACTCTCGGCTTCTTTCTTAAAATTTGAAGGTCCAAGCTCCACCACTTACTATTTAGCAAAGTAATTATCTAAGCTTCCCCATGGATAGTTACATACTTCCTATAAGTTTAAGCTTCTAATTCCAAGTCAATCTTTTTCTATAAATCAAGGAAGAAGATGGTGAATAGTAACCTTCAAGAAATAACTTTAGTTTTCTTGAATTTTTATGAAAGATTAAGGTTATACAAGCAAGGATCAAGGTTCTTTAGGCATTCAAAGCTCTTGTGTTGTGTTAAAAAGCTTCAAGGAAGGTATAATCTCTTAACCAAGCTTTGTTATTGAATGTTAAGAGCATAATATGAGTATTTTAGTTCATGAGAGGCTTGATGGTTGTGTATGTAGAGATTAGTGAGTTTTGGGATGTTGTTGGATTGGTAAATGTTGTTGTTTTGATTAAAAGAACTTAAGTATGATTAAAGTTAAGTTTAGGCATAAGTATGAATGATTAAATTGAATTGGTTGGGGTTGTTATGATGTGATGAGGATGGATGTTGGTTGTATGTTGGATTTGAGGTTGATTTGGAATGGTTTTGAATGGTTTAAAATATTGGAAATCGCGTAAACATAGCCGTCGTAACGTCCGATTTTCTTTGGACTGTTTTTGTGCATAGAATTAGGACCCGAGAACCCCCTTATAGATTATGACCACTGCCATGTTTAGATAGCTCATGTTACGAGCTTCGTTTTGATATGTAGTTCATTCGATTCCGATGCACGGTTTAGGAGAAACGACCGTTTCAAGTAACGGCGTTTCGCGAACGAAACTTTTCCCCTCGCCTTACTTTGAAACATAGGTTAAAGACCAAAAAGGGTTAATTAATGTATGAAACATTTATGGTAAGTGTGTTAGGCAGTTGGTAAGACACTCGCGAAGGAATCGCTTTAAAACTCGTAAAGGTTAAATTATTAAAAATGGTGGAGCCGAGGGTACCCGAGTGACTTAAGCGAATCAGTGAGCGCAAAACAAGCGTTAGAGTCTAAGTTAGTTAAAGTATAGATTTACAAGTGATTTTGGTTTAATTCCAACTTACTTGTTGTTTATAGGTTACCAGACTCGTCCCGAGCCTTTTATCACCCCAAGTCGCTCAGGCAAGTTTTCTACCCGTTATACTGTTGTTGTGATGAATATATGTATATACATTATCTTGCGATAGATGCATGTTGGTTAATTAGCAAATGTTGCGATATATTGAAGCATGCTGATATGGTATATATATGCATGCCTGTTTCGTATTCTTGATTTATATATCTGTTGGTTCAAATGCTTATTCGTTGCATAATACCTATGCTAGAGATAAGCGGTATTTGCGTATACCCTTAGTATAGGGACCCAAAGGTGAAAACATTTTCTAAAACCGGGAGTCGAGGATCCCGAGTAGATTTTATATATATATATATATATATATATATATATATATTTATATATATATATATATGGTTATACTTTTCCAAACTATTAATCGAATAAGGTTTATTCGATAACTTTAGCTTTATTTTATTATTGAATATTATTTCGAATATTATTCGAAGGCGTATGACTCCTTTTATTTATTTATCTGAATATTATTTGAATATTCATTCGAAGGCTTATGACTCTTTTATATTATTTATTGAATATTATTTGAATATTCATTCGAAGGCTTATGACTCGGTTTATATTATTTAATGAATATTATTTGAATATTCATTTGAGGATCTATGACTCCGATTATTTGTTGAGGTATATTCTTTATTTTATTAAAGAATAAGGTGTCAATAATCAAACTTATTTTCGATTATTCAAATAAAGATAATACTTTCATATAAGTATATCTTTGGTTATTTAATACTCGTTTCAAGTATAAGTTTTAATACTTCTACTTCAATTATTTTTATAAAGATTATTCTTTATGGGAATATTATTTAAATAATAATATTCAGTCATTTTCTAAATATTCTGGGGACTGATTTACTTCATTAAATCAGCTTTACTCCAAACACTCTATAAAGTGTTTTCGAGTCTTCAAAATGATTTTTAAAGTCAGAGCGGATCCCAAAACTCATTTTTATATTTAAGATCTTCCTTTTTAAGGGGATTTAAATACTCGCTCAAAACCTGGGGAATCCGGCTCTGTGGTGTATTTTATATTCGCAACGAGGTTGCAGTTTTGGTAAATGAATTGATTACTTGCCCAATGTTCGGGAAGTAAGCCCATCTAATTGAGTCGGCATAAGCGACAGGCCGGGGTACGGTCTATGAAAGTGTAAGTGGCTGGGTGGCAGTCCATCAACGCGTAAGAGGCCGGGTGGCGGTCCAGCACAAGGTCCTTATATGGCCAGGGTGATGACCGGTGGGGGATTCATCCATCTACTAGTAGAAAAGGTTACTTATTGGTATCTTTGCCTGATCAGCAAGATATCTGGTTTATGCCAAAAAAAATTTCCTTTCCAAAATTCATTGGATGTTTCAAACTCTGTTCATACTTTACATAACAGAGGTTCCAGGAAATGTTTAATAGATATATATGTGGATATATATATATCGGGACTAAATAAAGTATCTCGTAACTTTATTTCATTCAATAATATTTCAAAGATTGAATCTATTCAAGTCTTATCTTGTGGTCTCATCAGTGGGATGAACTTTTGAAACTAATTATAACTTGAACGGTGGTAGTTCAAGTAGTATTTGGGAAAGATATAAGTATATTGGGGTATCTTGTAACTTCATCTTTTAAACTTATATCTAATTAATAATTGTCTTATGAATGACAAAGATTTTCAGAAAAACGTTGAGACAAGGTTAGATATATGAGATCACCTTGCAACGATATTTTTTTTATATACAGTTATACACTGGGACTTTGTGTATATTATGCATGGAAGAGGACTTCCAATATTTTGAAAAGTATATATGTATATATATATACTGAATATTTTGCGACTTCATCGCATTAAGTTATCAACTTGGTTCATTTCTTTTGACCAAGACTTTCGTGAGTATTATGAGTAGGTTCATATATTGTTAATCATTATACATATTATTTTGGTGGGCTTGCTGCTCACCCTTGCTTTCTTCTTTCATCACACAACATCAGATAGATAAGATGAACAGGACCAAGCTCCCAATTCGCGAGCGGATAGGAAGCGTTCCGCAGCTTCCTATAGGCATTGAAGTCACTATAGCTGAGGTAGGGAACTACCAATAGACTAGGCTTCAACTTTTGATGTACCAGATTTATGTATATTTATGAATTGAAATAATGGCAATGAAATGTAAATTTATTCAGAACCCTTTTAAGGTGTATTAGCAGATAATTGTGGAATAAAATGACTTGTGGTTATTTTTGGATGTTCATCTCTGAGACTATAACGTGTGGTGTGTGTGTTTATTGTGGGGTCACAATACAGAGTAGTTGAGTAATTATTAAGATTGGGTGTTAATAAGGGAAATGGAACTCGTGACAACCCGAATCCCCGACCCCGGATTTGGGGGTGTTACATTTAATATGGTGAAGAGTGACTTACATGGTTAATTAGAGTAAAAATGTGCCCATATTGACTTATATAAAAAAGGTACCAAGAGGTGGTTAAAGGATTTCAAATTGCATGTATATGATGTTAATAGGTCAATTGTACCAATATATGGTTGCAAGTGACTCTTATAGGTTGTAAAATGACTTAAATATGGTGAAGAGTGATTTACATGGTTGATTAGAGCCAAAATATTTCCCAAAATTGACTCGTATAAAAGTGGTACCGAGAGGTGGTTAAAAGATGTCAAATTGCATATATATGATGTTAATAGGTCAATTGTACCAATATATGGTGGCTAGTGACTCTTATAGGGTGCAAAGTGACACTAATATGGTGAAGAGTGACTTACATGGTTAATTAAAGTCAAAATGTGGCCCTAATTGACTTATACAAAAGTGGTAACAAGAGGTGGTTGAAAGATGTCAAATTGCATGTATATGATGTTAATAGGTCAATTGTACCAATATATGGTGGCAAGTGACTCTTATAGGGTGCAAAGTGACTCTAATATGGTGAAGAGTGACTTACATGGTTGATTAGAGTCAAAATGTGGCCCTAATTGACTTATATAAAAGTGGTACCAAGAGGTGGTTAAAAGATGTCAAATTGCATGTATATGATGTTAATAGGTAAATTGTACCAATATATGGTGGCAAGTGACTCTTATAGAGTGCAAAGTGACTCTAATATGGTGAAGAGTGACTTACATGGTTGATTAGAGTCAAAATGTGGCCCTAATTTACTTATATAAAAGTGGTACCAAGAGGTGGTTAAAGGATGTCAAATTGCATGCATATGATGTTAATAGGTCAATTGTACCAATATATGGTGGCAAGAGACTTTTATAGGGTGCAAAGTGACTCTAATATGGTGAAGAGTGACTTACATTATTGATTAGAGTCAAAATATGGGCCTAAATTAATTTGTATAAAAAGGGTACCAAGAGATAGTTAATGTATGTAAAATTGAATGCATATGATGTTAATCGGTCAATTATACCAATATATGGTGGCAAGTGACTCGTAATGAGTGCAAAGTGTCTCTTATATGGTGAAGAGTAACTTACATGGTTGATTAGAGCCAAAATGTGGCCCAAAATTGACTTGTATAAATGTGGTGCCAAGATGTGGTTAAAGGATGTTAAATTGCATTTAGGTGATCTTAACATGTCAATTGTACCAATATATGGTGGCAAGTTACTCTTATAGGGTGCAAAGTGACTCTAATATGGTGAAGAGTGACTTATATGGTTGATTAGAGTTAAAATATGGGCCTAAATTGACTTGTATAAAAGTGGTACGAAGAGGTGGTTAAAGGATGTCAAATTGCATGTATATGATGTTAATAGGTCAATTGTACCAATGTATGGTGGTAAAAGACTGTTATAGGGTGCAAAGTGACTCTAATATGGTGAAGAGTGACTTACATGGTTGAATAGAGTCAAAATGGCCCTAATTGACTTATATATAAGTGGTACCAAGAGGGTGGCAAGAGACTCGTATATGGTGCAAAGTGACTCTAATATGTTGAAAAGTGACTTACATGGTTGATTAGAGTCAAAATATGGCCCTAAATTGACTTGTATAAAAGTGAAACCAGAGGTGGTTAAAAGATGTCAAATTGCATGTATATGATGTTAATAGGTCAATTGTACAATTATATATGCTGGCAAGTGACTCTTATAGGGTGCAAACTGACTCTAATATGGTGAAGAGTGACTTACATAGTTGATTACATCCAAAATGTAGCCAAAAATTGACTCGTATGAAACTGGTACAAAGAGGTGGTTAAAGGATGTCAAATTGCATGTATATGATGTTAATAGGTTAATTGTACCAATATATGGTGGCAAGTGACTCTTATAGGGTGCAAAGTGACTTAAATATGGTGAAGAGTGACTTACATGGTTGATTAGAGCCAAAATGTTTCCCAAAATTGACTCGTATAAAAGTGGTACCAAGAGGTGGTTAAAGGACGTTAAATTCCATGTAGATGATGTTAACATGTCAATTATACCAATATATCGTGGCATGTGACTCTTATAGCGTGCAAAGTGACTCTAACATGGTGAAGAGTGACTTACATGGTTGATTAGAGTCAAAATGTGGCCCTAATTAACTTATATAAAAGTGGTACCAAGAGGGGTTAAAAGTTGTCAAATTGCATGTATATGATGTTAATAGGTCAATTGTACCAATTTTTTATGGCAAGTGACTCTTATAGGGTGCAAAGTGACTCTAATATGGTGAAGAGTGACTTACATGGTTAATTAGAGTAAAAATGTGGCCCTAATTGACTTATACAAAAGTGGTAACAAGAGGTGGTTGAAAGATGTCAAATTGCATGTATATGATGTTAATAGGTCAATTGTACCAATATATGGTGGCAAGTGACTCTTATAGGGTGCAAAGTTGTAACACCCCCAGATCCGGGGTCGGGGATCCGGGTTGTCACGGTCTTTCTTTCCACAATATCACTTCACTTAATTAATAATAAATAACCTTATGCTGTGACCCCACACTAACACACACCACAACCCGTTATAGTCTCAGAGATGAAATTGAAATAAGTACAAGTCCTTGAATCCACAATTTAAAAGTTATTACAACCCAAAATGATTACTTGATAAATTTACAGTTAATTGCCATTATCTGCCACAAGTTATAATTATACATAATTGATTCTCAAAAGTAGATGGTCTGATCTACAATAGATCTACCTCTGCAGCTATAGCAGCTACAACATCAACGGGAAGACGCAGGACGCTTCCCACGCGCTTGCGCTGGGTCTGCTGGAGTCTGGCCATCTTTCCTAACTGTTGTTGTGTGATGAAGAAATAAAGCAAGGGTGAGCAGCAAGCCCACCAAAATAATATGTATAATGATTAACAATATATGAGCCTTCTCATAGCACTCATGAAAGTCTTGGTCAAAATAAATGAACCAAGTTGATATCTTAATGCGATGAAGTCGCAAAATATTCAGTATATATATATATATACTTTTCAAAATATGGGAAGTCCTCTTCCATGCATAATATACACAGAGTTCCAGTGTATAACTATATAAAAATATCGTTGCAAGGTGATCTCATATATCTAACCTTGTCTCAACGTTTTTCTGAAAATCTTTGTCATTCATAAGACAATTATTAATTAGATATTAGTTTAAAAGATGAGGTTACCAAATACCCCAATATACTTATATCTTTCCCAATACTACTTGAACTACCACCGTTCAAGTTATAACCAGTTTCAAAAGTTCATCACATAGATGAGACTACAAGACAAGATTTGAATAGATTCAATCTTTGAAATATTATTGAATGAAATAAAGTTACGAGATACTTTATTTAGTCCCGATATATATATATATATCCACATATATATCTCTTTAAACATTTCCTGGAACCTCTGTTATATAAAGTATGAACAGAGTTTGAAACATCCAATGAATTTTGGAAAGGAAAAGAATTTTGGCATAAACCAGATATCTTGCTGATCAGGCAAAGATACCAATAAGTAACCTTTTCTACTGTAGATGGATGAATTCCTCACCGGTCATCACCCTGGCCGCATTAGGACCTCGCGCTAGACCGTTACCCGGCCCCTCACGCGTTGATGGACTGCCACCCAGCCACTTACACAATAATAGACCGTACCCCGGCCTGTCGCTTATGCCGACTCAATTAGATGGGCTTACTTCCCGAATGTTGGGCAAGTAATCAATTCATTTACCAAAACTGCAACCTCGTTGCGAATATAAAATACACCACAGAGCCGGATTCCCCAGGTTTTGAGCGAGTATTTAAATCCCCTTAAAAAGGAAGATCTTAAATATAAAAATGAGTTTTGGGATCCGCTCTGACTTTAAAAATCATTTTGAAGACTCGAAAACACTTTAAAGAGTGTTTGGAGTAAAGCTGATTTAATGAAGTAAATCAGTCCCCAGAATATTTAGAAAATGACTGAATATTATTATTTAAATAATAGTCCCATAAAGAATAATCTTTATAAAAATAATTGAAGTAGAAGTATTAAAACTTATACTTGAAACGAGTATTAAATAACCAAAGATATACTTATATAAAAGTATTATCTTTATTTGAATAATCGAAAATAAGTTTGATTATTAACACCTTATTCTTTAATAAAATAAAGAATATATTTCAGCAAATAATCGGAGTCATAGATCCTCAAATGAATATTCAAATAATATTCATTAAATAATATAAACTGAGTCATAAGTCCTCGAATGAATATTCAAATAATATTCAATAATAATATATAAGAGAGTCATAAGCCCTCGAATGAATATTCAAATAATATTCAAATAAATAAATAAAGCTGAGTCATAAGCCCTCGAATGAATATTATAAATAATATTCATTAAATAAAATAAAGGAGTCATACATCCCCAAATGAATATCCAAGTAATATTCAATAAATAATATAAAGGAGTCATAAGTCCTCGAATGAATATTCAAGATAATATTCATTAAATAAAATAAAGTTATCGAATAAACCTTATTCGATTAATAGTTTTGAAAACTATAACCATATATTTATATAAATATATATATTATACTCGGGATCCTCGACTCCCGGTTTAGAAAATATTTCCACCTTTTGGGTCCCTATACTAAGGGTATATGCAAGTTACCGCTATCCTCTAGCATAGGTATTATCAACTGAATCAACAATTATATATGGAAAGAATATGAAACAGGCATGCATATATATACCATAGCAGCATGCTTCAATATATTGCAACATTTGCTAATATAAACATCATGCATCTATCGCAAGATAATGCATATACATATATACATCACAACAACAGTATAACGGGTAGAAAACTTGCCTGAGCGACTGGGGTTACGAATGGCTCGGGACGAGTCTGGTAACCTATAAACAACAAGTAAGTTGGAATTAAACCAAAGTCACTTGTAAATCTATACTTTAACTAACTTAGACTCTAACGCTTGTTTTGCGCTCACTGATTCGCTTAAGTCACTCGGGTACCCTCGGCTCCACCATTTTTAATAATTTAACCTTTACGAGTTTTAAAGCGATTCCTTCGCGAGTGTCTTACCAACTGCCTAACACACTTACCATAAATGTTTCATACATTAATTACCCCTTTTTGGTCTTTAACCTATGTTTCAAAGTAAGGCGAGGAAAAAAGTTTCGTTCGCGAAACGCCGTTACTTGAAACGGTCGTTTCTCCTAAACCGTGCATCGGAATCGAACGAACTACATATCAAAACGAAGCTCGTAACATGAGCTATCTAAACATGGCAGTGTTCATAAACTAGCAGGGGGTTCTCGGGTCCTAATGCTATGCACAAAAACAGTCCAAAGAAAATCGGACGTTACGACGGCTATGTTTACGCGATTTCCCAATTTTAAACCAATTCAAAACAACCACAATTCAACCACATATCATTCATACAACCAACATCCATCCATACCATACTACAACAGCCCCAACAATTCAATATTTCCAATTCATACTTATTTCTCAATTATGAACTAAGAGTTTACTTAAGTTCATTAACTAATAACCAAGATTTCCAACTCCAAAAATATCACAAAATCAACCAATCTCTAAACACACAATAATCATGCCTCTCACCAACTAAACTACTCATAACAAGCTCTAAACATGATTACACACCCATTACACTAACCCATCATCTAAACATTAGGAAATCTAAACAACAAAACTTAAAACTAAGACCATGAAGAGTTATACCTTCCTTGAAGCTTTTAATCCATGAAAGGTCCTTGGAATGCCCATGGAAGCCTTAATCTAACCTCCTACAAGCTTGTTCTTTCAAAGAAATCAAGAACACAAAAATTAATTTCAAGAAAGTACTATTCACCATCTTCTTGAATGATTTATAGGAAATGCTAGGAAAGGATTTTGAAGCTAAGATTTCTAGGAAGTATGTAACTTAACTAGGAGAAGCTAGGATAATTACCTTGTAAAATAGCAAGTGGAGGAGCTTGGACTTCCCATTTCTTAAGAAAGAAGCCGAGAGCTTCATGAAGAAATGGAGGATTTGGTGTTTTTTGATTTGTTTTGCTTGGTTGCTAGGTTTTTGTTTTGTTTGATTTAGTCAATTACCTTGTTGCCCTTGAATTTGTGTGGTTCTCATTCAACCACGCCTCGTTCCTTCCCATGTCATGCCTACATCACTTTGTGATGTCATCACCCCTCATTTGTCCTCTATCTATTGGTTGGGTGACATCATCCTCTCTAATCCCTTTGATTAACTTCCTAATTGTTTTCCTAATGACCGCTGATCTGTTATACGGTTCGCTTAACTTCGTTTTCGTTTATCGTTTGAGGGATCATACCCGGGATCTTATTACTTAGGTTCCCTTAACCTTTCTCAATATATTATATTCCTTTTATGATCCTCTCCTATAATCCTTTAATTTAAATCATTTTTATCTTGTTACCTTTTTCTCAAATCTTTCCGTATCTAGTGTATTTCCGGGAAAAATCAAAGTGTTCGGATTTGGATTCTGACGATCTTTACATACACTTATATCCCATATAAAGTACTAATAAAATCTCAGAATATCCATATCAGAACCCCTACATAGTGTGGCATGAAAAGTTTTCTCATTCAGCAAAAACACTATTCATAAGGGTTTCAAAAATTTCCCAAAAATTGGGGTTATTACAGTCTCCCCTCCTTAAAAGGATTCCGTCCCGGAATCAGATAGAAAGTAAATAGGGATACTCTCTTAGCATTGCACTTTCTAACTCTCGAGTAAATTTTCCCACATTGTGGTTCTACCATCAAACTCTTACTAGTTTGATAACCCTTCTCCTAAGCACTCGTTCCTTTTTACTCTATACCCTTCCTGGTTGCTCCATATAGGTTACGTCTGGTTGCATATCTATGCGCTCATATGCCTCTATTTATCTGGCATCCGAATACACTTCCTTAACATTGATACGTGAAACACGTTACGACCTGCTACATGTTCGGGGGTAGGGTTAGCTCATATGCTAACTTCCCAAACGTCCTAATATATCCAAGGGTCCAACAAATTGTAGACTTAGCTTTCCTTTCTTTCCGAACCTCATCAATCCTTTCCAAGGGATACCTATAACATTACTAGGTCCCCTATTTCATACTCTTTATCCTTTCGTGTCAAATCAACATACTTATCATGTCCATCTTGGGCTACTACCAGCCGTCCTCTGATTAGATCTATCATATCCTTGGTTCTTTGGACTACTGCGGGTCCGAGCATCTTGCGCTCTACAACTTCATCCTAACATAAGGGAGATCGACATTGTCTTCCCTCAAGGATCTCATAAGGCGACATCTCGATAATGACATATGATCTATTGTCGTAAGATAACTCAATCCGAATTAAGTGATCATTCCAAATTCTTTCAAGTCTATTGCACAGACTCTCATTATTGCTTTTAGCATTAGAGCTTCTGCTTCTCAATACCCATTCTTTTCCAGTTCGTAATCGCTACTACCTTCCGTTCCTAATATTACACGGGTTATACTTTTGCTCGTTAGCGTTCTATAACCTTTTAATAACCACGTCAACCTTAGTATCACGAATGTGTTTCCATTCCGCATACTACCACCACTTTATTACTCCTTTTTCAGTTATTTCTATTCTCCAAAGTTTGATTAATCATATAGAAGTAAAGGAATTTGTTGAGAGATCACTATGATCATGAACACTTGTTATATCACATAGTTAGTACAGAAGGTGGCCAGCCTTTAGTACTTGACAAGCAATTAAACAATAGTTGGTATCCTACTCGGCTTCTATCACACAGATAGATAGTCATTCGGCAATACCTCCCCTTTTGGAAGGGTTGTTTTTCTCAGCTTACATGAAATGAAAAGAAAAGAAAAGAACGAACTGAAGAGAATTGTATATATGAAAAAAATATACTGCCACAAAATATCTGGCTTGGAACCTACCTCTGAACTATAGAGGTTTGTCATAGGAGAACAAATCATATACGTATATAAATCAACATTAAGCATTATAGCCTCGTATTTCCCATGCCTAAATATTTTCGCTATCCCGTCCATCATTCTATGGACCCACACTCTTCCTCGAGCTTATACATAATCACCTTTGAAACTCCCTCGACATCGAAAATCGAATCTGGGATCTCATTCTATACATCATCGTTACTAGAATTCTATGCTTGCACCGCAACCTTCCTCGTATAATAATACGACTCTCTATTGATAAGAAAGAATAATTATTCACTAGGTAGATACTCTACTTAATTAGTCTATCAATGATAACTTATACACTACCACGACCCGATTAGTGGTACTCAATCTCAACACCCATTCCAATACAACTCTCATGGTTGTAATCAGCTCACTACTCGCAGAATCATTGCTGCCTTACTATGGTCCACCACTGACCCACTGTAGTCATTCATTTTCCCTGAAGTCTTAATAGCTAACCATACAGAGTCCATACATCTCGTATCAAATCCTTCTAAGGAGGTAACATAATAACCATTCCTGATTCATGAAGAACACTCCTGATCCTGACATACATACATGACATGAAGCAGATAAAAGTGCAGAAGAGTTTCAATCAAAGCAACGATAGCAGGTTAATACCATTTTTAATCATACGCCCTAAATAGAAGAATTAACTCAAGGGTTCATCTAGTCCTTTTTGAAACATGGTCCTGGCTTATCTCAAGATAGGACCTTCTAAGATAGATAGCCCGTTCATGGCGATTACACGAATTAAACCTTTACCAACTACTATTACGGTTGGGTATTGCACAGTCATCAGAAGGAATGTCAATCTTCCAAACCATAATTCAACCTTCACATTTTTAACCATCATCACTGTATTCTTTTGGCACACGCGCCTATAATTATCCACTTACCTTTAAAGTATCGGCCACCTCTTTGGCCTTTCCTGATAGTAAAATTTCCTTACAGTCAATGTCATTTTAACCACCTCCAAATAAATTTTCTACCTTATTTCCGATCACTGCTTGAGTGAAGATGTTTTCCTTAAAATCAGATGGGAAAAAGAAAAAAAAATATCACCATTTTTCCATAAGTTATTGCCTCAGTCTTTAGAGGCTAATCACTGTCAAGACTGACTCTTAATCATACTTAGAACATCTTTTATCTTAAGTCCTAATTGCCCTGAACAATTTCGACCATTACTGGTTCGATCCATACTTTCTCGTGGTTTAACACGTGCCCCACTTGGCAACATTATACTTACGTCATATTTTCTTTATCAACATTTCTATTCTTGAGAATTTTGAATATTACCTTTCTCCTTGTAAAACCTCTAAGGTTATCCTTCAATCATTCCTCATGTATTCCCTAGATACAGAGCATATCAAGATACCATTTATTAATACCAGAATCATTGTCTATATACTTCTGAAAAATTTCTCCACTGATTCTTAAAGGTTGTTGTTACCTTAACCCTTTCCCAATCATTCTGTCAAAACTCATACTGTCCCTATTAAGGGTGAAATGCCAACCTTTATGCATTCCCCTAGGATTCATTTTAAGTTACCGATGTTCTATCCTTAATTCCACCTTTAAAAGGTACCTGCATCCTTCCATGGATAAATCAAGTCATATATCCCTGATAAGGGTGTCTTATTCAATCATTCCCACCTCGATAGTATATGCCTAATTTCACAATGACATATGTATTCAAAATGGGGTCAATCAATATGGCCTCCAAAAGATAACAACGGTTGTCCGCTTGACTCGCCTAATTTGGTAACGATAACAAGGATGTTCTGGAGAATATTGGCCGTATTCAACGTGAACTTCTTCTTAATAATTCCTTATTTACTTTTGTTGTTTATCTCAACAGTCACCTCAATGTTGGGATATCTTTCATACCTGGCGTCTCCCTTTCTGGGTATCAAGCCACCGGTCTTACACTTCACATTCTTGAAGGTCACTTCCTTCATCCAATTTTCCTAATTTCTTACTTTCTTGTCTTCTCAGTCTATCCGCGTCTCATTATTTATTCTTCAAACTATCTCAAGGTTTTCCTCGAATCCTCCCAACTTAAAGGGGATAAAATATACATAACTCTTATGCCTTCAACCATCAATTTTAACTCATGGTGAATCACCCTCATCCTGACGATTACTTACTTTTCTATTTCTATTACTATGAGTCTTTAGGGTTTCCTCATACCCAACTCCCTTATCATTCCTCAAACTCTATCACCTTTATATTCCTTTCCACTTCAGTTTCTTTTTATTTTCCTTTCTCTTATCATTATTTCACAAACCAATCACAATATAAGCATTGATTTCAAACATCCCGTCATTCTGGATTCGTGTCCTCAGAACGAATCTTGACAACTTTTACAACTTAGATTCATAATTTATCATACTTGTCTGCCTTTGTTCTGGCTCTAAAGCTTTTACACTATCTTCATAACCTTGGGAAGTACTTTCCTGTAAACAATTGACTGAACTTAAATCAGTTTATTATAATCTCTTGCTCCGTGCCTTCCTTGGCCTTTCACCAGCGGGTGGCCTCTCTTAGGAGGGTAAGTGACAAAAACAACCCTTTTGAGATTCGTCAATCATTTAGAATCTCAAATGATTCCTATATTTCCTTTAGCCAGGCTCTTGCCTCGGCTGGGTCAGCTTGTTCCATGGAACTCTGAGAGCTTAGCGACTTAAAGGTCCTGAAAGAATTTCTCACCGCACTGTCTCCTCAGGGTGGTGGTTGGGGATAATAGTCTAAGTTCTCTTTAGACAGGTCCATGAATTGCCGTATAGGGGTACCATCTCGGGTCTCCTTTCCTTACTCGACTTTTTGTTTCCTCAGTCTAAATATTTCTTCCTACTCCCCATAATTGGGGTCATCTTACATAATTTAAATCCTCATTTTCCACTTCATCATATTATGGGTTCCTTTTGTCGTGGTGGCAACCTCCCTGACTATCACGTTCAGGGTTTGCTCTAACTCTTATTCCTCAAACTAGCTTTCATCTAAGTTCTCATCCTTACGCTCTTGAACTTTCGGAACCCAAATTCTATAGGAATACCTCATTATTCCCTTATTATCTTTCTCGATATTAATCTTTTATCTAATTGTTGGCTCCCTGCCTTCATTCATAACTTTTTCTGGCACAATATGATCTTTTCCAATAATTCGGGCTGTATTGCAATCTCAAACAGCTTTTCGGTACCGGCTCCGGTTACCTTCACTACTATTTCCATTTTCTCAAAATCTCTTATAAACTCTCCAAAAGACATTATCATCTTGAGTCTCTCCTTTTTACTAAGGGCATCAGCCACCATATTGGCTTTCCCCGAATGATAAAGAATCTCCCAATTATAATTCTTGATTAGCTCTAACCGCCTCCTCTGGCGTATGTTGAGCTCTTTTTACGTAAAAATGTACTAGAGCTCCTATGGTTTGTGTAAATCTTGCACTTCTCTCCATACAAGTAGTGCCTCCAATCTTTAGGGAAAAACTATTGCCACGAGCCCAAGCTCATGGGCGGGGATATCGAATTTCATATTACCTTAATTGTCTTAACATGTACGCGATTACCTTACCGTGCTGCATAAGCACGCACCCTAAGCCCTTGTGCGAAGCGTCACTACACTTCACAAAATCTCCTTTTCCATCCGGCAATGCCAGCATAGGGGCCATCACCAACCTCTGCTTCAGTTCTTGAAAGCTGTTCTCGTATTTCTCTGTCCATTCGAACTTCTCAGTCTTACGAGTAAGCCGCGTTAAAGGGGTTACTATCTTTACAAACTTGAACGAACCTCCGGTAGTGACCGGCCAATCCTACCTCTGGTAGTCGACCTAACCATGGTCATCAATTCATCAGTGGTCCTTTATCCAATCTTGTCAGGATCCTCCATGGATCCTCCTCAACAACTATCCCTTCTAGGACAACATCCTTAACCGCTACATCCTCAATATCAACATCATCCGGTCCTGCGTTAGGACGCTCTATCGGATCCATAATCTGATCTCCAATGAGTAATAAAACATCATCACACTGTTTCTCCTCAACCTCAGGGTTCGGAGTCCCGCTACCATATACGATAAAGAACTACGCTCCTATCACGATATTTATAAGGGTTCCCGTAAGGGTTTTAACTGTCAGTGCTACGTTAGGTAGCCCGACTATGAACTTGGCAAGAGTTCTTATTATCTTAGTGAACTTATTATCTTAACGTCCCATCATCTCTGAGGTTTATAACGCTTAGCTCTGATACCATTTCTGTAACACCCCCAGATCCGGGGTCGGGGATCCGGGTTGTCACGGTCTTTCTTTCCACAATATCACTTCACTTACTTAATAATAAATAACCTTATGCTGTGACCCCACACTAACACACACCACAACCCGTTATAGTCTCAGAGATGAAATTGAAATAAGTACAAGTCTTTGAATCCACAATTTAAAAGTTATTACAACCCAAAATGATTACTTGATAAATTTACAGTTAATTGCCATTATCTGCCACAAGTTATAATTATACATAATTGATTCTCAAAAGTAGATGGTCTGATCTACAATAGATCTACCTCTGCAGCTATAGCAGCTACAACATCAACGGGAAGACGCGGGACGCTTCCCACGCGCTTGCGCTGGGTCTGCTGGAGTCTGGCCATCTTTCCTAACTGTTGTTGTGTGATGAAGAAATAAAGCAAGGGTGAGCAGCAAGCCCACCAAAATAATATGTATAATGATTAACAATATATGAGCCTTCTCATAGCACTCATGAAAGTCTTGGTCAAAAGAAATGAACCAAGTTGATATCTTAATGCGATGAAGTCGCAAAATATTCAGTATATATATATATATATATACTTTTCAAAATATGGGAAGTCCTCTTCCATGCATAATATACACAGAGTTCCAGTGTATAACTGTATAAAAATATCGTTGCAAGGTGATCTCATATATCTAACCTTGTCTCAACGTTTTTCTGAAAATCTTTGTCATTCATAAGACAATTATTAATTAGATATAAGTTTAAAAGATGAGGTTACCAAATACCCCAATATACTTATATCTTTCCCAATACTACTTGAACTACCACCGTTCAAGTTATAACCAGTTTCAAAAGTTCATCACATAGATGAGACTACAAGACAAGATTTGAATAGATTCAATCTTTGAAATATTATTGAATGAAATAAAGTTACGAGATACTTTATTTAGTCCCAATATATATATATATCCACATATATATCTCTTTAAACATTTCCTGGAACCTCTGTTATATAAAGTATGAACAGAGTTTGAAACATCCAATGAATTTTGGAAAGGAAAAGAATTTTGGCATAAACCAGATATCTTGCTGATCAGGCAAAGATACCAATAAGTAACCTTTTCTACTGTAGATGGATGAATTCCTCACCGGTCATCACCCTGGCCGCATTAGGACCTCGCGCTAGACCGTTACCCGGCCCCTCACGCGTTGATGGACTGCCACCCAGCCACTTACACAATAATAGACCGTACCCCGGCCTGTCGCTTATGCCGACTCAATTAGATGGGCTTACTTCCCGAACGTTGGGCAAGTAATCAATTCATTTACCAAAACTGCAACCTCGTTGCGAATATAAAATACACCACAGAGCCGGATTCCCCAGGTTTTGAGCGAGTATTTAAATCCCCTTAAAAAGGAAGATCTTAAATATAAAAATGAGTTTTGGGATCCGCTCTGACTTTAAAAATCATTTTGAAGACTCGAAAACACTTTAAAGAGTGTTTGGAGTAAAGCTGATTTAATGAAGTAAATCAGTCCCCAGAATATTTAGAAAATGACTGAATATTATTATTTAAATAATAGTCCCATAAAGAATAATCTTTATAAAAATAATTGAAGTAGAAGTATTAAAACTTATACTTGAAACGAGTATTAAATAACCAAAGATATACTTATATGAAAGTATTATCTTTATTTGAATAATCGAAAATAAGTTTGATTATTAACACCTTATTCTTTAATAAAATAAAGAATATATTTCAGCAAATAATCGGAGTCATAGATCCTCAAATGAATATTCAAATAATATTCATTAAATAATATAAACTGAGTCATAAGTCCTTGAATGAATATTCAAATAATATTCAATAATAATATATAAGAGAGTCATAAGCCCTCGAATGAATATTCAAATAATATTCAAATAAATAAATAAAGCTGAGTCATAAGCCCTCGAATGAATATTATAAATAATATTCATTAAATAAAATAAAGGAGTCATACATCCTCAAATAAATATCCAAGTAATATTCAATAAATAATATAAAGGAGTCATAAGTCCTCGAATGAATATTCAAGATAATATTCATTAAATAAAATAAAGTTATCGAATAAACCTTATTCGATTAATAGTTTTGAAAACTATAACCATATATTTATATAAATATATATATTATACTCGGGATCCTCGACTCCCGGTTTAGAAAATATTTCCACCTTTTGGGTCCCTATACTAAGGGTATATGCAAGTTACCGCTATCCTCTAGCATAGGTATTATCAACTGAATCAACAATTATATATGGAAAGAATATGAAACAGGCATGCATATATATACCATAGCAGCATGATTCAATATATTGCAACATTTGCTAATATAAACATCATGCATCTATCGCAAGATAATGCATATACATATATACATCACAACAACAGTATAACGGGTAGAAAACTTGCCTGAGCGACTGGGGTTACGAATGGCTCGGGACGAGTCTGGTAACCTATAAACAACAAGTAAGTTGGAATTAAACCAAAGTCACTTGTAAATCTATACTTTAACTAACTTAGACTCTAACGCTTGTTTTGCGCTCACTGATTCGCTTAAGTCACTCGGGTACCCTCGGCTCCACCATTTTTAATAATTTAACCTTTACGAGTTTTAAAGCGATTCCTTCGCGAGTGTCTTACCAACTGCCTAACACACTTACCATAAATGTTTCATACATTAATTACCCCTTTTTGGTCTTTAACCTATGTTTCAAAGTAAGGCGAGGGAAAAAGTTTCGTTCGCGAAACGCCGTTACTTGAAACGGTCGTTTCTCCTAAACCGTGCATCGGAATTGAACGAACTACATATCAAAACGAAGCTCGTAACATGAGCTATCTAAACATGGCAGTGGTCATAAACTAGCAGGGGGTTCTCGGGTCCTAATGCTATGCACAAAAACAGTCCAAAGAAAATCGGACGTTACGACGGCTATGTTTACGCGATTTCCCAATTTTAAACCAATTCAAAACAACCACAATTCAACCACATATCATTCATACAACCAACATCCATCCATACCATACTACAACAGCCCCAACAATTCAATATTTCCAATTCATACTTATTTCTCAATTATGAACTAAGAGTTTACTTAAGTTCATTAACTAATAACCAAGATTTCCAACTCCAAAAATATCACAAAATCAACCAATCTCTAAACACACAATAATCATGCCTCTCACCAACTAAACTACTCATAACAAGCTCTAAACATGATTACACACCCATTACACTAACCCATCATCTAAACATTAGGAAATCTAAACAACAAAACTTAAAACTAAGACCATGAAGAGTTATACCTTCCTTGAAGCTTTTAATCCATGAAAGGTCCTTGGAATGCCCATGGAAGCCTTAATCTAACCTCCTACAAGCTTGTTCTTTCAAAGAAATCAAGAACACAAAAATTAATTTCAAGAAAGTACTATTCACCATCTTCTTGAATGATTTATAGGAAATGCTAGGAAAGGATTTTGAAGCTAAGATTTCTAGGAAGTATGTAACTTAACTAGGAGAAGCTAGGATAATTACCTTGTAAAATAGCAAGTGGAGGAGCTTGGACTTCCCATTTCTTAAGAAAGAAGTCGAGAGCTTCATGAAGAAATGGAGGATTTGGTGTTTTTTGATTTGTTTTGCTTGGTTGCTAGGTTTTTGTTTTGTTTGATTTAGTCAATTACCTTGTTGCCCTTGAATTTGTGTGGTTCTCATTCAACCACACCTCCTTCCTTCCCATGTCATGCCTACATCACTTTGTGATGTCATCACCCCTCCTTTGTCCTCTTTCTATTGGTTGGGTGACATCATCCTCTCTAATCCCTTTGATTAACTTCCTAATTGTTTGCCTAATGACCGCTGATCTGTTATACGGTTCGCTTAACTTTCGTTTTCGTTTATCGTTTGAGGGATCATACCCGGGATCTTATTACTTAGGTTCCCTTAACCTTTCTCAATATATTATATTCCTTTTATGATCCTCTCCTATAATCCTTTAATTTAAATCCTTTTTATCTTGTTACCTTTTTCTCAAATCTTTCCGTATCTAGTGTATTTCCGGGAAAAATCAAAGTGTTCGGATTTGGATTCTGACGATCTTTACATACACTTATATCCCATATAAAGTACTAATAAAATCTCAGAATATCCATATCAGAACCCCTACATAGTGTGGCATGAAAAGTTTTCTCATTCAGCAAAAACACTATTCATAAGGGTTTCAAAAATTTCCCAAAAATTGGGGTTATTACAAAAGTGACTCTAATATGGTGAAGAGTGACTTACATTGTTGATTAGAGCCAAAATGTTTCCGAAAATTGACTCGTATAAAAGTGGTACCAAGAGGTGGTTAAAAGATGTTAAATTGCATGTAGATGATGTTAACATATCAATTATACCAATATATGGTGGCAAGTGACTCTTATAGGGTGCAAAGTGACTCTAATATGGTAAAGAGTGACTTACATGGTTGATTAGAGCCAAAATATGGTCCTAAATTGACTTGTATAAAAGTGGTACAGAGAGGTGGTTAAAGGATGTCAAATTGCAAGTATATGAAGTTAATAGATCAATTGTACCAATATATGGTGGCAAGTGACTCTTATAGGGTGCAAAGTGACTCTAATATGGTGAAGAGTGACTTACATAGTCGATTAGAGTCAAAATATGGCCCTAATTGACTTATATAAAAGTGGTACCAAGAGGTTGTTAAAAGATGTCAAATTGCATGTAGATGATGTTAACATGTCAATTGTACCATTATATGGTGGCAAGTGACTCTTATAAGGTGCAAAGGGACTTTAATATGGTGAAGAGTGACTTACATGGTTAATTAGAGTAAAAATGTGGCCCATATTGACTTATATAAAAAAGGTACCAAGAGGTGGTTAAAGGATTTCAAATTGCATGTATATGATGTTAATAGGTCAATTGTACCAATATATGGTTGAAAGTGACTCTTATAGGTTGTAAAGTGACTTAAATATGGTGAAGAGTGATTTACATGGTTGATTAGAGCCAAAATATTTCCCAAAATTGACTCGTATAAAAGTGGTACCGAGAGATGGTTAAAAGATGTCAAATTGCATATATATGATGTTAATAGGTTAATTGTACCAATATATGGTGGCTAGTGACTCTTATAGGGTGCAAAGTGACTCTAATATGGTGAAGAGTGACTTACATGGTTGATTAGAGCCAAAATATTTCCCAAAATTGATTCCTATAAAACTGGTACCAAGAGGTGGTTAAAGGATGTTAAATTGCATGGAGATGATGTTAACATATCAATTGTACCAATATATGGTGGCAAGTGACTCTTATAGGGTGCAAAGTGACTCTAATATGGTGAAGAGTGACTTACATGGTTGATTAGAGTCAAAATATGGGCCTAAATTGACTTATATAGCAGTGGTACCAAGAGGTGGTTAAAAGATGTAAAATTGAATTTATATGATGTTAATAGGTGAATTGTACAAATATATGGTGGCAAGTGACTCTTATAGGGTGCAAAGTGAATCGAATATGGTGAAGAGGGACTTACATGGTTGATTGGAGCCAAAATGTGGCCCAAAATTGACTCATATAAAAGTGGTACAAAGAGGTGGTTAAAGGATGTCAAATTGCATGTATATGATGTTAATAGGTCAATTGTACCAATATATGGTGGCAAGTGACTCTTATAGGGTGCAAAGTGACTCTAATATAGTAAAGAGTGACTTACAAGGGTGATTAGAGCCAAAATGTTTCCCAAAATTGACTCGTATAAAACTGGTACAAAGAGGTTGTTAAAGGATGTTAAATTGCATGTAGATGATGTTAACATGTCAATTGTACCATTATATGGTGGCAAGTGACTCTTATAGGATGCAAAGGGACTTTAATATGGTGAAGACTGACTTACATGGTTGATTAGAGTCAAAATATGGGCCTAAATTGATTTGTATAAAAGTGGTACAAAGAGGTAGTTAAAGGATGTAAAATTGAATGTATATGATGTTAATAGGTCAATCGTACAAATATATGGTGGCAAGTGACTCTTATAGGGTGCAAAGTAAGTCTAATATTATGAAGAGGGACTTACATGGTTGATTAGAGACAAAATATGGCCCAAAATTGACTCGTATAAAAGTGGTACAAAGAGGTGCTTAAAGGATGTTAAATTGCATGTAGATGATGTCAACATGTCAATTATACAATTATATGATGGCAAGTAACTCCTATAGGGTGCAAAGTTACTCTAATATGGTGAAGAGTGACTTACATGGTTGATTAGAGTCAAAATGTGGCCCTAATTGACTTATATAAAAGTGGTACCAAGAGCTGGTTAAAAGATGTCAAATTGCATGTATATGATGTTAATAGGTCAATTGTACCAATTTATCGTGGCAAGTAACTCTTATTGGTTGCAAAGTGACTCTAATATGGTGAAGAGTGACTAATATGGTTAATTAGAGTCAAAATGTGGCCCTAATTGACTTATATAAAAGTGGTACCAAAAGGTGGTTAAAGATGTCAAATTGCATGTATATGATGTTAACATGTCAATTGTACCAATATATGGTAGCAAGTGACTCTTATAGGGTGCAAAGTGACTCTAATATGGTGAAGAGTGACTTATATGGTTGATTAGAGCCAAAATATGGCCCTAAATTGACTTGTATAAAAGTGGTACATAGAAGTGGTTAAAGGATGTCAAATTGCATGTATATGATGTTAATAGGTCAATTGTACCAATATATGGTGGCAATAGACTCGTATAGGTTGCAAAGTGACTCTAATATGGTGAAGAGTGACTTACACGGTTGATTAGAGTCAAAATATGGCCCTAAATTGACTTGTATAAAAGTGGTACCCAGAGGTGGTTAAAGGATGTCCAGTTGCATGTATATGAAGTTAATAGATCAATTGTACCTATATATGGTGGCAAGAGACTCTTATAGGGTGCAAAGTGACTCTAATATGGTGAAGAGTGACTTACACGGTTGATTTAAGTCAAAATGTGGCCCTAATTGACTTATATAAAAGTGGTACCAAGAGGTGGTTAAAGGATGTTAAATTGCATGTATATGATGTTAATAGGTCAATTTTACCAATATATGGTTGCAAGTGACTCTTATAGGGTGAAAAGTGACTTAAATATGGTGAAGAGTGATTTACATGGTTGATTAGAGCCAAAATGTTTCCCAAAATTGACTCGTATAAAAGTGGTACCGAGATGTGGTTAAAAGATGTCAAATTGCATGTATATGATGTTTATAGGTCAATTGTGCCAATATATGGTGGCAAGTGACTCTTATAGGGTGCAAACTGACTCTAATATTGTGAAGAGTGACTTACATGGTTGATTAGAGTCAAAATATGGGCCTAAATTTACTTGTATAAAAGTGGTACAAAGAGGTAGTTAAAGGATGTAAAATTGAATGTATATGATGTTAATAGGTCAATCGTACAAATATATGGTGGCAAGTGACTCTTATAGGGTGCAAAGTGACTCTAATATTGTGAAGAGGGACTTACATGGTTGATTAGAGACAAAATGTGGCCCAAAATTGACTCGTATAAAAGTGGTACAAAGAGGTGGTTAAAGGATGTTAAATTGCATGTAGATGATGTTAACATGTCAATTATACCATTATATGATGGCAAGTAACTCTTATAGGGTGCAAAGTTACTCTAATATGGTGAAGAGTGACTTACATGGTTGATTAGAGTCAAAATGTGGCCCTAATTGACTTATATAAAAGTGGTACCAAGAGGTGGTTAAAAGATGTCAAATTGCATGTATATTGAGACTAGAAGTCATAGGGAATCAAATATATTTATGGATGGAATCAAATATGCAGTATTTACAGATATGAATACTGTTCATATATTATAATATGAATATACCACACTAATTCGTTATGTATGGATGATGAGATTCCATTGATACAGAGCCAATTCCAATAGACTTATTGGAGGGTCCCATTGGCGTGCATCCAGTAGGAATTGAACCTACGAATTCGCCAATTATGAGTTGGGCGCTTTAACCATTCAGCCATGGATGCTTAGCGGGGATCCTCGTACATGGTGAATAACCAAATTCCAATTGAAACGATGTTAATAGGTCAATTGTACCAATTTATCGTGGCAAGTAACTCTTATTGGGTGCAAAGTGACTCTAATATGGTGAAGAGTGACTTACATGGTTAATTAGAGTCAAAATGTGGCCCTAATTGACTTATATAAAAGTGGTACCAAGAGGTGGTTAAAGATGTCAAATTGCATGTATAAGATGTTAATAGGTCAATTGTACCAAAATATGGTGGCAAGTGACTCTTATAGGGTGCAAATTGACTCTAATATGGTGAAAAGTGACTTATATTGTTGATTAGAGCCAAAATGTTTCCCAAAATTGACTCGTATAAAAGTGGTACCAAGAGGTGGTTAAAGGATGTTAAATTGCATGTAGATGATGTTAACATGTCAATTGTACCAATATATGGTGGCAAGTGATTCTTATAGGGTGCAAAGTGACTCTAATATGGTGAAGAGTGACTTACATGGTTAATTAAAGCCAAAATAAGGTCCTAAATTGACTTGTATAAAAGTGGTACAGAGAGGTGGTTAAATGATGTCGAATTGCATGTATATGAAGTTAATAGATCAATTGTACCAATATATGGTGGCAAGAGACTCTTATAGGGTGCAAAGTGACTCTAATATGGTGAAGAGTGACTTACATGGTTGATTTAAGTCAAAATGTGTCCCTAATTGACTTATATAAAAGTGGTACCAAGAGGTGGTTAAAGGATGTCAAATTGCATGTATATGATGTTAATAGGTCAATTTTACCAATATATGGTTGCAAGTGACTCTTATAGGGTGCAAAGTGACTTAAATATGGTGAAGAGTGATTTATATGGTTGATTAGAGCCAAAATGTTTCCCAAAATTGACTCGTATAAAAGTGGTACCGAGATGTGGTTAAAAGATGTCAAATTGCATGTATATGATGTTAATAGGTCAATTGTACCAATATATGGTGGCAAGTGACTCTTATGGGGTGCAAAGTGACTCTAATATGGTGAAGAGTGACTTACATGGTTGATTAGAGTCAAAATGTGGCCCTAATTGACTTATATAAAAGTGGTACCAAGAGATGGTTAAAGGATGTCAAATTGCGTGTATATGATGTTAATAGGTCAATTGTACCAATATATGATGGCAAGTGACTCTTACAGGGTGCAAAGTGACTCTAATATGGTGAAGAATGACTTACATGGTTGATTAGAGCCAAAATATGGTCCTAAATTGACTTGTATAAAAGTGGTACATAGAGGTGGTTAAAGTATGTCAAATTGCATGTATATGAAGTTAATAGATCAATTGTACCAATATATGGTGGCAAGAGACTCTTATAGGGTGCAAAGTGACTCTAATATGGCGAAGAGGGACTTTCATGGTGGATTAGAGTCAAAATGTGGCCCAAATTGACTTATATAAAAGTGGTACCAAGAGGTGGTTAAAGGATGTCAAATTGCATGTATATGATGTTAATAGGTCAATTGTACCAATATATCGTTGCAAGTGACTCTTATAGGGTGCAAAGTGACTTAAATATGGTGAAGAGTGATTTACATGGTTGATTAGAGCCAAAATGTTTCCCAAAATTGACTCGTATAAAAGTGGTACCGAGAGGTGGTTAAAAGATGTCAAATTGTATGTATATGATGTTAATAGGTCAATTGTACCAGTATATGGTGGCAAGTGCCTCTTATAGGGTGCAAAGTGACTCTAATATGGTGAAGAGTGACTTACATTGTTGATTAGAGCCAAAATGTTTCCCAAAATTGACTCGTATAAAAGTGGTACCAAGAGTTGGTTAGATGATGTTAAATTGCATGTAGATGATGTTAACATGTCAATTGTACCAATATATGGTGGCAAGTGACTCTTATAGGGTGCAAAGTGACTCTAATATGGTGAACAGTGACTTACATGGTTGATTAGAGCCCAAATATGGTCCAAAATTGACTTGTATAAAAGTGGTACAGGGAGGTGGTTAAAGGATGTCAAATTGCATGTATATGAAGTTAATAGATCAATTGTACCAATATATGGTGGCAAGAGACTCTTATAGGGTGCAAAGTGACTCTAATATGGAGAAGAGTGACTTACATGGTTGATTAGAGTCAAAATGTCGCCCTAATTGACTTATATAAAAGTGGTACCAAGAGGTGGTTAAAGGATGCCAAATTGCATGTATATGATGTTAATAGGTCAATTGTACCAATATATGGTTTCAAGTGACTCTTATAGGGTGTAAAGTGACTTAAATATGGTGAAGAGTGATTTACATGGTTGATTAGAGCCAAAATGTTTCCCAAAATTGACTCGTATAAAAGTGGTACCGAGATGTGGTTAAAAGATGTCAAATTGCATGTATATGATGTTAATAGGTCAATTGTACCAATATATAGTGGCAAGTGACTCTTATAGGGTGCAAAGTGACTCTAATATGGTGAAGAGTGGCTTACATGGTTGATTAGAGTGAAAATGTGGCCCTAATTGACTTATATAAAAGTGGTACCAAGAGGTGGTTAAAAGATGTCAAATTGCATGTATATGATGTTAATAGGTCAATTGTACCTATATATGGTGGCAAGTGACTCTTATAGGGTGCAAAGTGACTCTAATATGGTGAAGAGTGACTTGCATGGTTGATTAGAGCCAAAATATGGGCCTAAATTGACCTGTATAAAAGTGGTACATAGAGGTGGTTAAAGGATGTCAAATTGCATATATGATGTTAATAGGTCAATTGTACCAATATATGGTGGCAATAGACTCGTATAGGGTGCAAAGTGACTCTAATATGGTGAAGAGTGACTTACATGGTTGATTAGAGTCAAAATATGGCCCTAAATCGACTTGTATAAAAGTGGTACCAAGAGGTGGTTAAAAGATGTCAAATTGTATGTATATGATGTTAATAGGTCAATTTTACCAATATATGGTGGTAAGTGACTCTTATAGGGTACAAAGTGACTCTAATATGGTGAAGAGTGACTTACATAGTTGATTACATCCAAAATGTTGCCCAAAATTGACTCGTATGAAACTGGTACAAAGAGGTGGTTAAAGGATGTCAAATTGCATGTATATGATGTTAATAGGTAAATTGTACCAATATATGGTGGCAAGTGACTCTTATAGGGTGCAAAGTGACTCTAATATGGTGAAGAGTGACTTACATGGTTGATTAGAGCCAAAATATGGTCCTAAATTGACTTGTATAAAAGTGGTACAGAGAGGTGGTTAAAGGATGTCAAATTGCATGTATATGAAGTTAATAGATCAATTGTACCAATATATGGTGGCAAGAGACTCTTATAGGGTGCAAAGTGACTCTAATATGGTGAAGAGTGACTTTCATGGTGGATTAGAGTCAAAATGTGGCCCAAATTGACTTATATAAAAGTGGTACCAAGAAGTGGTTAAAGAATGTCAAATTGCATGTATATGATGTTAATAGGTCAATTGTACCAATATATCATTGCAAGTGACTCTTATTGGGTGCAAAGTGACTTAAATATGGTGAAAAATGATTTACATGGTTGATTAGAGCCAAAATGTTTCCCAAAATTGACTCGTATAAAAGTGGTACCGAGAGGTGGTTAAAAGATGTCAAATTGCATGTATATGATGTTAATAGGTCAATTGTACCAGTGTATGGTGGCAAGTGACTCTTATAGGGTGCAAAGTGACTCTAATATGGTGAAGAGTGACTTACATTGTTGATTAGAGCCAAAATGTTTCCCAAAATTGACTCGTATAAAAGTGGTACCAAGAGTTGGTTAGAGGATGTTAAATTGCATGTAGATGATGTTAACATGTCAATTGTACCAATATATGGTGGCAAGTGACTCTTATAGGGTGCAAAGTGACTCTAATATGGTGAAGAGTGACTTACATGGTTGATTAGAGCCCAAATATGGTCCAAAATTGACTTGTATAAAAGTGGTACAGGGAGGTGGTTAAAGGATGTCAAATTGCATGTATATGAAGTTAATAGATCAATTGTACCAATATATGGTGGCAAGAGACTCTTATAGGGTGCAAAGTGACTCTAATATGGAGAAGAGTGACTTACATGGTTGATTAGAGTCAAAATGTCGCCCTAATTGACTTATATAAAAGTGGTACCAAGAGGTGGTTAAAGGATGTCAAATTGCATGTATATGATGTTAATAGGTCAATTGTACCAATATATCATTGCAAGTGACTCTTATTGGGTGCAAAGTGACTTAAATATGGTGAAAAGTGATTTACATGGTTGATTAGAGCCAAAATGTTTCCCAAAATTGACTCGTATAAAAGTGGTACCGAGAGGTGGTTAAAAGATGTCAAATTGCATGTATATGATGTTAATAGGTCAATTGTACCAGTGTATGGTGGCAAGTGACTCTTATAGGGTGCAAAGTGACTCTAATATGGTGAAGAGTGACTTACATTGTTAATTAGAGCCAAAATGTTTCCCAAAATTGACTCGTATAAAAGTGGTACCAAGAGTTGGTTAGAGGATGTTAAATTGCATGTAGATGATGTTAACATGTCAATTGTACCAATATATGGTGGCAAGTGACTCTTATAGGGTGCAAAGTGACTCTAATATGGTGAAGAGTGACTTACATGGTTGATTAGAGCCCAAATATGGTCCAAAATTGACTTGTATAAAAGTGGTACAGGGAGGTGGTTAAAGGATGTCAAATTGCATGTATATGAAGTTAATAGATCAATTGTACCAATATATGGTGGCAAGAGACTCTTATAGGGTGCAAAGTGACTCTAATAGGAGAAGAGTGACTTACATGGTTGATTAGAGTCAAAATGTCGCCCTAATTGACTTATATAAAAGTGGTACCAAGAGGTGGTTAAAGGATGTCAAATTGCATGTATATGATGTTAATAGGTCAATTGTACCAATATATGGTTTCAAGTGACTCTTATAGGGTGTAAAGTGACTTAAATATGGTGAAGAGTGATTTATATGGTTGATTAGAGCCAAAATGTTTCCCAAAATTGACTCGTATAAAAGTGGTACCGAGATGTGGGTAAAAGATGTCAAATTGCATGTATATGATGTTAATAGGTCAATTGTACCAATATATGGTGGCAAGTGACTCGTATTAGGGTGCAAAGTGACTCTAATATGGTGAAGCGTGGACTTACAGGT